>NC_138187.1:104929060-105403369 GCF_964194105.1 Spermophilus citellus
AGAGGATGAATATTACCAAAGTCAAAATATTGGAAAGTCAAAAGCTGTCCTGGAAACTTTTTAAAACTAGGTGTTTCATTTATTTACTGGATTCACCTACCAAAAGGGTGGAGGAAAAAGGGATTAGTTATTTCTGAGTCAGTATCTTTAAAGGGCTCGTTTCATCCCCACACCTCCAGACTCATTTTAGTCACCCAGAAAATTGAAATGAACTTTTCTAAATGACTGAGAATCCTAAACCCAGAAGCAGTGTAGGATTAGTGGGGGGCTAAGAGCTGGGCTCAACCAACAAGATAGTAAACAGATGTTGGGGTTTATATTTCACACAAAGAGGTAAGAAACTGCATTTGGAGCCATCCAACCTTCCCTCTATAGGAAATTGTAGGCATATCAATTTTATATGGGAAAAGATACTGTACACTAAAGACAGGTTTTGACAGAAGGATGGAAAACCGGAAGAGTGAAGTCTTGTTGAAGCCTCCTCCAGCCTACTTTGCTCATTGCTTCCTCAGAAATACTGAGATTGGGTGGGAGGCCCTCTCCCACAAAAGAAATCCATGTGGCTGTGCCTTTCAAGTTCTATAATGACCAGGAGTAAAGCTGTCTTATCACCATCTCACCAAACTGAACAGGACACCAAGGATCATGTGTAGAGAGCTCAGTCCTAAACTTAAGCAACTGACAGAATGAAAGTGTCAATTACTAAAATAGGAAAAAACTGAGAAGGAAGAGAAGTTCAATTTAGTTGCATTATGTTTGAGATGAATACTGGCAATAAGATGGAGATGTGAAATAGTAGTTGGATATGCAAGTTAAGAATCTAGGAGAGAGATGGATGTTAGAGATATACATCTGGAAATCATCAGCACTGGATGCATTTAAAACCATGGAATTAGCTATGATCATTACTGAGAGAGCAAGGGACTGGCCCAAGAATAGACTCTGAAATTCAAGGTGAGTAGTCAGCAAGGGACAAGAAAGTAGAAGAAAGAATAATAGAATATAAGCCCAAAGAAGCCAAGAAAAGGAAGTGTTTCAAGAATGAGGACATAAAGAACAGCATATGATGTGGCTGATATATTGCATAAGATGAAGGCATATTTGAGCTCTCCCAAATGTATTAATTTCCTTGGTTTTGATATAGTATCTAAAGAATGCATACCAGTTTTTACTGATACACCAGAACTCAATTACTCATTCTCAATATTTAAAATTATAGAAATGGGCTTTTTACTAATGGCCATCTTCACTTATAGTTTGTACATAAGGTATAAATCTAATTGTAGGATTCTAAAGGTACCTGCAACTCATCCCAAAGACATGTTAATTACCATCCATCAAGAGCTATCCCTGACTGCATATCTACTGAGCCATAAGCTCTATGAGGGTGGAAATGTGCCTGATATGTTTAAACATATAGTTCTAGAACTTAATAGATGTAATGTTTACTAGATTTTCAAAAACATTGGTTAATAGCATAATTTAATCAATCACTAGTATTAGAACTAAAGGGAGATTAGTTAGCACTCCTGTTAGACTTACTGCAAAGAGGCAGCCAGCAATTCAACACTATCATGGACAGGTGTAGAACATCTCTACTAATGGAACTACATCACCCTCTGGCTCCCAAGGCTTTCAGTACTCATAGTATTTACTATGAATTAAATCTTCACATGCACGTGATTCACTACCACATAGATTCAGATGGACAAAAGGTGACCTACAGTCTCTCCCAACAATGTAATTGTGAATGCAAAGTCTAAAAATACACAGATCTGGCACATGTTTATCCAGCTTTTTCATTTTTGTGACCAAAAGCCCTCACAAAAACAACTTTAGAGGAGGAAAAGTTTATTCGGCACTCACAGTCTCAGAGGTTTCAGTCCATAACTGGGCTTGAGGTGAAGCAGAATATCATGGCAGAAAGGTGTGAGAGAGGAAAGCAGCTCAGGACATCACACCAGAAAGCAAAGAGAAAGAGAGACTCCCCTCACCGTGGACAGAACTTCTACCCCAAAGGCACGCCCTCAATGACCCATCTACTCCAGCCACACTCTACCTGCCTATAGTTACCACCCAGTTAATCCCCATCAAGGGATTAATGCACTGATTAGGGTTAGGCCCTCATTTCACCTCTAAACTTCTTTGCAATCTTACATGAGCTGCAAAGGGGGACACCTCATATATAAAACATGACAGCATATTAATTCAATTTCCACCAAATTCCATCAGATGTAATCTGTCAAAATTTTTCACTAATATGGTGGGTTATTAGCATTAGAGTAAGCAGTCAGATAGATACGGGTGAGAATGGCAAGAGCCATATCTAACCACTTTTTATGGTTTTGGATATATGCTGCTATGCCCTCAAGGTTTTACTGATGTGTTTAACTTCTCCATTAAGAGAAGTATACAAGAAAAAACTATCTTCCTTTTTCCTCACAAAAGAGTTAGATATGTGCAGTACCTAATGATTGTATGACTTGGACTTCATTATAATATCATTTACATTGCAGTTTTTATCCCCTTCTGGACTTTTAGAAAATTGATAGGATATTTTCAAGATGGCTGACCCTGCACAGGTGCATCTCAAGACCCAAAAGGGGGAGAAAAAAAATCAGGAAGTAGAATAAAAAGGAACCCCCACTATTAAATAAATATGAGGAGACAGGACTTGCATTGGATAAAAACCAAAATTGTGAAAGAATGCTCATTACCTCTTGGTGAAGCTCACTCCACCTCCTTTAGAGTGTACTGTACTTCTGCTTTGCTAAAAAAAAAAAAAAAAAAAAAAAAAAAAACTGCTCCTTCTTAAACTGCTTGAATCAAGTCTGAGTATCTTAATTGAAATCTTTTTTTTTTTTTTTTTTGGAGACAGGAAATGAGGACTTCCGCTCCCCCTACTCCCTGCCCTATAAAACTGTGTGGCCAGTTTTAGTGACAGTACTGGAAAATTATATATATAATCATACTCATAAAATCTAATTTCATAACATGCAATGTTAACTAACAATCAATGAGAAATAAGAAAACAAAATGTTATGTGGTCCTATGTAATTAATGTGCTCCAAGGATGAGATTGATCCAAATCATCAGTGGAATCTTTGGTAAATACAGAAAGTGGAAGATAAATCGAGTATAACATAAAGTGTGTGTGTGTATACTGTGTATGTTATAGTCACCACTGAAATAATAATGATCATATTATATTGCTGTATGGAATACCTTGAGGTTATTTCATGGCAAAGTGTAATGTTGATAAAAAGATCTGTAGACAACAACTTGCATGTGGGACAATGGTTCTAAGTAGAGAAGATTTCTATTCCTGTACTTACTTTCTTTCTCCACACCCCCTACCCCCCACCCCCCACCTCACCTCCACCCCCCACCCCACCCCCGCACTGCGCAACCCTCTTCAGTGCCAGCAGCCTACAGGCAGAGGCCAGGAAATGGTTTGGGGGCCACAGTTTGCTCTGGCATGGGACACTATGAGAGACCCAGGGGGACCGGCCTGCCATAAATCCAAACCTATGCATCTTACTTTTCTTAGTATCATCTTCTTTAACAAGGGGAACTGAACTGTAGAAAAAGCATTAGATCCAGAGTCAAAGGACATGGAGTCAAACTTGAATGTGCCCTTTCCAAGGTCATCTTTCTAAAGGGAAGTAAAGAGGTCAGAGCCTCTGGAATCAGACACTCCTGCCTTTCATTCATTTCAGCCTTATAAGATTCGATTTCTTCATCTGTAAACTGGGAAGAAGAATAGCATTTCTGAAAACTTAAATGGATATTACTAAGTGAAAGAAGTCAATCTGGAAAAGAAGTCAATCAAAGTATGGTTCCAACTATGACATTCTAGAAAAAGCAAAACTATTGTGACAGTAAAATGATCAGTGTTTGCTAAAGGTTAGGAGGCAGGGAAAGATGAATAGGTGGAGCATAGAGAATTTTTAAGGCAATGAAAGAAGATTCATATAATTCAAAAATTTGTACAAACCCAGAGAATGCACAACATTGAGTAAATACTTGATCTCACTCTAGTCAGAATGGCAGCTATTATGAAGACAAACAACAATAAGTGCTGGCAAGGATGTGGGAAAAGGTATACTCATACACTGCTGGTGGAGCTGCAAATTGGTGCAGACAATATGGAAAGCAGTATGGAGATTTCTTGGAAAATTGGGAATGAAACCATCATTTGACCCAACTATCCCTCTCCTCAGTCTATACACAAAAGACTTAAAAACAGCATACTACAGGGACACAGCCACATCAATGTTTATAGCAGCACAATTCACAATAGCTCAACTGTGGAACCAACCTAGATGCCCCTCAGTGGATGAATGGATAAAAAAAAATGTGGCATATGTACACAATGGGATATTAATCAGCAATAAAAGAGAATAAAATTATGACATCTGTAGATAAATGGATGGAGTTAGAGAAGATAATGTTAAGTGAAGTTAGCCAATCCCCCCCAAAAAAACAAATACCAAATGTTTTATCTGATATAAGGAGGCTGATTCATAGTGGGGTAGGGAGAGGGAGCATGGGAGGAATAGACAAACTCTAAAGAGGACAGAGGGATGGGAGGGGAAGGAAGTGGGTATGGGGTTAGAAATGATGGTGGAATGTGATGGACATTATTATCCGAAGTACATGTATGAAGACACAAATTGGTGTGAATATACTTTGTATACAACCAGAGATATGAAAATTGTGCTCTATATGTGTAATAAGAATTGCAATGCATTCTGCTGTCATATATAAATAAAAAATTAATAAGAAAAGAATGAATTACTGATACATGCTGCAAAATGGTTAAGTCAAATAAGCCAAATATTGTGGGATTCCACTTATGTGAAAAGTCCAGAATTGGCAAATTTATAGAGACAAACAGCATATTAGTAATTATTTAGGGATCTTAGGGTGAGACGATAAGGATTGACTGCTAAAGTGTATGGAAATTCTTTTAGGAAGTTAAAGATGCTCTAAAATTAGATTTTTGTGATTGTTGTACAATACTGTGAATACATTAAAAACATTGAATTATACAATTTAAATAGGTGAATCATGGATAAATTATATTTTAACAAAGCTGTCTTTTAAAAAAAGAATAAAAACTATTGTAAACTATGGACCTTAGGTTATCATGATGCCTAGATTAATTAATTGAACAAATTACTATTATTTTGTTAACAATTCTACTATTCTGATGAGATTTGTTGACAATGAGAGGGGCTGCACATATATGAGAGCAAGGGTACATGGAAAATATCTGTACCAAAAAAGAATAGTACCTCTGGCCTTGAATAAGAAGTATACAGATACAATACATAAGGGTCTAGCACAGAGTCTACCAATAGTTGATGTTCAATAAGTAAATGCTATTACTGCATCTTATTTCTTAGCCTAGTGCTGGCCAAACACTGTAATTAGAATGAAATGTCAGAACCACTACAAGTCACAGTGGTGGTGGCACAATGTTACAGAGGAATACAGAAGAAAGATAGAAATGAGCATGAGAATTCAAAATATGTGTCTTTCTGAGACTATGTGGTAAGGGAGAAAACAGGACTCTGTATTTTAACAGTACATAGCATTACTATCAATGATGCAATGTAAAAAACAAAATAGGGCCACTGGGCTAAGAAAAGTTAGGTTGAATTCCAGCTCTCTCCCTGCTTCCCACTTTAATTTCAGAACCTTTACTAAGTCCCTTCATTTCCCAGAACTGGATCCCATTATCAGTACCAGCAACAGGCCCGACTACTCTGTTCCACAGCAGCAAAAAGGATGAGGGCCTCTCTGACCTGGCCCATCCTGTTGTAAATAACTTAGTAGGTCCCATAGAAACCCAAAGAACAGTAAATAACACTTCATTTGTTTACAACTGAAAATTATCAGTCTCTTTCAACCATAAAAATGGAGACAATACACACCTCAAAAGGCAACAAAGAGAACTGAATGAAGTAATGCACACAAAGATTTAGCACAGACCCATAAATGCTAGTGTGTATATAAATACTTTCTAAATTGACAGCTGACACTCTCAAGTGTCATCATGGAGCTACACTTGCTGCTATTCTAACCTTGCTATTTATTGTGTCTCTGTTCTGAACACTGAGCAGAATTCTATTCCATTTCTGAGCATTACCTATGCCAGGTCTTGTGAGTGAGCTGCTTCTCAACAAGGCATTTGACACATATGGACTTTCATAAACATCTTTTGAAAGAAAGAATGGATAGATTCACACGTATCTCTCCCTTGCTTCCATTCATTTGCTTCATTTTAGCAACCCTTTTTTAGGTCTGGATCCTGTTTAATGCTTGTTGGTCCCTTATCCAGAGCCTGAAGCCCACACTCAGCAGTGAGTCTGGTAGCTGGGTCCTTTTTCTCATTGAAGATCATCCAATTAACATTTTCTTTCCTGCCTGGACATACAGGTATACCATGTCCCAGATTCTTAGCCTTTGGATGTCATTCATGTACTATTATACTATTTAACTATTTCTTCTTGAAACCTCTATTAGTAGTTATTTCCCTGGATTAATAATTGTAGTACAATTTGGGTGTCTGTCTACCTGTGACAATTGATTTCTGCTATCAATACATACAAAATGCTCAGCTCTGTCACCATATTCTGCATATCAGCAGCCACAACTAAGATCATAGTTGGTCCACCCAATTGCAAATAATTAAATAGGCCCTGTAGATACCCGAGGTACAATAAATCATGCTCCATTTGTCACAATTGTGGTGACTTCTGGAATTCAGTCTAGGTGTATCTGGAAGATAGATGGGTCAGGCTTGCAAGAAATAATCTGCCTATGTATTAAGAAGTCTCCTGGAGAAAAAAATTATTCCCAAGAAAAAAAGAATTAAAATGAGTCAAGTACAAAATTTAGACTGCATTAAAGAGGAAGGATTCCATGAGTTCAAATATGTTCTCTGGTCCAGGTCTTTCATATGTTCCTATCTGAGTTCTAAAAAGGAAGTGGGAGGAAGAGGTTATATGTAGGAAAACACTGGAAAATGTAGGAGAACCACATGGGCACCATGTGGAAAAGAGAACAGTAAGAGGGATTTTCATTGTACTTGGCACACAAAGGATATCAGAGAATCTGGCATCTCTTAGGAAACTGTAGAACAAGACACCTTGGTTGTCTTACTCTCAGAAAAGATGCAGCAATAGCTAAAAGAAGTAAGAGTGGCACCCCATGGAAGAAGTTGGACAGAACAAAAGAACAGAAAATTACTCATTGATAGCAGGTCACTCATTTATGGGTCCTGGAAATATAAGTGAGGTACTTCCAAGCAGGGGTTATATCAGAAAAACCAATGATGATGATTATGATGATGATGATGATGATAGTAATAACAATGAATTTTCCTATATCATTTGGGCACTATACTAAAAGATGGTAAACAGTGTGATTAATAAATCAGCAAAAGAATGCAGAGTGAAGTATTTTTCTAGGGATTATGATTCTACAATTATTAGTGAGACCATGAGTCAAGAAAAACATAAATTATCTAGCCACTTTGTAGGAGAGAGCAGAAAAAATATATTCATTTAGTCATCTATTTATTTTAAAAATCACCCCTAAGGACATAACTACATATCAGGTTGCTATAACAAGAAACAGATGATTCAGTTCTTAGAGGAAATCTCACATATATTTCAAATATAGTAGTATTTTATGTGCTATGACAGAGACATGAAGTGATATGGGAGCATGGATCCATCTACTTCATAGAAGTTTGGTTGAAAACATACCCTTTGGAGTAGACATTCCCAAGCAAAATAAAAGAGGAAAATATTCACTGTGAAGAATTTTTCAGGGTTCTAAAGTAAACACATGAGAAAAAAAAATCAGGTACAGTTAAATTTACCCTTGTATATTCCTAAAATAATCCATGAAGTATACATGGATTTTTGTGCAGAATTCTATACTTTAAAGTTTGAGGACCACTAAGCTAACCTTAAGGACAGAACAAAAGAATCTGTGTCAACATGGTTTATGCATGAAAACATTATGCATTTGAGAGAAGTTCTTAAGGAGGAATATGCAGGAGAATCTATTGTTTCTACTTGCTAGAAGGATTCACTCCAAATTATTTTCATACAAAATTTATATGATAAACAGAGTTTCAAAATTCATGAAACAAATATCTAATAGTATTGAATGGAGAAACAGAAAAATTCATAATGATAGTTGGTGATTTCAATTAAGGGTATAGAAGACCTGACCTAACTGATATTTATAGAACATTTGACCCAACAACAGCGGATACACATTATTTTCAAGCACATTTGTAACAATCAGCAACCTAGACCAAATTTCAACTCATAAATCATCAAATCTTAGTAAATCATAAAAATTAGAGCCATGTAGATTATGTTCCAGAGTACTATACCAGGATAAATGAGATCTCAACAACAGAAAGATAGCTGGAAATTCTCCAAATGTTTTAAAATTTAAAACATTCTTTTAAAGTCACAATGAAAATTAGAGAATATTTTGAACTGAATGAAAATGGAAACACAACATACCAAATAATCTAGGATGCATCCAAGACATAGCATAGGACAAAGTCATAGCATTAAATACCTAACTTAAAAAAGAATATCTAGATTTTCATCTGTAGAAACTCAGGAAAGAAAAGCAAATTAAACTCAGAAAAATAGAAAGAAATTAAGTCAACTGGAGCAATCAATGAAATCAGGTGAAGAAAGCCAATAGAGGAAATCAAAGAAATCCATGAAAAAAGAATACCATTCAGAAATAAAAATGGGTGGAATAATTATACATTCAACATTGTGGATGCATTTTGAAAGTGATGTACAAAGAGTAAGAAACCAGATCCAAAGATGTACTATATGATTCCATCTATATGACATTCTAGAAAAGGCAAAAATATAAGGACAGAAAATAGATCAAAGGTTGCTTGGGACCGAGAGCGGGGAAAAGTATTTACTGTATAAGAATGGCATTAAAAAACTTTTCTTGGTGATAGAAGAGTTCTGTATCTTGAACGTGTTGGTGGTTACACAATTGTATCATATTAGAAAAAACTCATAGAACTGAGGAAAAAACAATTTTTTACTGTAAATTGAAAACAAAACACTTTCAATGACCTTGATATATGTAGAAAGACACTGGAAAATATACATTTTATAAACATGGGCACCATGTGGAAAAGAGCACATTAATGAGAGAGGAGTTTTCACTGTACTAGGCATACAAAGGACATCAGAGAACCTGGCATCTCTTAAGCATCTACAGAACAAATAATACACACTGTTTTGTTTTTATTTGTCTATCTATTCCTTTGAGATTAGATAAAACAGTGGAGTTTTATCATTGTAAAGATCAGGGTGTAAAGTCAGCTATAAGTACAATGTAGAAATTATGAAGTTTTACTATACAGAGCAAAGGAGAAAATAAAAGAATAAAGATGTGTATTTCAGACCGACTTCAATAAAACTTGCTCAATTAAAAAGTGGTAGCATATTTTTAAATGTTTAACAGTTTTATTGAGCTATAATTTAAAATTTACCCTGTGTAAGTGCCCAATGCAATTATTTTAAGAAAAAAAGGTAATGTATAACCATCACCACAGTACAAATTTAGAACTCTCTCATTACCATAACAGGTTTCTTTTTGCTTATTTGCAATCAATCTCTGCTCTATCCCACACCTAGTCCCAAACAACTACAAGTGTGCTTTGTGTGTCAATAAATCTGTCTTTCCCAAAGTTATCATATAAATGAATTATATATGATCTTTAATGTCTGCCTCATTTCATTTAATTTAATGTTTTCTGAGGTTTTCCCACATTTTCAAGTATCTGTATTATTTCATTTTATTTTTTTTTTCAAACAGAATTTTAGTGCCATAGTATGCCACATTTTCTTTATCTATTCACCAGTTGATGGACATTTGAACTAGTTTCAATTTTTATATTTTATGAATAATACTTCTGCAAATATTCAAGTCCAATATTTTTGTGGATATATATTTTGCAGATATGTAGGAGTAAAATTGTTTACCTCTGGTTAATTATATGAACTTTGTAAGAAATTGCCAAATTGTTTTTCAAAGTGTCTGTGCATTTAACATTTCCACAAGCAAACATGAGAAAGTTATAATTTCTTCACATCCTTACCAACACTTAGTACTATTTGTTTTTTATTATAGCCATTCTAAATATTTGTGTATAGTGGGCATCTCTGTATATCTAATTACATTTTACTAATGAGTAATCATATTGAACATTGTTTCATATTTTTGCTATGTTTTCATCTTTACAGTGAAAAAGTCTGTTCAAACTTTGGCCCATTTTATTAAATTATTTATTGCATTGTATTACAATTTATTTCTTACATTGTAATAACTTTTATAGACACTAGATAAAAATCCCTTATCAGATATATATGATTTGTTTGTATTTTTCTCTCAGTATGTTTTTTTAAATTTTCTTAATAATTTCTTTAGAAATGGAAACTCTTTAAGTTTTGATTCAGTCTAATTTATCAACAGTTGCAAAATACCACAAGATCCATCATTTAAAATATATTTTGCTAACATTTTAATCTGCTTATTATGTCTCTTCTTAAACCACCTTTTTTCTCAAATTCCATTTCCTTATTATGCTTCTCATCTAGCACTAGCATGTGGCTATGACTATGATCTCCTGCTGGATGAGACAGAGAGCAGACAGATGATGTATCTCCTGGTCTTTTGCATCAACTCTTCATTTGCCAAGTAACATGATTCATTCATATTATTCACAGAGAAACTTAGGCTTCTTTAATATCTGCATCCTACAGACTTATCCAGAATGCTAAAGGAGAATGAATTGTCTAGTTTAGAGCTGAGAAAGTTGTGACACAGTTGGTTTCAATACAAAAGAAAAACCGGTATAAAGTTGCATCTTTTTAAATGAATAAAGGAAGAGTAGATGTTATAAAGAAGTGAAGAAGAGGAAAACAAAAAAATAAATATGAGAGTTTGTAGTATAGCATAAAATTTCAGCTTAAGATCGTACTAGAAGACACTATCCTTGAGATCATTGTCATGACAATCTTAGGAGGCAGAGCTCACTTACAGAGTAGGAGAATGAGGTTTGGAAGGATAAATGAGTTGTCCAAGGCACTATTTCTAGAGGGGAAGCTAAGATTCATTCAAACTCTTAGAGATTGTCTAATTTTCCACAAGTACCATTTTCAGGAAGAAAAATCCTTAATGTAAAACTATATTTTGGGGAAAAGAGATCTTTACAGAAAGAATTTCAACTGTATGGAATAACTGATGTCTCTTTTCAGTCTCTGTTCTATAGGTGGCACAACTCAATAAAGGTGGAATGCCAAAGTTAAAATCTTTTAGATCTATTCTGACTGTCCCATTTCAGGGATGGAAAGTGACTTTACAATGAAATTAACATTAGCCCAGTGCACACTGCCATCTATCTTATCTCTCTTGCTTCATTTCTCAAAAACGAAAGCTGGAGTGAGTTTCAGTGGGTATCTTTACCTTTAGGCCTCTTGTTTTTTGGTTTTTGTTTGTTTTGGTTTTGGGGGGTTTTTTGGTCTTCATCTAGTAAAGGGATCATTTAGTTTAATTCCATTATTGAATTTAGTGTTAGATTCAGGATACAATGTCACAAAAATCTCCTGAGCTTATCACATTATACTATCTGAAGACAAAGTTATATTTTTATCTTACTTCTATGATGTAATTTCAATTACACTCCCTTTCTTTCACTCAATTTCAAAAAAAAAATTAGCAGGCCTTAAACAATTATGCAGAAAGTTATTCACAAGTTAATATGTTAATTATTGATCACTGATTTACTTTTTAAAATAGTTTTTAGACTTTTAGAAAAAAATAAAATAAACATGAAATATATACCAGAATAAAAATGGAACTCCAATTATGATATTTTTCTCTTTAAAAGGATGTTAAAACATGGTCATATAAAAATAATAAAATTTTCTATTTTTAACGCATGGAAATTTATTTAAGGAATCTTATGATCATTGGTTTATTTATCCTCACAAGTATTACAAAGAAAACACACTTAATATTATAAACTGATGACAAAAATAGTAAGAATCACTTTGGTGGTAGTGTTGGAAAAGTCCTCAGACTGATATTTACTCACTTTTATAGTTATAGGACAACATTTATTTTGTGACTTTAAATATAAATTAAACACTCCATAAATGTATTTACCTATTTGAGAAGAGAAGTAATAATACTCTCTTCCTATTACCACCTCAAAGAAATTAGATAAAGACATGTACACATACACTGAATGGTTTAGAAATTCAACAGAAATTCATACTATCAACCAAAATAGTACAGAATGTACCTCATATACAAATTCTAATTTGTATCTCTTGTGTTTCCTCCAGGATGAAGAAACAAAAACAGAAATACCTGTTATTTCCTCATTTCATATTTCCAAACCAAGTAGCAGGGTTTTATGATTGTATCATCTATATCAGCTATGTATCCAACTGCCAAAACTACTAAGGGAAGCCGGTTTCAACAGGTTCAGAACTGTGCTAGTGTTGTGGAGGATATGGGAAATGTATATAAAAGACATGCCCTTCCTGTCCAAGCAGCCCAGTCTAGCTGGGGAAATAAACTTAACTCCCACACACACAAAAAATAGGAAATGGTATGTAATAACTAAGTGGAAACCATTTAGGTCAAGAGAACTGGTCAGCAAGTAGTTGAATTAGTCAAGTTATTCATGAGTTCAGGTTTTTTGCCCTGCAAATCATTTATTTACACTTTAATTGGGATTTTTATTTTGAGGTACTTGTTAATTCATAAGTAGTTGTTAAAAAAAAAAGATACAGATTCTGTGTATCTTTTACTTAGTTTCCCACAAATGTAACCTTGCAAAACTAGAGTATGATCTCACATGTGGGACACTGGCCTTGAAACAGAAAAGGCACAGCACACTTCCATCAACACAGGGATTCCTCACATTGTCCTTTTTTAACCACACCCAGTTCTCTTCCTCAGCCCCACCCCCCCTGTGCAACTCCTGGCAACCACAGACCCATTTCTATAATTTTGTCATTTCAAGAATGTTATGTAAGGGCTGGGGCTGTAGCTCAGTGGCAAAGCACTTGCCTAGCATGTGTGAGACACTGGGTTTGATCCTCAGCACCACATAAAAATTAACAAATAAAATAAAGGCATTCTATCCATCTATAACTACATAAAAAATTTTTAAAGAATATTATGTAAATGGAATTATACAGTTTTCTTTTTATTTTTTTTTAACTTGACATAACTCTCTGGAGAGCCATCCACACTGTTGTTTAAATCAATCATTTGTTTTTTCCATTATATGGATGTGCCAGCACTTAACTGTTTACCCACTGAAGGACAGCTGGATGGTTTCCCATTTTAGGTTGTTATGCATAAAGCTGCCATAACAAAGGAAAAAAAAAAGAGGGTTCTTTGAAAAGACTAATGTAATTGGTAAATGCTTGGTTATGCAGATCATGGAGAAGAAAGAAAAAGAAAAAAGACATTTTAAAAATAAGAACACATTATTACAAATTCTGTAGATGTTAAAAAGGTAACAGCAATGTGTTAATGCATTTGAAAATTTAGAGAAAATTGATAAATTTCTAGAAAAAATACATATTAACCCAAGTGACACAAGAAAACATAAAAATCTGAATACTAAGTAATTCTATATTCATGAAAGAAACCGAATTTCTACTTTAAAACTTTTAAACAGAAAATGTGCAACCCAAATGATTTTGCTGGTAAATTTTACCACACATGTAAATAAAACAATAATACCTATCTTACACAAGAAGTTTCAGGACACAAGGAAGGGAAAAAAGGGAACATTTTCCCCACTTTTCAATGAGGCTAATTAGCATAATCTTCATATCAAACCGGACAAGGACTTTACAAGAGAAATCAAAGATAAATCATGGTCATAAACACAGATGAAAATACTAAATATATTTTTTGCTAGCCAAACCCAATAATATAGAAAAAGAATACTGCATTACAAACTAGTTTAGATTCACTCCTTCCATGAATAGAAAATTGGCTTAACCTGTAAAACCAATTAATTGTTCTCTTCAGCATATGAAGAGAATAAAAGGGAAAATTGTCTCAAGAAATGTAAAATAGTCACCTGTTAAAGTCAACATTTATTCATGATAAAACTTAACAAACCAAGAATAGAAGGCAATTTTCTTTATTCAAAGAGTATAAAAATTTTCCAGCTGGGGCTGGGGATGTGGCTCAAGCGGTAGCGCGCTCGCCTCGCATGCGTGTGGCCCGGGTTCGATCCTCAGCACCACATACCAACAAAGATGTTGTGTCCGCCGAGAACTAAAAAAAATAAATATTAAAAATTCTCTCTCTCTCTCTCTCTCTCTCTCTCTCTCTCTCTCTCTCTCTCTCTCACTCTCTCTTTAAAAAAAAATTCCAGCTAATATCACAATGAAGAGTAAAATATTAAAAACTTTCCCTCTAAACTCAAAACTGAAACAAAGATGCCACTACCATTTTCTATAGAAAGTCCCAGCCAGTGTAATAATATAAGAAAAAGCCTTAAAAAGTATGAGGGGTTTAATGGGAAAAATATTGTCATGATTTGCAGAAAATATGACTGTGCACATGGAAAATCCAAAAGAACCAAATACCACAATGTAATGTAATATTGATATTCCTTCCTTTCCCTTCCTCTCTCTACTATCACAGTAACAAATCCAGGGTCCCCGTGCTTGAGTCAGCTTCTGGTTTCACAATCCTGTCTAGTTGATCTATACCTACACATCCTTTTCTCAGAACTTTTAAAAATTACTATTTAAGGTAGGCTGACCTACAAATTACTTAAGTATTTCTCTTGTAATGGAGCATTTCTGAAGTTTTGCACTCACCAATAATCCTGAAAAGCACAGGCTAGTGCCCAAAATATTTCCTAAATTTGGAACATTTCATTAATAGTAAATATCAGGTGGTGATTCAGTGGGAGAGCATTCACCTAGCATGTGCGAGGCCCTGGGTTCGATCCTCAGCACCACATTAAAATAAAGGTATTGTGTCCAACTACAACTAAAAAATAAATATATTTTTTTAAAAGCGTAAATATCAAAACCAGAATTACCAGCAAGAGGCAGTAACATCTTAGGCTCTTAATATACTGCTAGATTTGTTTTAGAAATAACTGGTACAAATTTACATTTCTATCTATCAAATTCAAGGTTAGCCATTGCACTCAATTCTTGTTAGCCACTGCTCCCCATCTTTGTTAATAAGTAAAAATTAGAATTTCTTAATGGTTTTTTTCCACATGATTATGAATCATGTATTTTTATCTGTTTGATAGTATGCTTGTTCCTGTCAATTGCCAATTTTATAATACTGAACTCTTTTTTTTTAAGAGAGAGTGAGAGAGAGAGAGAGAGAGAGAGAGAGAGAGAGAGAGAGAGAGAGAGAGAGAGAGAGAGAGAGAGAGAGAGAGAGAGAATTTTTAATATTTATTTTTTAGTTCTCGGCGGACACAACATCTTCGTTGGTATGTGGTGCTGAGGATCGAACCCGGGCCGCACGCATGCCAGGCCAGCGCGCTACCGCTTGAGCCACATCCCCAGCCCAACACTGAACTCTTTAGAGTAAAATAATAACTTTTTATCAGTCCTATTTGTATCAAATTTTCCCTCTAAAATTTTTTATGGAAAGGGCAGATAAAACTCAGCTCTGTCTGAGGGCATATAAAGGGCAGATAAAACGCAACTACTACATCTTATATCTCTTCTAAGATTAAAAGTTTATTCTCTTTGAAGAGGTTTTATAAATATCCTCTCTTCTATAAATGATTTAACCTTTCGAAATGATGATTCAGACCTTTTGAAGTTTATTTTTATTTATCACAAAATGAAAATTCAAACTGACTTGGATATTTTTAACAAACAAGAATATTTTAGCAATCAAGTATCTATAATTTTTGTTTAAAAGCTAAACAGAATGCAGTGGGGATAGAGATTGCTGAGAAGCTGCTCTGTAAGACTAAACACCTGGCTACTGGAATTACAACCAAACACTCATACTTGTTTGGAGTGATAGATGATAGCTCACCAGGCATTTTATCCAATAAATACTTTTTCAATCCATTTCAGTTTCAAAAATAGAGTATCAGAGAGCAGTCATAAATTTGAGCAGCTTTTCCCCCTTCAGTAGAGTACAATAAGGCATTACTATATACACAAAGATATCTTTAAATACAATGCTGTTTTATTTAAACTATACATTTTTTTCCTCTTACATTTAGAATGAAATGTCAATTTACAAGCAACCCCAACAAAAATTGTTTTGGAAAAACATTTACATTAAAGAAATTCGTGTGAAATTGAAAATGATTCCTTTGGATAACTCTTCAACAATTGAGGTGTTACACACTCCTTGAAAATCAATGGGAGCCAATCTGAAAATGTAAATTTTTCCTTACCTTTTTAAGCAAACTTTTGAAGGTGCAAAGGAATTAAAACCCTTGGGGGGGGGTAGTGTTTTAAAAGTGGTCAAGTCACACATGGCTATTTCTACAGTTCGGGTAGGGAATGGAGTGATACAAACTGGCAACCCCAACAAAGAACCACGTGAAATGAAACAATGCTAGTGCAAATGGAATGATAGAACCCTCATCCCCAAACGAAAATAGGCTTTTGCTTTAAGAAGAAAAAAGAAAGGATGATGGCAATCAAGATAATAGCACATACATGCTGTACTTCCCCTGGTGATTCCCAGCCCTTAGATATTAATAAATACAGCTATTCTATTTTTAGCTGACAAGAGTCAATGTCATGATGTTAAAGAACCTCAGTTAAGAAAAAGCACTGCTATCATTCAGGAGTCAGAATTGGAGCTCTACTTCCCCCTAGCTGTGAGACCTTGGGCAGGTCATGCAATGCATCTAGGAATCAGATCTTGAAAGCAAACTGGGATTGATAGAAGAGGCTTGCCTTCTCTGTTTTATGAAGATTAAATACAATTAAAACAATGTAATAATCCTTAGCATGCAAATAATAAATATCTGTTATATGGGTTTTATTGAAACTATTGTAACAACTCCAAAAAAATTGGCTTCTTCATTTAGGGAAACCACTGAAGTTAGTAAGTCATCCAATGAAGTAAATAAATCATATGCCAAATCTACCACAGTTCTAAGAGGTGATATGGAACTTTAAAAACTAATGAGGTCCACATTAGAAAGTTACTTAAATTTTGGGCTACCACTCTTCCCATAAGGTGTTCCTTTTGTCTCTCTTTTGTGATTTTTTTAACTTTTCATTGATGCATATAAGCACAAATATAAATTTAATATATAGCTCCATGGATTTTCACAGTGAATACCACATGAGATCAATATTCATACCATATTCTTTCCATGACTTCAACAATTTAGAAAGTCTTTCAAATGACACTCAGTTGGGAGTCAGACAACACAGTTTCTCATTCCGGCTCTACCTGAGGTGCTCTGTTTGACTTTAGTTAGGCCCTTCACTGCGTCCCTTGGGTCATAATTTTCCTTATCTGGAAACTAGGAGTGATACATTCCCCACTTGTTCCACAGCAAAGGTCAGGGACATAGCCATAGGAAACCAAATCCCTCTTCCTAAAGCCCCTTCTCTTTTGGCTTCTTTGGCTCTGGACCTTCATGAACTCTGTCCACTCTCCCTGGATCATTGCTTACTTCGTTTCTGCCCCCATTCTAATGTAGACTTTGCCAAAGATTCTAATTCTATCCTGACACCAGCTCTATTTACTTGCACTTTTTCATTCAATCCTTCCCTGGTCAGTTCATCTGATCATGTCAATTCCATAATTATCAGTCATAAAATTCCAACCAGGATTATAATTCCCAACTAAAATCACGATTATAATTCCCAACTATGTTCCCCGTCTTTGTACATGTCCATTTCAAGTCTTGTTGATAAATCAGTCTTGACCTACCAAAGCAGGAATTCATCTCCCAAAGTTTTCTACATGCTATAATCTTGATTCTTTCCAGTCACAGAAATAAGAAATCTTGAGGTGGTTTGGAATGTCAAATTCTGTTAATTCTATCACCCACATGTCTTCTGAAATGCCCTTCCTTTTGTTCCTCCTCCTCTTGTCTAACTCATTTCTACATATCCTGCCTTCCCCATCTCAAGAACTCGTATCTGCCCTGCAGTTCATCAATCTCGCTGCTGCAATCCATCTTTCATTCTCTAGTAGACTGATTTTCCTAAATGTACGCCAAATGATGAGAATCCTGCTTCAGTCATCCTACAGAAGATACAGATTAAAGAAAAAACTCCTTAGCCTGTCAATCAGACTCCTTTACAGACCTATCCACCATGAAATAACACCACCCAAATTACACCAGAGCCTTTTCAGAGTATTCACTGTTTCAATACGACCATAAATCCACATTTTATCCCATCTGATTTTCTGCCTTTTCTCTCCTCACTAAAATAGTATACATTCTTCAGGGAAGTTTAAATCCCTTCTCTGTTCCTCCCAGGCAGAATAAATCACTCCTTCACTTCAGAGCCAACAACTCTTTTTAAAAATACAATATATAAATAAGAACTTAAAAAATAAAACTGCTTTGGGTCTTCTTTGTGCCAGGCATTCTAACAGGCACTTTAAAAAACTAGAATTAATTTAATTCTCATAGCAACTTTTTATTTTAGAAATGAGAAACGTAAGCCATTTAAGATTGATTTATCCCAGATCTTACTGCAGCAGACTAAATATATAGGAGTCATGATCACAACCCAGGACTATAATCTCAGTGTGAATTTTTTTTTGTTTGTTTTGCAAAATAATTTCTATGGTTAGTGGTTTACATATCTCCCTAAGACCACTGCCAACTCTTAAAGAGCTGATAATGTGAATAATCTACTTTGGTCTATCTCTTTAACCCTACAAACACACACACAAATATACATGTGTATATGCATGAACACATACACACAACCTAGTTGTGTTGCTTCCTCCATAATTTATCTTAGTAAATGCTGAGGAGGTGAATGGATAAATTGCACAGATTCATTCAAAAATACCTATTTAGATCTTATGATAAATGTTAATCACAAAATAATGTTCTCCATACCTCTCCCTATGGAACTTCACAAACATAGAAAACAATAACAAAATAAAATCAGTTGGCAGACTTTACTAGTCTAGAAGTAGTTCACTTTTCAGGCAAATATATATTTTCCCCTTCCCCTAGGAAGAAAATAGTTCTCTTCATAAAAATAATAAGGAAAATTAATTTGAACTGCAGCACCCAAAACAGAAAGAATCCAGTGGAGAGAGGGCCCATCCTGAAATGCTTTGTTCTGTACATAGAGCATGTGACCTTGCTGCCTGGAAGATTCTTTACCATTTGTCTATGATGTTTCTCATTCAAACCATGGACATAATTACATTCTGACTACCTTCCTCCCATGGATAACGTTAGCATTTTTGGCCAATGTGACTAATCAAGGTACCTTGGCTCCTGTTTCTTTCCAGAACAGGTCCTCTAGTCTCACACTGATGCTGAAAGCACCAAATGCCCCAAACAATATTCTCTCAACAAACATTTTTCTGCTTAAACCAATTATAATAAGGCTTAAAATAGAGAATTCTGCCTGATTTAATTCTAATCTCTTGATAAACACATTCCCGGCAATCACCAAACCCATGTTCTACCTCTACAATGCTTAGTTTTTTTTTTTCATCAAAAAAATTATACATTTGCTCTGTTTTTATTCATTTATTCTTTTGTGGCAGGTATATATCTAGATAATGAAGATACAGTAGTGGCAGTAGAAAAATAGCCCTGACTCTCCTGAAATTTAAAATTCTTTTGGTATTTTTGTTATAGGCAACCAAAGAATAGAACATGTGTAGTCTAGATAAGGAAGTTAATTGGAAACAATTAAGATTTATCTTTCTAAAACATCACCTAGAGATGAAGCTTCACAGGAGATACTATTTATCTTTCAAATGATCAACAATCTAAACATGTAGGTTAAATGTCAAATATTACCCAAAGTAAATATTATAGAAACTTTCCAGTATGTTAGACTATAATTTTAAAAAATCTATAGAAAGAAAGAGTCTAAAATGATGGAAACAACATATATATATATATATATATATATATATATATATATATATGGGGGGAGACTATATATGGTATAGTTATTTTAACAAACGGCACAAAGAAGGGAACTCAAAAATCACAGTCAACACATAAGGATAGAATAAACCACTGTATTGAAAAGGATACCAGAGGAAGTGGAGAACAAAAGACCAAACCATTGTTGTATTTGCCCACTATACTTTGGAGTACCGTTTATTCTGCAGGCCCTGGGCAGATGAGTCAGGTGTAGATGAGATGTACTATGCATTTATCATGCATTAATCACAAATATTAGTGGGCATTGTACAATTTCTTAGCGAATAAAGAAGAGATTCATTTAGCAAAATAGAAAAAAATAAGGTAACTATAGCTCTCTTTTACCTTCTGTCTGGAAAGCTAATAATTGTGATGTCTGCCAATTTGGAATAGAAATGTTTAAAAACAAAGAATCCAATTTAGAGTACTCTCTTTAAAAGTCAGCTAGATTTATCAACAAAAGAGAAGAGACTATTGTCTTAACTGTCTTTTTGTTGTTTTATTCTTCTTCCTATCCACGACAGACAAAGGATGAATATATTAAAAGGAATGTTAATGATGGCAAACTCTGAAGTTTTCACTAATGCTCTAAATAGGCTTTTTATAGAGCAGCAAAAAAAAATGTGAACCATAAAAGAGATAATATAGTTAAACAGTATCAGTAGTGATACACTCCATTTGAGGACTTTAAATTCCTTTCACAAAAATTCATATTTGGATATTATTATACTTCGGAACTGGAATGGCTCCCAAAAGCTCATTGTTTTTAAATCATGATCCCCAATGTACCAAGATTCACAGGTGAGGCTTTTAAGCAGTGATTAGAGTTCTGACCTCACCATGAAATTAATAAATTGTTGGATGAATCCAATGATAGCTGAATGGACTACTGGGTGGTAACCATAGGCAGGTAGGCATGACCAGAGGAAGTAGGTCACTGGGAACATGCCCTAGAGAACTATAACTTTTCTTGTTCTCTGATTTCTAGCTGCCAGATGCTAAGCACCCTTCCTCTACAACATACTTCTGCCATGATGTTCTGCCTCACCTCAGAGCAACAGAGTTAGCCAACAGCAAACTCAGATCTCTGAAACCATAAGTCAAAATAAACTTTTCCTCCTCTAAGTTGTTCTCATTAGGTATTTTGGTCACAACTATGAAAAGTTAACTAACACAGATATTGAAATGGTACAAACACATATATACTCACATGCACAAATAGCACATGTATAGATACACAGGAGTGAAATTATCTAGTATTAGATTCACCCTTTCTATATATGATCATGAAATTCAAGAACAGTAAAATCCATAGATAAGCTCCTAAATTTATTTCAGTCATTATTTTTTAACTTCTTTTCTAATTCTAAAATTAATGAGCTGATGAAGGAAGAATAATCAGTATTTACAGTATCAACTATCTCAATATTTGATAATCCCACTTTAAAGAGCCTCTCATAATTAGAATTATAGGATACCAGGTAATGAGAACAACTTGTAAAGAGCCTTGATAATCCCAAACCTGGATGAATAGAACTGTAGAGAGCTACAGAGTTTGCTGATTTCTTCTCACAGCTTTGCCAGTAAGTAAACAAGTAAAAATTTTAGGCAGTAATTTATTTTTGTAAACTTATATCCCTATGTTTAACTTATTAGCAAATTCAGTTGACTCAGGCTCTCAAACAACCTGGGAGCCTATTTCTTTTCATCCTCATTGCAATACCCCTAGTCTCACCATTATCCCCATACCAAGCAAATACAATAATATTTTTTTAGTTATAATTTTATTTTATTTTTATTAACATATTAATCATACATTTTAGTGGGTTTCTATGTGATATTTCAATATATACCCAGAGTGTGCACTAACCAAATCCAACTTTTCTTTATAAAGCCTCCCCACCCACCATTCCCAGCTTGTAGAAATCACTATTCTGCATTTAAGGTGACATTTTTTAGCTTCTACAGATGAAAAAAAAAATCTCATACTTGTCTTTCTGTGTCTGGCTTATTTCACTTAACATAATTCCCTCCATTTCCATCCATTTGCTGCAAATGACTAGATTTCATTCTTCTTTATGACTGAAAAATACTCCATATTTTGTATAAAAATACTCCATATTGTGTGTGTGTGTGTGTGTGTGTGTGTGTGTGTGTGTGTATATATATATACCATATTTTCTTTATTCACTCACTCACTGGTGGACAAAGTTGATTCCAGATCTTAGCTACTATGAATAGATATGACATGTCAGCCAGCAACAGCTTTTTAACTGGTCTCCCACCTGCCACAATAACCCAGTTATGATCCATTTTCTATATGACCCTAGGGTGAACTTTTAAATACCCAATCAGATGGTTTCATTCCTTTCTAAAAGTTACTCACTGGCTTCCCATTGTTGTCAAAGTAAACTATAAATTTCTTATTTTTCCTTTCTTTTTAAACTAATTTCTCCTTCTAAAATTAAGAATCATTTATTCTTTGCTCACTGCTGTGCCAGGAACAGAGTAGGCAAAAGTGCACGTGTGTGCGCAAACACACCCACACACACATGTATATGTGTATGTATATGTATGTATATATAGTTTAAATACTGATGTTTTGTAGAGAGAGCTACAAAATATGATTATCCACTCATTGAATATGTATTAAGCACCAATATATTCCGAACACTGGAACATGAAACAGACAAGGTCACCATGTACATTTAGCCTGAGGAGACAGAGCACAAATAAGCATATGAACAACCCAAAATTTCAGGCTGTGATAACTGCTGGGAATGAAATTAAAAAGGTAATATCAAACAGAGTTATGATGGGCTTGTTCAAAAGGGTTCATTAACTGAAGACACTGAAATAATCAAGTAAAATTTTCAATCAAAACTTTCATGCAATTTTTTAGATCTTTTTCTCCATGATCTTCAATACATTTAGAAGCAGTCATCCATAGACTACCTCAAATGGAAGTCTCACTGAATTGCTACCATTGGAGAAAATTAAATGACTGCTCAAGATTAAAATGAAGACTGATAACTTTTTGCTTTACTTGTTTGGGGGTTTTGAGTAGAAACTATGATCTCCTGGCAATCTGTTATTTTCTCTAAAATAAAAAGTCGTGATTTTTTTTCATTGGGCATATGATATCATCCTTGTGATTGGCCTTTACCTCACCTCATGCCTATCATGCCCATGTCTCAGCCAAGCCTTAATCACAGGTCTGGGAGGAATGACCAGGCCAGACTTGGTGATGCCTATGGGGCAGGAGGCCTTTGGGAGACACAGCAGGATTCTTTTGGCAAAGAGAATGGAAAATGGCACGTTCTGTCTGCTTTCCTGCATGTATGCTCTACCTGGCAGATTGAATTTCCACCCAGCACCTGTCTCAGATTTGTGGCCTCAATGACAATAAGCACCTCACTGAGCTGGTCTAATTTTACCTCTCAGCCTCTCCAGTCACCTTTGTCCCTCAGCAGTTGCCTCGACCATGACAAAGAGGTATATTACAGGTGCAGAGCATATTGTCATTTTACTGTCCTGCTCGACTTGCCCTCCCTAGCCCATGCCAGAATCAGAAGTAAGATCTCAAATGTCCTCAGCCACACTGCAGACACTGTGCAGTCACTCTTTGTGTTCTTTCAAAACTGCCTATGTGGTCTGGCAAACAAGAGTAAGAAACCTTGAGAGATTAAAAAATACAATTAACAGGTGAGATAAGAGAACTCTTGCTTCTTTCAACTACCTATCAGGTGTTGAAAGACCTGCTGAAGAGATCACAGAGGGACACATGAAAACCTGTGAGCACTCAAGCAGAAAGAAGCTCCTTTAAGGCAGAGACCATGCCCTCATCAACAACACCACATCCCTCAATGCACAAGCTATCTTCTCATGAAATCCAGGTGGAATTATAGTGAATTCTAAAGGGCTTTTACTGGTAGACTGTCTATCCCCAAAAGAAAAACTAATTATTAAATCAGTGTCAATCTAGAGAGATGTCTAGTGGTCTGCTGCAGGACACTGTCTGAGGCTCTGTCCACTCTGACACTTTTAACAGTGATGTGACAGTCAGGGGCACAGAGATGACATCCTTATTGATGTGCAATAATAAACAGCCTAGAGGAACACAGGATGTATTGGATAAGAGGATCACTATCCAGAAAAATTAGTTTAATGGAAATTTAACAAGATGATATTTAATAAAACAAAACTTGCCTTTAAAATAAAAACAAAACTCCATGAGAATAAATGGGGGGGAATATGGTTGAACATCAATAAAATAAAGACTTGGGAGTTTAAAGTGATAATTAATAACAGTAATGATGATGATGATGATGATAGCTAACATTTACTGAAAGCTTGCCATGCACCAGGGACTGCTTTAATCATTTAAAATGTATCATTAACTAATCAAACCCTCGAAGTACATTATTGGCATCCCCTTTCTACAGATGAAGAAACTGAGGTGCAAAGATGTTAACTAACAAAATGAATCAATAATGTAATATGAATGTCAAAAATATCAATGCAATCTTAGATATTGTTTGAGAATAGTATATAGAACAAGGATTAATAATTCTCTCATTTATCCACATCAGAATACATTTAAATTATTGTGTCCTTGCTCTGAGCAACATGGAACTTTAAGGAAAGAAGCTGAGATGATGAATGCAGTCATTTTTAAAGAGGAATAATAAATGCAAAATGTAGCTATATTTATGCCTAAATAACAGAAAAGAGAGAGAAATGATGGTGGTGGGGAGTTTCCAACTCTTCAGGATATATAGTTTGAGGAGAATGAGACTATGCATTGCTGACCCTGAGCTCAGTGATGGGAATCACAGGAAACACATTCTGCAGTAAAGACTGACTTTCTCAGATTACAAAGAGCCAGGAGTAGATGTAAACAAGAACAAATATGGGTTCCATAAAAAGATTTCTAGGTGGACTGCTCTGTGAGACAGCAATGGCACCTTCCTGAGGATGGACAGGCGGTGGCTGACACAGACAGCATGAAGTCTGGTAGCTCCAAGGATCTCTACTCCATGAGTCTAGGGGGAATAAAGACAGAAACTAATTGATAACAGACCAACATATGAAAGTTCAAGGCTAGGGTACATACAGTAACCAAACTACCTGTATTTTCAAGGGTTTTAATTAAATTCAATAAATATTTATTGATTTTTATATGCCAGACTATTCAAAGGCAAAAACCATATCTTATTCATGCACTTATAGTTTATTTCTCCTGATTAGAAATAGCTATGTGACATGACCTATTATTTTCGAACATGCTATATATAGAGATTTTAAGAATTCATTGACATGAAGCAAAACTATAACCACTTGAATTCGAAAATGGCCTTAATCTTATTTACTTTCAACAATTACTAAACCCCCTTTTGAATTTGTTTTAAATTTCCTTTCAGTATCTTGCATGTTTGGGGAAATAAATTAATTACACTGAAGATGGTACTTCTATTGTCTTGTGAAATCTGATTCAGCTAATTTTATTTTTATGAAGTTATTTCAGCGGTTTAGTGTTTTGATTTTTTAATTTTCCGTTAATTCTATTACTATTGTCATTGCCTCCTGAATTCACTTTTTGTCATTTTCCTTCCATTTTTGCCATCTCACTACATCACCACTTTAAATAATGTTCACCCTATTATTTATTCCCGATTCCTGGAGTCCTCAATTAGTCATCTAATTTCTAACAAAATTCTTCTTAAAATATTCATCTATGCAAAAGCCCAAGGCCAGGCCTAGGACCACCCTGCCAACCCATGTGGGAGCCTAGACCAAGGTTGGGCCCAGGACTACCCTGCTGACCAGCAGATCCTCACCAGAGCCCAGGTTCAGGCCTAGGATTGCCCCCACTGAACAGCACTAGAGCCTAGAGCATTGTTAGTCCAAGGTCTGCCAGGCTAACAGGCAGACCCATGCTGGAGACCAGGCCCAGGCCTAGGACTGTCCTGCTGACCTGCACAGGAGCCAAGGCCAAGGTTAAGCCCAGGAATGCCCTGCCAATTAGCAGACCCAAGCTGGAGCCCAGGCCTAGCCCACCTCACCACAGCCCTCCCCATGCATTACCCCCACCTTGGGACAACAGATAGGGCCTGGAGGCAGCTGCACCCTGTCAGCCCCATTTCTGAAAGTGATTGATCCATCTTGGGACACCACCCCCCACCCTGCTTTCTCGAGTTACCTCGGCTATTGTCACCACCACCTTTAGTTGTAATAGCATTTATCATGGGACACCAGCAAGGGTCTAGAAGCCCAATATCAAGGTGAGGTACAGAGACACTATAAGATTATAAGGGAGAAACTGTAATACTTCAGATCTGCAAGAAAGAAGGACACATAGACAACATGAGAAAACAAGAGAGGAAAGTGCCCCCAAAGAAACCAAGATACAACAATAATAGAATCCTAGGACAGTGCAGTTGATGAAATGTTAGAGAAGGAGTTCAGAATGTACATAATTAAAATGATCTACAAATTAAAGAATGACCTAAGTGAGCAAATACAGGCAAAAATTTATCACTCCAACAAAGAGATAAGAGAGCAAATACAAGTAGAAAAGATTACTTCAAGAAAGAGGTAGATATTCTAAAGAAAAAAAATCAGAAATCCTTGAAATGAAAACAATAAAGGAAATTTTAAAACTCAATAAAAAGTATCACCAACAGACTAGATCACTTGGAAGACAGAATGTCAGATAATGAAGAAAAAATATAAAACCTTAAAAATAAAGTTGACCACATAGTGAAGATTGTAAGAAACCATGAACAGAATACCCAAGAATTATGGTATAACATCAAAAGACCAAATCTAAAATTTATTGGGATAGAGGAAAGCACAGAGATTCAAACCAAAGGAATGTAAAATCTCTTCAGTGAAATAATATCAAAAATTTCCCAAACATGAAGAATGAATTGGAAAATCAAATACAAAAGGCTTACAGGACACCAAATATACAAAATTACCACAGATTTACACTAAGGAAAATTATAATGAAAATGCCTACCATAAAGAATAAGGCTAAAATCTTAAAAGCCGCAAGAGAGAGGAATCAGATCACATTTCATATGTAATCATATCACAGATCACCAATTCATATCTCAGCAGATTTTTCAACCCAGACCCTCAAAGCCAGGAGATCCTATAACAACTATACCAAACTCTAAAGTAAAATGAATGCCAACCAAGAATTTTACATCCAGAAAAATTAAGCTTCAGACTTAATAATGAAATAAAAGCCTTTCATGATAAACAATAATTAAAAGAATTTACAGTAAGAAAGCCTGCACTACAGAGCATCCTCAGCAAAATATTCCAGGAGGAGGAAATGAAAAACAACAATGAAAATCAGCAAAGGGAGGAAATACACTAAAGGAAAGGCCAATCTATAGAGAAACCATGTCAAGTTAAAAACCAAAAATAAACCAAAATGACTGGAAATACAAATAATATTCCAATAATAACCTTGAATGTAAATGGTCTAAACTCAACAATTAAAAGACATAGATTGACACATTAGATTTTTAAAAAGAACCAACATTATGCTGTCTTCAAGAAACTCATCTCACAGGAAAAGACATCCAAAGACTGAAAGTGAAAGGGTGGGGAAAAACATACCTCTCACATGGACAACATAAACAAAGAGGGGTTTCCATCCTTGTACCAGATAAAGTGTACTCCAAACCAAAGCCAGTGAAAAGGGATAAAAAAGGACATTTCATACTGCTTAAGGGATTCATACATCAACAGGACATAATGATCATAAATGTCTATGCTCCAAACAATGGGGCATCTATGTATATCAAACAAACCCTCCTCAACTACCAGAACCAAATAGACCACAATACAATAATACTAAGTGACTTTAATACACCTCTTTCACCATTAGATAGATCTTTCAAACAAAAACTAAACAAAGAAACTATAGAACTCAATAATACAATTATAATTTATACTTAACAGACATACATAGAATATTCCATCCATCAATGAGCAAATACACTTTCTTCTCAGCAGCACATGGCTCCTTCTCCAAAATAGACTATATGTTATGCCACAAAGCAAGTCTTAGCAAATACAAAAAAAAAAATAGAGATACTATCCTGCTTTCTATCTGACCATAATGGAAGGAAATTAGAAATCAATGATAAAATAAAAAATAGAAGCTACTCCAACGCTTGGAGAATAAACCATATGCTACTGAATCACACATGGATAACAGAAGACATCAAGGAAAGAGATTTAAAAATTCTTGGAGATAAATGAGAACTGTGATACAACTTATCGAAATCTATGGGACACTATTAAATCAGTGCTACAAGGAAAGTTCATTGCATGGAGTTCATTCATTAGAAGAATAAAAAGCCAACAAATAAGTGACTTAACATTATAGCTTAAAGCCCTAGAAAAAGGAACAAACCAACACCAAAAGTAGTAGAAGACAGAAAATAATTAAAATCAGGGCAGAAATCAATTAATTTGAAACAAAAGAAATAATTCAAAAATTGATAAAACAAAAAGCTGATTCTTTGAAAAATACAATAAAATTGGCAAACCCTTAGCCACCCTAATGAAAAGAAAGAGAGAGGAAACTCTAATACTAAAATTCATGATGAAAAATGAAATATCACAAGAAACACTATTGAAATACAGAAGACAATTAGAAACTATTTTGAAAATTTATATTCCAGTAAAATAGAAAACCTCAAAGACATCAACAAATTTCTAGAGGCATAAGATCAACCCAAACTGAATCAAGAGTACATACACAATTTAAACAGACGAATTTTAAGCAAGGAAATAGAAGAAGCCACCAAAAGCCTACCAACCAAGAAAATCCCAGGACCAGGCAGATTCACAGCTGAGTTCTATAAAACCTTCAATGAAGAATTAATACCAATTACTCTTCAAATTATTCCATGAAATAGAAAAGGAGGGAACACTTCTAAACTCCTTCTATAAAGCTAGTATCATCCTGATACCAAAACCAGGCAGAAACACATCAAGCAAAGAAAAATTTAAACCAATATCCCTGATGAACATCAATGCAAAAATTCTCAATAAAATTCTGGCAAATCACATACAAAAACATATTTAAAAATAGTGCAACATGATCAAGTGGGGTTCATTCCAGAAATGCAAGGTTGGTTCAACACAAGGAAATCAATAAATATAACACATCACATCAATAGACTTAAACATAAGAATCATATGATTATATCAATTGATGCAGAGATAGCATTTGACAAAACACGGCATCCTTTTATGTTCAAAACACTAGAAATACTAGGGAGAGTAGGAACATACCTCAACATTGTAAAAGCTATCTATGCTAAACCCAAGGACAACATCACTTTAAATGGGGAAAAATTGGAAGCATTTCCTCTAAAAACTGGAACAAGATGGGGATGTCCGCTTTCACCACTTCTATTCAACATAGTCCTTGAAACTCTAGCCAGAGCAATTAGACAGATGAAAGAAATTAAAGGATAAGAATAGGAAAAGAAGAACTCAAACGATCATTATCTGCTGATGACATGATTCTATACTTAGAGAATCCAAAAACATCCACCAGAAAACTTCTAGAATTAATAAATGAATTCAGCAAAATAGCAAGTTGTAAAATCAATACCCATAAATCAAATGCACTTCTATACATCAGTGATGAATCCTCTGAAAGAGAAATGAGGAAAACTACCCCATTCACAATAGCCTCAAAAAAAAAATAAAATACTTGGGAATCAACAAAAGAGGTGAAAGACCACTACAATGAAAACTATAGAACACTAAAGAAAGAAATTGAAGAAGACCTTAGAAGATGTAAAGATCCCTCCATGCTCTTGAATAGGCAAAATTAATATTGTCAAAATGGCCATGCAAAGCACTATAACAGATTCAATGCAATTCCAATTAAAATCTCAAAGTCATTTCTTGTAGAAATAGAAAAAGCAATAATGAAATTAATTCGGAAAAATAAGAGACTCAGAATAGCCAAAGCAATCCTTAGCAAGAAGAGTGAAGCAGGAGGTATCACAATACCACACTATAAAAAGCTATTGTAATAAAAATAGCATGGTATTGGCACCAAAATGGACATGTAGACCAATGGTACAGAATAGAAGACACAGAGACAAACCCACATAAATACAATTATTTCATACTAGACAAAAACAACAAAAAACATACACTGGAGAAAAGATAGCTTCTTCAACAAATGGTGCTGGGAGAACTGGAAATCCATATGAAGTAAAATGAAACTAAACCCCTATCTCTCACCATGCACAAAACTCAACTCAATGTGGATCAAGGACCTAGAAATTAGACCAGAGACCCTGTACCTAATAAAGAAAAAAGTAGGCCCAAATCTTCATTATTTCAGATTAGGCCCTGACTTCCTCAACATGACTCCTAAAGTACAAGAAATAAAATCAAGAATTAATAAATGTGATATATTCCAACTATAAAGCTTCTTCTCATCAAAAGAAACAACTAATGAGGTGAAGAGAGACCCTAATTTTGGGAGCAAATTTTTGCCACATGCATGTCAGATAGAGCATTCATTTCCAGGATATATAAAGAACTCAAAAAACTAACACTAAAAAACCCAACAACCCAATCAATAAATGAACTAAGGAGCTGAACAGACACTTCTCAGAAAAAGATATACAATCAATCAACAAATATATGAAAAAATGCTCAACATCTCTATTAATTAGAGAAACGCAAATCAAAACTACTCTAATATTTCATCTTACGCCAGTCACAATGGTAGTTATCAAGAATAAGTGTTGGCAAGGATGTGGGGTAAAAGGCACACTCATATATTGCTGGCGGGGCTACAAATTGGTGCGGCCAATCTGGAAAGTGGTTTGGAGATTCCTTAGAAAACTTGGAATGGAACCATCATTTGACCCAGCTATCCCACTCCTTGGTCTACACCCAAAATATTTAATATCAGTATACTATAATAACACAGCCACATCAATGTTTATAGCAGCTCAATTCACAAAAGCTAAACTGTGAAAGCAACCTAGATGCCCTTCAATAGATAAATGGATAAATAAATTGTGGTATATATACACAATGGAATATTACTCAGCATTAAAAGAGAATAAAATTATGGCATTTGCAGGTTAATGGATGAAGTTGAAGAATATCATGCTAAGCGAAGTTAGCCAATCCCCAAACTCCAAAGGCCAAATGTTCTCTCTGATGAGTGGATGCTGGTCCATAATGGGGACGGGCATGGGAAAATGAAGGTACTTTGATCGGGCAAAAGGGAGATAGAGAGAGGAGTGGGTATGGGGGCAGGAAAGATGGTGGGATGTGATGGACATTAATACCCTAGGTGTGTGTGTGTGTGTGTGTGTGTGTGTGTGTGTGTATCTACACATAGGGTGCGATGCTACATCGTATACAATCAGAAAATGAAAAGTTGTGCTGCTGTTGTGTACAATGAATCAAAATGCATTCTGCTGTCATATATACCTAATTAAAATAAATGTTAAAAAACATTCATCTAACAATTCTTCACCTTACCTCCTTCTAAATAAATGAATTATAACTGTCTCGGCATCCTCAGAGGAGAATTTCCAAAACCTCCTCCATGCCATGGATACCAAAATCCATGCATGCTAATATAAAATGGTACAGTATTTGTATATAATAGAGACACATCCTACTATATACTTTAAATCAGCTCTAGATTACTTGTAATCCCTAATACAATGTAAATGTATTTTTTTTAGGGAATGACAAGGAAAAAAATTGCTATATGTTCAATATAGATGAATTTTTTTCCTGAATATTTTCTATTGTAGATGGTTGAATCTATAGATGTGGTTTCCTAACTATTCTACTACTACTCTACTACTCCACTGTACTCTATTTATACAAAAGAATAAAATCAGTCTTCTAGGAATTGCACCTAAAGCAGTTTGAATTTTCTAAATGAAAATGTCTATAGAGGTATCAGGGTATGGGTATCATTCTGTCAGGCAAAGAAAACTCTACCAAGAATAAAAAGAGTAAATTTGAATCATGGTCTGTCTCAGTGTCTGTTTCTTAATCTGGAAAATAATTCCATTTTCCATAAGATTTAGATAACAAAATATAATTGTATCCAGTGAAAAGCATTCTGTATACGGCAACGAATTATACAAACATAAAAAAGACAGCAATAGCTACTGGTAATCACACTAACTATGCTGAACAACAAAAATTATAATTAACCATTATCATCATTTCTCCTGCACATCAGATATCAACTTTGTAGTACAAGGAGGAAGGTATGTACAATTGGTGGTGTTTTATAAACATTCCAACAGCAAATATGTAAGATTTGCTTATTTGTCACTTAGAGTAATCTGTATCACAGTTCAAGGGTTTAAGAGCAAAGTCCAGGGAGCAGGGATGGCTTTGTAGGCGTGGAACCTGAGTGGCCACATAGGGTTCTGAGTTGACAAGGGCCTTGTGCTTGTTAGTGCCCCACAGTCCCAGTCTTGAAATACTCATCAGTTTTTAACAAAGGGTCAGACATTTATATTTTGTGCTAGACTGTACAAATTATATAGTCAGTTCTGGCAGTGTCAATAGTTTGATTCTGAGATTACCAGGGGTGAGTAAATTTGAGGAAAGGGCAGAATTAGAGGAGAAAGCTCCAGGTATTCTCTTTTCAGGGAGGTTGCTGAAGCAGAAACTTAAGAGACCTTAGATATCATTCAGACCCACCCTCTCATTTCAACTGAAGAGATCAAGATGCCCAGAGTATCAGCTATCTGTCCAAGGTCCCCCACCTGCCAGCACTGTGTTCCCCATAGCAGAAGGACCTGCTTTGCACATGTTTGCACCTGTTTGCACATGTTGTCACAGGAATGCTTTGTCTGTCACTTTCACAATAAGCACCACACCTCCGTTTATATGGCAGCCCTTTCATCTCTTTCCGAAGTCCCTGAAATCAGTCACCAAGAAAATGGGATGATCTATTATATCCATCTGAGTTTTACAGTGGGTTTGGTTTTGGTGAGTATTTTTGTGTGTTTGTTTGTTTGGGTTTTTTTTTTTTTTTTTACTATTTATTTTGAATTATTGCCAGGATGCTCATGAAATGTACCTGATAATAACCTTCCAGCAAACCCCATGGGCTCTACATTGATAGTGCTGATTCAGAACACATTTGGGGTGTTGTGTCATCTTTCTATTAAAATGTTTCCAAAGGATGAGGACTCATTGATAGATAATGTCTTGTTTACAAGCATGTCCTTGGTATCAGAGGCTGCAACAGCAAAGCATTTGAAATGCCTTCTGCTCCAATCATTATGTTATGTTCATCGCATACAAATCAGAACAAATTCTGAATGCAAATCATCTTCCAAGTTAGCTGATTCAGGCCATCAGAACTCATGCAAAAATGAAAACAGATATAGCAGGAGGTGAAAGTCAGCCATAGGAGTGGAAATGGGAAAACTGCACTGAAGCGAATATAATAGCTAGTCAACATTTCGCCTCCCTGCTTATAGTCTCATTAACAACTCTGTGGTATTTTGAGGTACACCTTTTCATACTTGCCATTTAGTTGTTGCCATAGTATTTGTGATGGATCATTTTTGTTTATTTATAACTGATACACACAAACAAAAAATGTACGTATTAATGGAGTATTTTACAATGTTGTGATATAGATATGCACTGCAAAATGTGTCTTCTCAAATATTTGTCTTTATTTTATGGTGAAAACTTTCAAATTATTTTCTTCTAACTTTCTGAAATACACAGTACATTGTTGTTATCCATAGTTACCCTATTATGCAGTAGCATCCTAGAACTTCTTATTCCTACCTATAACTCAGTACCCACTGATGAGATTTTCCCCATCCCTCACCCTACCCAACTCTCCCCAACCTCTGGTTACCACCATTTGACTCTCAACTTCTATGAGATTAAGTTTTATGTATTCCACATATGAGTGAGATCATGCAATACTTGTTTTTTCTGTACCTGGCTCATTTCACTTAGCATGATTATATCCAGTTCTATCCATGCTTCCACAAATGAGAGGATTTCATTCTTATTATGGCTGAATAATATTCCATTATAGATATATACCACATTTCTTTATCCACTCATCAAAATGTTTCCTTTTTTTTCTGTGACTGACATTAAGATTTCCTTTTAGAAAATCAGTGAAAAAGAGAAAAGCATAGAGGGAAAGAAAGGAGGAACAGGAAAAGGAAGAACTGCAGAATGAAATAGACCAAATTATGCAATGTACATATATGAATATACCACATTGAATTTCACCTCTATGTTTATCTATAAAGCATGAGTTAAAAAACAAACAAATAGAAGAAAAACTAGTAAAGTAGATCAAGGGGAACAAGGGGAGAGACAAAGAGAGAGGAAGAGGAAGTTCTAGAGACTGAAATGGAGCAAATTTTCTTCTATGCATGTATGATTATGTCAAAATGAACCCAAATATTATGTATGACTATAATTCACTAATAAAAACATTTTTAATATACAGTTCATTAAAAAGGAACTAAGGAATATATATTAAAATATACACTCATATTTTAAAAGTTCATGTCCACGTGTATAGATATTTTTATATATCACATGATGGAAAAACATAAGATCTTTTCATTGCTATTACTGTAATAGTTATAATAAGATCGATTTTTAAAAAAAATTTTTCTTTTAACCTTTGGACTCCAACAGATGTGTCTATAAATGGATTTATTTATATTCTTGGATTTGTGGGTTACCATTTTAGACTGAATTTAGAAATTTCTCAGCCAATGTTCCTCCAACTATTTTGTATTCTTTTTCCTCTTCCAGCAATGACGACAATAAAAGTATTTTTCTTCACTTTTTTAACTATTTAAAGTGAACAGAACACTTGATCCTAGCTTTTAGATCATTCAAAATTTGTTCATTTTTCAAATATGTTTTCTTTGTGCCTGGTTTTATTTAATTTCTATTGACTTTTTCACCAAATATACTGTTCACTGTTTCTTCTGTTGTGATTAGTATGCAGCTAATCTTATTCAGTGAATTTTTTAAATTTTAGCTATTCTTCAGTTATTAGATTTCTATTTGCTTGGTTTTTTGAAAATTTTTCTTATTTTTCCTGGTATTTTCCATTTCTTTACCCATTATATTTCCTTTTCTGTAGACTCTTTGTATTTGTGATAGTTTATTAAAAGCCCTTGTCTACTAATTCCAATATCAAGTTTATTATCTTTTCTTGAGTATGACTACAATCTTTGAACTTTACTGACCAAAATAACTTTAGATTATATAGTTACACTGTAGATGACTTCTTATAAAATTTTAAAATGTATTATCTTCCTTTGACAAATACTGAGTTTTGTACTAGCAGACAACTAAATTATTGGTGAACCACCTTCATTCTGTTGAGACTTGATATTGTATTTTATCAGGATTCACCTATTTGTCTTATGCCTTCAATTGTAGGGCAAATCATCCAGTTGTGTTTCAGTCATCACCATTATTTCACCAACCAGATGAGTTGGTAAATATCCAATGGCTAAGCCTCTTATCTCTCATATAAGTGAAGAAGATACTGTGTTTCTAAATCTGTAGTTCAAAAAGTGCATCAAAATAAATGAGATTTTTAAGGTCTTTCAAATTTCAACTCATTTATTTGCAGGGGTAAATTGTTGTATGACATGAATTCAGAGACTCAGCAAAGTTAATATAAGAAAAATAAAATTGAGAATATAACTGAATTGCACTTCTATACACAATTGCTTGCAAGGAAATACTTCAGTGTCTACATATGTGATAGACACAGGAATTTAGAATAGATTATTGTAGAACTATACTATTTAAAATGGGTAATGGTCTATCTTGCTTGAAAAATAGTAACTTCACTAAATTTTTTTAAAAAAGTTTGGGGGTGGGGAAGAGGAAGGATAACACAGCCAGCTTAATCCTATGTACTTAAAATTATTCAAAATACACCTGATTCGATATTGAATTACTATCATTAAGTCCTCAAATAGTGTTCATGAGATCAGCTTAAACCCAGCTCTTTTAGAAAAAGATTCCCATGAATTGTAACAATTCTGTACCAACACCAGCCATATCTGTGGGAAGAGTGATGCAGTTTTCCAGGGATAGTCTATTCTGGAAAGGTAGCGTATATGCAATAGTTTATCATTTCCTTTGCCTAACTTCTCCTCCTCTGTTCTCTATTCATGCTGTCAATCATCCTCACAACAACTGTTGTGGCCATAGAACCCAAGTGTGAAGAATCAACTTCCTGGTTAATGAAACTGATTTAGGAATGAGCTGTGGCCCAAATAATAGAAAGATACAAAATCCTGGGACTCTGAACCAAACGATTTGTAAACTGAGTTTTTCTTTTCACCGAGGCAGATGATAGCACATCTACTTGGAACTGTTGTAACCCTCTTGCCACCTCTAAGAATGAAAATCAAAGCTGTGATATATAGACAATTCCTAAATAATTTCACTTGAACAGGAATCCAGCAGTTTTGATGGATATTCCTGAGCCTTTAGTTTTTTGAACCACTAAATTAATGTCAATTTCCCTTAAAATATTTCAGTTGAGTTGGCATTTTAGAATGAACATTTGTGATTCCCCTCCCCAACTTCCTGGGTTGAAGTCCTAATTCCCAGTGTAGCTGTGTTATGAGATGGGACTCAACAGGGTAGGAACCTGGTTCCATCGTGTCCTAATGAGACACTGGAGAACTTGTTCTTACTTTCTCTTTCCCTGGGCATGCATCAAAGAAAGGCCATGTGAGCACAGAGAGCAGACTGCCTTCTACAAGTCAGAAAGGGAGACCTCCCCAGAAACTGTATTTTCTAGCATGCTGATCATGGATGTCCAGCTTCCAAAACTGAGAAAGTAAATGTCTGCTGTTTAAGCTGTGAAGTGTTTTTGTGGTGGTCCCAACAGACTAATAACTGTTAGAGTCACTTAAACCTATGGATCTTCAGTAATAGAGGAGGTGAGGGTTTGTATCATGACCCTGTCATACCAGTTCACTCCATTAGCACACTTCCCACAATTAAAACCCAAATGATTTCAAAGAACCTATAATAGGACCAGCAAGAGACCCACGGAAACTGAAAAGGGACTGTAGCAACAAAAGCCTCTCAAATGCACTTTTTAAACTTTTTTTTTTTTTTTTTACTTTTCAAGTGGTTCACTGGCAAAACTCAAGGTTTCAATTAAACTTAAAGTGCTGTCCAATCACATGATTGGCACCAATTATTCATTTAACTATGCTTGTGTTAAGCCTAAGCTAATTACATTTCCCTCAAACCAGAGCTATTTCAGACCAGGCCATTCAATATTATTTCAACTTGGCACAAGGAAGTAACACTGAAAATGGTAATGAATTCTCTACTGCAGGATAAGCTTTCAGGAGGTTTTCAATTTTGCAAACTCCAAAACTCAAAAGAGCACAGCTTACCATTTAGCTGGAGTATTCCCATCTAGGTTTTTAGGCATTAATAAAAAGAAAGATTTATATGAAAATCATATACCTGGTGAAATTTTATATATATATATATACAATAGACACATATGTATGTCTGGGTGGGCATGAGTATGTACATGAATGCACATTTGCACGATATTCTTTCTCACCCTTCAATTCTAATGATCTCTATGAAGGAAGAGCACAAATATGTTATATGCAAATAACTTTTTTCACTCTCCTCCCTTATTCTTTGTCAAGATGAGAACCTTTTTCTCCTTAAGAAAATAGAACTGAATATGTCAAATTCACCAAAATAGAAAATTTGAAATCTCATACTAGGATATATAAAATCCATGCCAGGCTAAGCCCCCAATAAATGCTAAAACACTTCTAGACTATTGGGAACAGAAGTGCAGTCCCCTAACATATCTTACAGACACAGTTAACACAATTAAACATTCAGATTCAAGACTGAGTCAGCTTTCTGATGCTGCAACCTGAGAAAAATCATCTTAAAAGGAGAAAAGCCTTATTTTTGCTCATGGTTTCAGAAGTTTTAGTCCATGGTCCTTGACACTGATGCTTTGGGTGGCTCAGTACATTACGGTAAGAATGTATGGTAGAAGCTTATTGTCATCATGGAGCCAGGAAGCAATGAAAGAAACAGGAAGAAGTCAGGGTCCCATAATCCCCTTCAAGAGTACCCCCCCCCCCCCCGCCTCATGACTGAACTTCCTCCAACTGGGCCTCACCTCTGAAAGGTTCCACCACCCATGGTGCTATGAGTACCAAGCCTAAAGGCTTTGGCTCTTGGAGGACCTTCCAGATCCAAACTATAGTCGTACTTGACACCAGGCTCACTTGAAGCACTGGTTCTCAAACTCAAGCCTGCATCAAAATCAACCAGAGGGAGGAAGACACAGATTGCTGCTCTAGATCCTTCCTCTTCTATCTGGATTTCTGATTCTGTAAGCCTGAGGTGGGACCCTGAATGTTGAATTTTAATTAGTTTCCTGCAGATGATGGTGCTGCTGGACTGGGAAACCACACTGACTAAGGAGTCTAGGACAAGGGAAGCAGCTTGCCAACAAGAAAGAGTCAAGTGCTCCTTTTCCTGCAGAAGTTCACCCATTTTTCAGCAGCTACGAGACCCACATCTAACAGGAGTGATCACATCCTGGTTTAGAAGCCACATGCCTCCCACCTTTTGTAGTAACTCAATAGATGTCTACCTGCCAGGGACCCTAAAATGGCATGCCAGTTACCTGAGTCACAGTTCAGGAAAGCTGAGTTACAGCTTCCTATCAGGTGTTTGCAGGTCTCCCCATCCAAGAGCAGTGCCATCAGTAGCAATCAGGGGTTGATTTTATAATGTTGCCTAGTAACAAAATTGACCATACCATCTTTATTTGTTTGCAGGCAAACAGAGGTAGAAAGATAAATGAGGACCAAATTTTTATGCAAAAGGGGAAAACATTCTTTTGTTAACCGTTTACTCAAAACATACATATCTTATTCACATTATACCCCTGCTTTAAAAGCCACATGTATATTAAAACTTTAAATTATGAAAATAGCTTCCTCATTTTTTTTTATTTTTGTATTCTTGAGACTCATTTTGAGTTTGAAACCAACAGTTGGAATGATCATTCCAAAAAAGGAAGAGGATGGCTTGCTTTGGGCTTCTTCATAAAAAAAAAAAAAAAAAAAAAAAAAAAAAAAAAAAAAAAAATCTCCAAGCTCCTAAACTGCTATTTACATGGTAATACACATTACCTTTATCTTATGTACATGAAACTACAGGAAGCCTTAAATTCCATACCCAAAATACTAGTTAATTTCTAACCTGACTTGCAAATAATTTCTACTTTAGAGCTTCTGTCACCTTTTTTTATCACTTAACTACTATGTGGGGTTTTCCCCCCCATGTGTTGCTACTTAAAAAAGATCATAGGAAAAATATACTCAATATTTAAATGAATATCCAAATTTGTAACTCCAAATTTTAACCCTGCTAACAAAAGGAATTTTTAAAGAAGTAACTCCTGACCTAAAGAAATAATTTCTACACCTATCATATTCTTCTTATGATCTTAAAGAAGAAATCCTTACCCCATGTCACATTTACCTAAAGAGTTCTCTTTTTTATTATTATTGGTTCTTTTTAATTCTGTATAACAGCAGTATCCATTTGACATTATTATAAAAGCATGAAATATACCTTGCACTGATACCTGAGCCATACTGCAGACCAATTAGGTAAAAAATGTCTGAAGCTAGGTTCCAGGCACAGAATTTTCTGAAAGCTGCCGAGGTAGCTTTTTTTCTTATTTACAGCTGCAGACTGAATCCAAGGCCTTCTGCATTCTAGGCAAGCACTCTTCACTGGCCACCCCAGCATTCCCCAGGTGTTTCTAAGTGTAGCCTGGATTAAGAACTTTTGAAAGTTCTTTCTATCCCAGAAAGAAAACTATTTTTCTCTCCTCTCATCGTCTCTCCTCCTTCTTTTTTACATAGAAAACAGAAGACTCAGAGAGAGAGATCCTATATTCTAATTGTTTAAGGTAGTTATAATTTCTATGAGCACTTACAGGGTTACCAGAAGGTCTGCTCTAAACTTGGGGCAAGGAGACTCTTCCTCTAATGAAAATGCAATTGTTATTATTATTAACATTGTCAATTCCCTTTAGAAGTTCATTTAGAATGGAGGCTCAACTGCAACAAAGAGGAAAAAGTATAACAAGGCTAAATAAATCATACAGACTTAGATAAAGTTCTGTACTTCAGTTAAAAAAAGAAGAAGAAACAAGTACATAAGCCTCTACCAGTCAATGAGATATCTATTTCTTTATTTCTTAAATATGCAGGTGTGATATATGGAGGTTGTGGATAGATGCTCACAACCCATCTCCTTTGGTCTTGTGCATACACCTGAGCTGTTTCCCAGCTTCCCTTATCCTTGAGTAGAGAGAGCCATGCCCTGACTTCTAGTCAGTGGAATAGGAGCAGATGTAATGAGTTCCATATCCAGTTTTTCTTTACTTTTTAAAATATTTTTTAATTATATATGAACACAATATATTTGTTTATTTATTTTTATGTGGTGCTGAGGATCAAACCCAGTGCCTCACATGTGTGAGGCAAGCACTCTGCCACTGAGCCACACCCCAAAACCTCCAGTTTTTCTTAATGAAGGCTATTCATGCATGGTCTGTGAATTTTGGCCAGACTATGGTTTATTCATATATATATATATATATATATATATATATATATATATATATATACACACACACACACATGATAATATATATGAATATATATAATATCATATGTAATATGATATATATATGATTATATATATAATCAAATATTACTCTGTATATTTCTGTGAGGGTATTTTTGGATGAGATTAACATTGAGATCAGTAAGATTTAAGTAAAACATATTGCTTTCCACAATGTGGATGGGCTTTATCCAATCAGTTGAAGGCCTCAATAGAATAAAAGACTTAACTCTCCCAAACAGGAAAAAGGAAAAAAAATCTGTACCAGATAGACTTTGTATATGGAAAGATTAACTTTTCTCTGGGTCTCTAGCCTACCAACCCATGTCATATGGTTAGGCTCACTAGCCTCAATAATCAAGTACCTGAACCAATGTCTTAATGTAAATCATTCTCTTTCTCTAACACACACACACACACACACACACACACACACACACACAGCCTATTGATTCTGTTTCTCTGCAAAACCCAGACTAATAAAATGACCAATTACTTTTTAAGAAAAACTCTAAGAATTAACAGAGGGCAACAATATAAAATGAAAGGAGTTTGGGTTCCTATGTTCCTATGAAATCCTTCTGTCAATCAGAGATATCCACACTGTACTTGACACAAGTGATAAATAAACTCTTACTTACTGTGTTAAGCTATTAAGATTTGTAGTTTTATTTGTTATAGCTGCTATCATTGCTTAAGGATATGGCTTAATGGCTAAGCCCCCTGGGTACAATCCCTGGTACCAAAAAAATAAAAATAAAATAGAATGTACGGTTTAATGTTTAAATTATTCTGTTTAGAAAATGTAAGCTATGTGTGCAAATCACCAATACTTCCAGTTTATTGTATATAAAAGAGATTTGGCATGACATGTTCTGTATATTTCAGGAAAAAAAAAAATGTTTTTAATGCTTTTTGTATAAGTGTGTTGAATTAGATGGTGTTTAAGTATCCTTTAATTGCTAATATTCTATAGCATTGATTCTCAAACTTAGTTGTACATGAGAATATTCTTAAAGGTTCAAAAATACTGATGCTTTGTCTTCACCCTTATAAGTTATGATTTCATTGATTTCTGAGGTACCACCTGGGCATTGGAATTCCTAAATATTCTCCACGTGATTCTAATACACAGGTAAATTTGAAGAACCACTGGCCTATAGGCTGGCAAAGACCAGACATATAAGTTAATATATAAAAGAAATCAAGAGGGTTTTGTTGCAAGATGTTTAATATAAGTGACATAATTATGTACTTTCACCAAATTGGTTATTATGCTACAATATTATTATTGTTCTTATTATTGTACACTGATTATACACATTGTCTCATTATCTCAATTGATCCTCACAAAACCACTACTTTGTAAATACTAAGATTCCTGTGTTTAAGATGTAAAACAAAGCTCAAACTTAGAGGCTGGGTAACTTGTTCAAGGTCACATAGCTAAGGGATAGAGTCCAGATTTTGAACCCTAAGCTACAATACTTCCCATCATGCTAAAGAAAATATCCTGATCCAGATAGGTAAGAGTCTCACTGTACAATCCCAAGCCAGATACCTTAAGTAGTGTATTAATTCCCAGAGCCCCAGTTTATAGGACATGGTGGCAAAAATATGCTCAGAAAGAAACAACTAGGTCTGGCAAGAAAGTCATATAAGGAAGAGGTAAAAAAGAATGGAAGTGTTAGACCAAAAGAATGGCAAAGTGGGGCCTGGGGATGTGGCTCAAGCGGTAGCGCGCTTGCCTGGCATGCGTGCGGCCCAGGTTCGATCCTCAGCACCACATACAAAAAAGATGTTGTGTCCGCCAAAAACTAAAAAATAAATATTAAAAAAATTCTCTCCCTCACTCTCTCTTTAAAAAAAAAAGAATGGCAAAGTGAGGTAGCTTAAGGGAGAGAGAGAATTAGAAAAAGAGAACATGATCGTGCCTTCAACTATGTCATGTAAAAGAAGAATTAGCTTATTCTGCTTAGCATTTAGCCATTTAGTCAAATCAAGATCATCCATTAGATATTGCAAAAAGAAAGTTCTAGTTGATATGGAGAAGATGTTCTAAATAATTAGTGCTGTTCTAAAAGGAACTAACAGGGTTGTTCGGAGAATTTAATGAGAAAATGTTTGGTAAAAGCATAAAAAACTGGTTATTTTATATTTCTATTTGCACATTTGTGGGTGTCACATCCATTAAAATGTTCAAGTACACACTAAATGTATGATTTTGCATCAGAAGGGAATAAGATAGATGGTCCTGAAGGCCCATTCCATCCTTACAGATCTTGTCTAATGACTGGCGAACAAAGCATATACACTATATCTACGGTTTCCAAAGCCAGTTAGCATTATGTGCACTTTCTTCCCTTTACCAAAGTTAGAAAAAAAAATCAAACTAATACTTTGGTCAATTGCAGTTTGCTGAAGACATAATAAAAGGATAAATACCATAAAATGCATACAGTGGATAGTATGCGTCCTGAGATAGAAATGGAGGCTCATGTCTCTGCTCTTTATCTCCTACCACAGTCAATCATTCCATTTGCTTCTTGAATCTGCCTTGGTTCATTTTTTCCATGGAAATCTTCTCTGCACAGGCCCAGTTGTGGATCCCCTACACAGTCTAGCATAGTGACTACAACACAGTAAGTATCCAATAAATTTTATTTGGATATAACCTAAATCCCAAAAGTTGTTATTGGTCCTACACTCAAATCATGGCGGTGAACTAAAGAAAATGTACAATTTTCCTAGGAAAAATTTACATTGCACACAGGTCTTTATAATTAGGGGAAAAATCAAAGAACTAGTTCAAATTACCTAAATAATTCATGTACCTCTTCCAAAAAAAAGACACATATAGTAAATATGTCAATAGTCTTAAGGTATAATGCATTTGACTTCATCATTATTATCATAAAAACTTCAAACAAATTTCCAAGTTCTATGCTCAGCTTTTTCTCTTGTAAAATGAAGCAAGACACATTAGGTCAGGGAGGAAGTCTCAATATTCATTGTTATACACCTGACACAGGCTATTTACACCACAACTACTAGCTGGATAAGTGAATAAATAAATGTGAAGGCTTTGGATGCAAAATGTTTGATATGCCTTTTAGAGAGCTATTGTAGACCTTTGAGTAACTATGATATTTCCACTAAGCTTCACTTTGAGGATATGACTTATTTAGTATCTTAAAGTTCATGTTGACAGAGAGGGTGAAAGTATGAACACTTTCTTAAGCTTGGTTATTTCTGACTTGTTAGGTACAGTTATCAACAGTGATAACAGTCCAGCCTGAGCTAGATATAAACAGGAGCTGTATGCCAACTTTCAAATTGCAGTTTCCATGTTAAGTTGGCTCTGTTTTGCTGCCACTGAATAAAGAGTGCCATTTAGCAGTGGGTGAGAGTAAGAAAAAGTTGATCCATTGGTACTAAACATTTGAGAACTACTTAAGAGAGCTGACATTTGCAACACTACTCCAAACTTGGGCTGGGAGCCAGCAGCAAGTTTGCATGTGATCAAGAGGGCACTGTTTCATCCACAAGGGCAGTTCTATGGCTAGATAGCAAATCAAGAGCAAAGGAAGTGAGAGCATCCCAAGTCCTTTAAAATTTCTTAACATGCTCATTTGTAAAAGAAGGGAACAGTGTTAGCCAAATAAAGATGTTCCCTCAGAAAAGGGAAGAAGCAACAAGGAAAAAACACAGAATGTTTTATGGGAATATTACATGCTCTTCCAAAGTGCACAAAACACAACAGACAATAGGTGTCCTGCTGTCAGGGTATGCCACCCCAGAGGCTGGAGAAAAGCTAGTGTCCTTGCCTGTGAACATGGCTCCTGCCATGTTGTAGAAAAGGTAAGTCTCAGAGGGCCTGGTGGTTAGGGTAACTGGATGATCCCCCTACCTCAATCCAAAGGATCAAATGTACTGCACATTCTTCATTCTTATAGTCAACCTTTTCCAAGCACCTATTAGAAGGCAGGCAAAGTACTATCCAACAGGATATAATGAGTTAGCCAGAAAACTCCTATATTCAACAAGTTTATACAAAATCAGAGGTAAAAGATAGCCAACTAGGGCTAGGGATGTGACTCAAGCAGTAGTGCGCTCGCCTGGCATGTGCGGGGCACTGGGTTTGATCCTCAGCACCACATAAAAGTAAAATAAAGATGTTGTGTCCACCAAAAACTAAAAAAATAAATATTAAAAAATTCTCTTTCTCTCTCTCTCTCTAAAAAAAAAGATAGTCAACAATTAACTTTTTAATTATAATTACGATGGGTTAGACTAAGAATAAGCTACTAGACATTTATATAATGGGAAAATATGCTCAAATTAATTCCAAGAGCAGGTAACATGTGAACTGAATCCTGACAGGTAAGCAGGAATTGAGGAAGGAAGCCAATGTCACCTTTGATAGAAATAAAAAATATAACTATTTTCAAAGCTTTTTATGTTAGAGACAGGCACAGTGGTGCAAACATGTACTCCCAGCTACTTGAAAGGCAGGATTGCAAGTTAAAGGTCAACCTGGACAACTTCACAAGACTCTGTCTCCAAAAACAACAAACAAACAAATAAAAAAGGAAGACAAACATCTTTACATAACACTTTATTCTGCAAATCAGTGTTTGAGGATTTTGCTTTTTTTTCCCCTCTCTTTCATTTTTTATAAGAGTCTTATGGTTATACATAGTAATTGGGTTCATCTTGACAAACACAGATGCATGGAATTCAATTTTAGTTCAGGATCCTCCTTTTCCCCTCCCACTTTTTCCTCGTTTCCCCCCATCCCCCATTCTCCTTCCTCTACTAGACTTCCTTTCACTGGTTGATTTATTTATATTTGATTAGTGCAGTTTTATTTTTTTTTTTTTATTCTGAGGTTTGGAAAGTTTTAGAAACCACACAGTAACTGAAAAGTGAATTGTGCCCAGATGACTTCATCAAGAATTGTCATTCTCAGGCTGCGGATGTGGCTCAAGCGGTAGCGCGCTTGCCTGGCATGCGTGCTGCCCGGGTTCCATCCTCAGCACCACATACAAAGATGTTGTGTCCGCCGAAAACTAAAAAATAAATATTAAAAAATTCCCTCTCTCTCTCTCTCTCTCTCTCTCTCTCTCTCTCTCTCTCTCTCTCTCTCTCTCTCTCTCCTCTCTTTAAGAAAAGAAAAAGAATCGCCATTCTCTTTTCATGTTATTTATGTGGACCTCCAAATACATAAGAACACTGTGTGGTTTTGCAGACCTGGGCTCTGAGGGCAGCAATGATTATGAACTGATGATGAAAGGTCAGTTGGTTTCTATGAGTAAAATTCACTAATATAAAGTGGCAGGGGAGTTTTTTTTAAGGGAAATGTACCATAACTAAACCAAACACATGTAGAGGAATGTACCCAGGTACATAAGTACAAGAAGCCAACCAGAGAGCTCTAGGGAATCACAAGAAACAACTATCTCCCAAAATTCTCATATCTCAGAAGAAGGTTTATAAAGAGTAAAGACATTGGTCAGGTTGCCCAGCCAAAAAGTGACAAAGGCTGACCACTGCACACTGGAATGTGATGAAATCCTTCTGCAGATAAAATGAAGCCTATAGCAAAAATTAGAGGGAGAAGGTAATGTGTGTTAGGTAGCAGGTAATTGGTATGCAGCCTAAAAGCCCAAGATAAAGGTTTATTTGTCTTTGTGATGTAAAATGTAATATTTGAGGGTCTATAGAAAAATGAGAAACAAAAGCTACAAGCAATTCTAAGAGCAACAGTGTTTTGATTAAAGTGGGGGAGAGGTGTCCCTGAAGGAATATTCTCTTTGGCTTAGGATTTGTTGTTATCGTTCTATTTAATGCTGTGGCAGAGTGTGTTTTCCAGAGTTGCCCCACCATCTCTCCCATTCCACATGCTTTTCTATAATATGACCTTGTCATTTCCCAGGGAGTGGTAAAGTCTAATTTGCCTCCCCTTGAATCTGGGCTACCTTATGAAGAACTAGTAGTCAACAGAATCTGGTAGAGGTGGCACCGAGGGACTTCTCAGGCCATGACAGAAATGCCATGGAGCTTTGGCTTGGTTTTCTTAGGACATGTGCTCAGGGGAAGCCATCCACCATGGAAGAGGACCGATGGCACTGACACTGCCATCCTGGAAAGGCCACATGTTGATGTTCTGGGTTGATACTCCCAGGCAAACCCTGCCTGGCATCCACCCTGCCCAAGATGTCAAAAAATACAAGTAGGAGAACGTATTTTAAAATTCGTGATTCCCTCCTAAGACATTTGAATTTTTTCACCTCACCCACCACTAATGATGAAGCAGAAATAAGCCGCCCCACTGTGCCTATCTAAATTCCTGATGCACAGAAACTGTAAGCATAAGATAATTACATAAATATAAATAATATCTACCAGGTTGGAAGGGCTCTGTTCTTTCAAAATAAATTCTAAGAACAAATGTTGTATCATTTTTTTCTGTAAAGGTTGTTATGGTCATTGAGCTTACTGAACAGATGAGAAACCCTAAGAGAAACAAAGCCAATTAAATTAGATCATAGAATCATAGAATAACATCATCTAATCACAGCAATAAGTGAGCATAAAAGTACATTTGAGGACTCTGAGGCCCAGAGGAGGAAAAAAAATGACTTGAATCCAGATACACAGTTAATAAAGGCAGATCCAGAAAAAGAGTTTAGATTCCAAAAAATCCTGGAATCCTGAGCTCTTTCCAAAATTGTAGACAAAGCATGATATGGTTTTTAAAAATAAAAAAAATAATAATAAAAATAAATCATGTGCTTTAGAATCAGGCTGAGGTTGATTATATCCTTAAGTAAATTTACTTAATTCCTGTGTGGCTTTATTTTTAAACAGGAGGAAGACAGAGAAAGAGCAATGGTGAAAAACCCAGTGAAATTTGAATAAGTCTGTAACTTAATAATATTAATGTTAATTTTCTGGTTTTGATCACATTCAACTATGAGTATATAAAGTATTAGTAGAAGGGGAAGCTGAGTGAGGGGTAAAGGTGAACTCTGTGCACTATTTAAGAAACTTTTTTTTATAACACTGGAGTTAGAACAAATAAAAAGTTTTAAAAAGAAGAAAAGAAAACACAATATTCGCCTGGTGGAAATTTTTGAGTTTGGAAAATGCAATGCCTGGAACACTATTTAGAAAGCTTGCAGATACGATTTTCCTTTGCTCTGCCACCCAACCCCAGCCCACTAACAAAGCCAGAACAGATGGCCCACTGACATCTAGTTCAGGCCTTGCTATCTCTCTGAGGAAGAGTCCTCCTCTCTGGTAGCTATAGGTTACCACATCACAGCCAGAACATTTCTGAGAAAACGAATTTAGGAAGCAGACGATGGGAAACTTCCCACAGTAGTGAAATCTCGAAACCTCCTCTCTGACCTTTGAAATCTTGGCAGCCACAAGCTGTGTTCTTGCCAAGAGTCTTCATGCACGCAGCTTCCACGTCTACACGCCCTCATTTAGAGGGTAGACATCCTCCCGTGCTCCAGTTACCCCATGCCATCTGTCCATGGCATGAGCTAGCTGAAAGCTCTCTGAAAGTGCCTTCCGAAGCTAATTGAGCTGCTCTAAATATTTGAAGAGAGAGACATGGGCTTGCACCAGAGATGGTTTAATAAAATATTTAGAGAGATTTTTTTTCTAATAGCATAGTAGGCCACTTCCTTCTTTCCTCCTCAGGGAAATATGCATCTTATCACTTTATCATCAGAATTGAATTTGACTGGTCTGGGAACCCTGCCATATCATCACAGGCAGAGCAAAGGATAAATTTCTGGGAAATCCTCAGAACCATTTTAAAATAATTTTGCCAGTGCTGATCATGAAATTCTGGGAACATTCATAAAAATTTATCTATGAAGATAAAGATGCAGAACATATGGAACAGCAATGGACTTGGTCTCCCACCTCTAAACCATAAAGATGGGTTATGTTAAAAATGTGGTTGAGGATCTAAAAGAGAAAACAATCTCTGTTTCAGTATGAAGGACTGCTGCTCCATGGGTAGATTTTGGCACTAAGGTCATCAGAAAAGCAATGATCTCTATCCATGCATGTCCAAGGTTCCTTTTTCTAATGTCTAGACTGTTCCTCCTGGTCATTCTTGGAAACTTCTACTTAATGTAGGTCATATAGTCATTAAACACAACTAATATAGAGGCACACGAGATAATTTTTCTTGAAGCAATTGCTGGATATGACACAAGGCACATAAACACTAGGCCTGTCTTTGACCTTCACAGTTCTGTCCTCAAGTGATGGCATTGAACCCAAAGCCTGTTCAATACCTGACCATTTTCTGAATCATTAAGTAAAATTATAAAAAATTAATAAAGTTCTAATTTTAAATATGGGTTGTTTTATCCCAATTCCTTGAAAATTAGTCAGGTTTAGGTATGCATGGAAATCTCTTGATCAGAATCATGTAATTAGGACTCTCTACTCTCCAGACATCCTACCTAGATAAAGTAAGATAATTATTTATACAAACATTACCTATTCTTGCTCATTTGTCACTCTTTCATAATTTGGGGGAAATTATTTCCCTTACCTCTTTCTTATTCAGTCTATTATTTATGAAAGTAGATCACCTGCTACTGGTTCCCTAAAATGTTAAACAACTCTTAAGAAGCAGTTTTCTTGGTCTGTACCTATAAACAGTCATCTGATCAGGCTGTTCTCCACAACTATTTCCCAAGGTTAGAATAAAGCAAAATGTGTTTCTACCACCAGAGTTCTAGAAAATCATTAAGAGGAAGATACTTCACATTTACAAAGATATTATCATAATAAATGAATTTTTTATTAGAACTAAAGGAGTTATATTAATTTTGATCAAGTTGCCTGTTATATTTTATGTCCTTGAGGGATAGATGAATAGATGCTTTTTCACTTTGTAAAATGCAAAAATACTGGCAGAGTCTTCCTTGGCTGGCCTCGAGGGCCATTTATGCCATCCTCTTACCCAAGTTTTCCTCTTACCCAAGTCATATAGTGTGCTTTATGGATGAATTAATACACCAGAAACCATTCCAGATCTATTTTCATTAAAGACAATGTGAGAAATTTCTGACCTAAAGACAAACTATGTATTAGTCAGTGACAGAGACAGATAAAACTCGAGAAGAGGAGGAAATAAGAATTTATGTAACTCCTATTTGTTTTTCCATGTCCACTGTTCTGTCCCACTTAACAGCAAATTTGCTTTGTATTTCCTTCAGCACAGTGAGGGAACCAGACCCAATGGTCAAAGAACCTGCTCTATCCTGGATTCCAACCTCCTCCCCACCTATATAAGCATACTGGCTAAGATCACTGCTGTCCTAGTGTTTGCACTACACAACACTGGGGTGAGGGCTGCCTAGTCCTAGCCCTCATCCCCTCCTCCTCTCCTGTCATCTGATCCTTTTCCTCTTTTTCAGAGTCAATATCACCACTTTCATCTGATCATCCAAATCTATTCTGCAGATCCCTAGGTATCTCCTAAACTACAGCTAATTTTAATCACAGTAACTGTAAATATTTATGTGATACTCTAGGCCAGCAGCTTTTTAAGTACCTTACCTATATAAATTCATTCAATCCTCATAGTTGCATGAAATAAGGTCTAATAAAATGGGCCTATTATCCTCATTTTACAGATGAACCAACAATCACTTTACCTCCCCTCAGATGGGTCCTTATTTTTTTTCCTAAACAAGCTCTTAGAGTCTCTAGTTCTACAAAATAAAATAAAATTAATAATAATAATACTCAGATCCACCCATTACACTGCCATTGTTTCATACCTAAAAGAAAAATCTAATTACAGCCCATGCTGATTTACAAGTCTTCAGTGTCTCCCTACTGTACCATTCTCAAAAATTGCACTAAAAATGTGCCTGATAGCATTTTCATAAAATCAAGGCCCAAGCCCACCCCATACCCGGAGAACCAGAATTGCCAGAGTAAAGTTGGAACATGTCTATATACAGAGTTCTTCTTAGGGTTCATGTTTAGTATTTCTAATGCAATCCACAAACCACTCTGATTCAGAATTGTGCTTTGTTCTGTTTTATTTTGTTGATAACTTTATCGAGGTCTAATTTTTATATCATAAAATACCCATTTTAAATGTCCAAGCTAAAGAATTTTAGTAAATTTAGGGTCAGGCAACTAGAACCACAATTCAATTTTAAAATAGTTTTAAAATCCTGTAAAAGATTCTTTGTGCACATTGTAATGAAGTCTGCTTTCAGCTCCCACTCTCAGGAAAACACTATCTGCTTTCTGTTTACCAATTTGCCTATTCTGGTCATTTCATATAAATGTAATACTGTAATATATAATCTATCAAGTTTGGCATCTTCCACTTAATACAATTTTCTAATGTTATTTCATTCTGTAAGATATCAGTAGATTGCTCCTTTTAATTGCTGAATAATATTCCATTGTGTGTATGTACTCCATTTTGCTTAGTCATTTACCATTTGATGGACATTTGGATTGTTTATATCTTTGGAAACTATGAATAATTCTGTTAGAACAGATTTTTATTGGAACATAATTTTCAATTAGCATGGTAATGCATGAGGGTTTCATTTTCTCCACATTGTCACCAACACTTCTAATTACCTTTATGATGATAGCCATTCTAGTGGTTATGAAATAGTATCTCACTGTGGTTGTACTCAGTGATCACCTAATGACAAATGTTGTTGCTTAGTGTCTGTTCATGCATCATATTTGGTGAAATGTTGATTAAAATACTTTGACTCTTAAAATGAATTGTTTATTATGTTGTAATAGATCTCTGTGTATTCTAAATATGTTTGTTTATCAGAAAAAAATGATTGCAAATATTTTCTCTTAGACTCTTGCTTTTTTATTATGTTAATGTTGTCTTTTGATGAGCAAGAGTTTTATTTTTTACAAAGTCCAATTTATCATTTTTTTATGCATTGTGCGTTTGGTGTCATATCTAAGAACCCATTGCCTAACCCAAGATCACAAAAATTTTTCTCTTTTCTTTTAGAAGTTTTATAATTTTAGCTATTATGTCTATGAACCATTTTAAATTAATCTATGTATAGTGTAAGGTAATATCTAAACTCACTGTTTTGCACATGGATATCTGATTGTCCCAGTACTTTCTGTTGAAAAAAAATATATAGTTACCACTTTGAATTGCCTTGACATCTTTAAAATCAATGGACCACAAATAGAAGGGTTTTGTTAGGGGACCTCTTAATTTTTCTCTATTGTTCTATTTGTCTATTCTAAGTCAATACCACACAGTCTGATTAATGTAAGCTTACAATAAGTTTTGAATGAATAGAGTAAGTTCTCTAACTTTCTCTTCTTTGAAATTGCTTGGGCCTGGATGCTTTACATTTTCATAACTATATTAAGATTGGTTTGTCAATTTCTATGGGAGAAAAAGCCTGTAGTGAGAGACCATATTAACTCTATAGATCAACTGCATAATTACCATCTTAAGGATATTTTCTTCCAGTTCATCAACATGTAATATCTCTCCATTTATTTCAGTCTTCTTTAATTTCTCATATCCACATTTTATAGTTTTTAGCATATACTTCTTACCCTTCTTTTGTTATGTTAATTCCTAAGTGTTTTATACTTTGGGATGTATTTTCATTGTTAAATTGCCCATGATTAATATAAAGAATTACAATTATTTTGGTTACTGGTTTTTTATCAATCAAAATCTTATCATCTTAAGACACAGTATTTCATATTACATACACATTAAAGAATTACATGATATAATCTCTGCCGTGATACTTTAATACTTGATACTTGCATAATGTGTCAATATCACTTCCTAGCATTCGTAACTTAGAATATATGTCCCTTTAGTACTGGACTTTTGATAGTAGCCTGCAACACTCTAGTGTTTCTTCTTTAAATTTAACTTATGTCTTAGTTTATGCATAACCTCATCCTGGAAGCCCTTCCCCTATGTGCCGTACCACCTGCTTTCCATTGTGAAATACATATGTATGTGCATTCTTATTTCTACAGTGCATTGTAACGAAGTCCTTACATTTGCATCCTGAGAAAACTAAGTCATCAGAAATAGTGAAGCATACTGTCAGTTCATTGATATCTATCTTCCTCCAATTTTGGGGGGGGGTGTGGCACATAGCAAAATAAAGGCTGTATTTGCCTGCTCCCCTTGCAATTAGGAGTTTGGCTATCTTATGGCCAATGAGCAGGATTTCGTGAAGCAGCTTCAGAAAACTTCCTTAAAAAACAACCAGGGTGCACCTTTTCTCTTACCTCCTTATCCCATCCTCCTTTTTTCCCAGCTAGAAGGAGACCTGATAAACGAGGCTGGAGCAGCCATCCTGATCATGCAGTGACTAAGAATAGAAGCCCACAGATGGTAAAGCCACACTATGGAAAGTGCCTGGATCTCCATATACCTCCCTAGACTACCTACTTCTGAGATTTTCATGGGAAAGACACACAGTTCTCCCTAAGATGTAGTTCCTTGGTTATTTATTGCCTCTTGGCAAATTTAGTACAAAGATATAGACATCACATCTGATTTCATCCTCAGTACCAGATACTGTGCCTAGCACATAGTGGTACTTAATTAGTATTTGCTGATTTGCTGCCAAGGAGCAGCAAAAGTTAAAAAAAAATAAAATCAAAAGGCTGCATGAGATATTAATTTCCAATTAATTTATAATTTCATGCTACTCCATACTGTGTCACCAGATCTATCATGAGGATACTACAATCATGTTTGCTATACAATTTGGCCTTCAGAAGGCTCTTGGATTTTTAAATTTAATTTCTATTTTAATTTATTTATGATGAGATTAATAAGCTGTTTGGTTTTTAACGTAGCATAAAAAAAGCAAATTTATTCAATGATTTCATGGATATTCAAGAGACAGAAGGCCTGTAATTGACTATAATAATAGATCTCACAAAAAATCATAGAATTGATACTGACAATAGAATTCCAGCGATTAAACAATTTGATTCCATAGATAACAAAGCTGAGGTTCAGAGAGATGGCATGGCTAATTCCAGGTCACAAAAACATTGAATGTCAGGACCCATTTAATCTGACTTCCCACGTGGTAGTCCTGGAATCAGGGTGTCTTTGGTTGTAAAGAGTAAACCACCAGCGTAAGCAAGAAGCCTTTAAAAAAAATCTAAGAATTTACAGGATCCAAAGCTTGGAACAGACAGGAATTAGGCAGCTCTGTTCCTGCCTTGTTTCCATGGCAATATCAGCTACTGGGCTCAGGCTGATGTGACCAAGGGAATGAATGAATAAACTCCAACAATGTTTATTGTTCTTTTTTTCTCATTCCGATTGTGGAAGACACTTTAACACTCAGTGAACATTTCCCTCCCTACTTTTTCCTTGCGGACTGCATCTGCTCCCTGGGATTTTGGCTAAGAATGCTAGGCACCCATTTTTCCTGTTTCCCTTAACCCACTGTAAGCAGTGAGACACTAAGGAAAGTCTGCGGAAAAAAAAAATGCTTTGGGAAGTGTTTGTTTTCAGGAAGGAGAGCAGAGGAAAGGAGAATTAGTTTTCAGGCTTATCCTGGCTACTCCCTCACTTTCTGCTTTTACGTGCTTTTTTAAAATTTGTTTTTGTTAGGGACCATGGGGTAAAACAAACCGGAGAACAAAAAGCCAACCCTTTGAGGAAAGCTGAAAGTGACATGTTAAGTCCTCTATGATATTCTTGAAGCCAGAATTAGACAGGCAGTCAGCATTGATAGGTAAAACAAGTCAAGTCAGATCAAGGAGTGAGTCCAGGAAGTAGGAGACTGTCCACTGAGGGACTGAAATGTTAATTCCTTCAGAGCCTTTCCTTCATCCTTATCAAGAGCCTCCCCCTGCTCCAACCAGTTGCTAAGACAACTTGTCCCAGCCATTGCCCCTCCCTAGAGGAAGCTATAAGGTTAATTAATGTGTCCTTGGCTGCTCCATCCAGCCCTTCCCCCTTCAGCCCACCTGTTTCCCACCTTTTGACCATCCCTCAGAGTCCTGGGCCTCGTCAAATGCCTAGTCACTTATGCAGGATGGAGAAAGATAAAGGGAAGAAGGCAGAAGAACAAAGGAAGTCTAGGACATATAAAAAAGGCAGAATACCTCGCTTCTTGGGATACCAGGATACCAGCAATGGCCCCCTTCTCCTTCCCAGGAGAAGTCTATGTTACCCCTTTTTAAATAAACCCTGCTTTATATGCTTGCCTCAGTGTGCTTCTCTAATGTTCAAACTTCAACCTGTGAGGAAGCAGAACCAGCAGTATCATTCTGAGCCAATGACCCTCCCCCACCACTCAACCTTCTCCCTCCAGTTCCTTTGTTTTGTGGCATCATATATTAATTGCTTAGACCCACAATAAGTTCATTCATCTCCTGCTTCTAGCCACAAAGCATCCCAGCCCATACACTGATCCATGAACAGACACACTGATTAGCCAATTCTGGATTCTGGGCCTGCTTCTGAGCAAAAAGGACAGCAGGAGAAATAATCCAGCAGAAGCAGACTCTAGGAATCTCAGGCTTTATGTAGTATGAAGCCAAGCACTTTGATTTTCCTCCCCACTAGGAAAAGGGAGCGGGCAGAATATCCTTAAGGAGCAAATATCTCTAATTCATACATAGAATATTATTCTATATTGCTGATATTTCATAAACATAATTAAATAACTTAATGCATGGTTATCATAAAGTAATTGGCCACTAAATGAAAGCATACATGTAAGCACCTGAAAAGAATCAGTGTACTAATTTATATTTTGTTACTATAACAACAGTACTACAGACTAACTTCATTAAAAAAAAAAAGGTTTATTTGGCTCATAGTTCCAGAGATTCAAGGGCATGACTCTGGCATCAGCTTGGCTCTGGTGAGGGCCTCATGGCACATGGCATGTGGGGGATCACACATGGGAGGAAGATATCACATCTTAAAAGAGGAGGCCACGGAGCAATTTAAGGGTCAGATTTGCTCCTATGACAACATGAAAATTAACTCAGGGTTCAGAGGAACTATGTTGATTAATATTGAGGGTAGTACCTACAATAACCTAAGGATCTCACACCAGCTCTGATCTCTTAAAGGTCCATACTGCCTCCCAACATTGCCACTCTGGAGACTGCAAACCCTTGGGGAACAAAGCACATCTAAACCACAAGCAGGTACCTTGTGTTTTCATGTGGAAACTAGTAGCAAGCAAAATGCACAGTGGAAGACTGTATTATATAATATGTTACTTTGCATTTCAGAGGTTTTTTTTCAACATATAGAATTAGACAAGAAGAAAATTTAACCTAGTTAACTAATCTCTACCTGTAATGAAAAAGAAGAGATCATGATAATTGTCAAAAGGAACCTGAAGGCATTTTGATGTCAGGTTTTCCTGCAGCCAGGAGGCCAGCATGAGTCCTCAGAAGACTCCTGAACATGAGGAGAAGAGGCTTAGGGATCAGGGCAGAGATTTGTTTGCTTAATATTTGCTCCCAAATAATACAATTTTATCTATGTGTATAATGTCATAATTTAAAATTATAATATTATATATAAAACTATAATATTATAATGAAAATTGCAATGTTATGATTTCATCATATTTTAGTATTATAATTCTGATAATATTTCTAATTATACATATAATTCTTAACTACATAGATGATGAGGTGCAAACACACATACATGTACACATACATTTTTCAGGTTCATATTTCTGAGATCTAATCTAGAAGTGGCAATCTATAGGTTTTGTTTTCTTTCAAGTAACATTTGCACACTTATGTACATATTTACATATGTAATATCTGTGACCATGTTTGTGGAACAAAGCCTCTAGCTCTATCAGACACATCTACTTCTTACATCCAGCCCAGGTCACAATCACGTAGGCCTAATTGAGACATGGAGTCCACCTGTGCACCTGCTGACAGGTTGCCTAAACTAGGACCAGTTCCCAGAGTTATTCAGAGCATGGATGCCATACTTCTTGTTCTGCTTTGGTGTACACCAAGATACTTGCCTATGTTAGTGGCTGGCATCAGATGATGCAACTGTTTTGCCATGTGGCTTTTTTCTTCCTGAAACACTTTAGTTTTTCCCTGGCCATCTGTCTGGCACTGAGTAAGTCATTTCAGTTTTGGGGGCCTCATGTTCATCCTCTGTGAAATGATGAGATTAGACTTTTGGACCTCCTATACCCTCTACTAAGAGTCTATAGACTTCTACACATGAGTCATATGTAATATAGAGTATGGTGTTTATTTCTTAATTTTATATTTACAGTCTATAGGCACATTAGTATGAACAAGGAAAATCTCCTTTTAAATGATGCCTATTATCGTCACCAAATCAGAGTTAAGCCATGGTTTGACTTGACAGAATATGAAGATTCCAGGACTAAGCAAACTCAAGTGGAGGGATCCGGCATTGCCCCAACTAAGTCATAAAAAGTAATATGAGATTGCTTTGAATTTGCAGCTGACATAGGTTAAAACTTGAATAAAGGTGAGCAGAAAACCTACAGAAAGAAATTTTTACATAGATCAAGGATCAACAGAATTCTAAGATCCAAACACAGTCTATCGGATATTCAATGAATATAAATCTAAGGAGCAAATTTTATGTCTTGTGCTAAGGAGAAAGACCATTTTCATTTCCCCCAAAGCTAAGCTTTTTTTTTTTTTTTTTTAATTAAGTAGCAGTTCCCACAGAGAATAATGTACAACAATCACTTGTTAAAGGTCTTTAGAGAAAATGATTTAATTGCATAGGCAATGGCTGGGTCAAAGACGATTGTGCAAACCAGAGAAAGAAAGAAAGAAGAGAAAATATGGAAATAAAGCATTAGTTAATAATCCAGCTCTAGGTGTTGTGCCTATAAGGACAATAAAACAGAAGCTTTGAGATTTTTTTTCCCTATTCCTAAAACATCCTAGAATTAGGCATTAAATCTGTGTCACAGAATTCTCAATCCAAAGTCAGAATACTTATTGAAAACTAATTTATATTAGAAGTTATAATTCATGGAAAAACAAATTTTAGGGTCTCAACTCACTTCCACTCTGGCTCGGATTACCCACAGTGATAATGGCTTCAGGCAGGCAAATGGTGTCAAACTTCATCCCATCGGAGGCAAAGTGCATGTGACCTGGTGTCAGTAGCTTCCAACTCTACCCACATAGCTGGCAGCTCTTTAGAGTTGCCATCAGAATGTCTACAGGGGCAAGTAGATTTAAGAAGAGTACTTTATATGCTTGTATTTTCTAATATAAACCACAGAAACTGGGACTCCACCAAACCATCTTGGCAGGAGGAAATAGCAGAAGATAAATTTAAAAACTTTATTGAGTGACTTATTTTTTAATTAAAATACTTAATTTAAAAATTGGACTTAAAAACAATCGTTGAGAAATCCTCTCTTCAGTATTGGATGGAGATGTTACACCAGGAGAGGTGGTGGGAAGGGGTGACCAGGCAACCAGAGCAGTTCCAACCGCACCTGGTTTACCTAGTATAATTCAGAATACTGTCCTAGAGGAGAAATTAGTACAAGACAAAGCCGCAGACATAATCTGAGTCAAGAAAGTTGTCCAGGCAACTCTTTTTACTCTGTCCTAGAATCCTCTAAGAAAGAAAGTTCTCCTTGGAATCTTCTGGGAACTCCAACCAGCTTGGCCAAGGCAATACTTACCAAGAGTTTGCAAATATCCTGAAATAAATCATTTTCTCTGCATGCATTTAAAACTTCAGCTACCAGGACAGTTCTTGGGAAGAAACTTGGAAGTTGAGGGAAAAATTCATTTTCTTTGCTCCTCTCTCCCCACAGTTCCTTCTATGGAGGGCCTCACAGGCTGGAAGGGAAGCAGATGCACCCAGAGAAAATGACAGATCAGTTTGGAAAGTGCTGGAAGAGAAACATGTTGCTGGTGTCATGGGAGTCAGGAAAGTGCTGGGTGACCTAGACAGTATTGTGTGGTACTTGTGTTTGTGAACATGAATTTAGAGATGTGGGAAAGAGAAAAAAGAATGCAGTAGCAATTACAACTTCTGCACTCTGAAGTATTATCTTATACAGATAGGTTTTTGTGAATACAGCATGGCCTTGTTTTCAACCAACGAACCTTGAGGACCAACTACTCAGGGGCCAACTATATTGTGTCATCAAGACAGATCCAAAGACATTGTTATTGCATACACAGTTGTCTCAAGAATTTTGACAAACACTATTTTCCCTTATAACAATTATATTAACCCTCCTTTCAATCAATCCACTAAATCTACTGAATAATTCAGAAAGAGACAATAAGAAAAAAAGAGAGAAAACTAAAAATTCACAAAATGAATATATGTATAAAAAGTCCAGACATATTAAAAGCTGGAAAGATAAAGACAGACACTGAAGAGTCCAATGAATTTTTTTGGAATTTGTTATAGAACACTTTAAACTTCCTTCCATACTTAATTGGCCACTAAATCTCTAAATAGGTCTGTATCTGTCTCTCATTCATATTCCCTCTCCCTCGCCCCCTCCTCCTCCCTCACCATTTCCCTCTCCCTCTTTTCACCTTTGAACCTGAAATGCTCAAAATCTTAATCCTCATTACCACTGGGCTGGTTCCCTGTCATTCACCTCTCTTGTTCAACTTCTCTGCTGGTTAGCATCTTTGCTTCCACTGTGTACTCCATCCACACAGAATGTCATAAATTTAAAAATCTTTCACTATCCTCTCCCAACAGCCTCTCAGGATAGAGTCCAACAATTTTAGTCTCATTTTTACAGCCCTTTATAATATCTTTTTTTAAATATTTGCTCACTTTGTGTTGTATGTTCCAGACAAATGAACCATGCAATATCCAAACATGGTCTTAGGTATCTCCGTCATCTCTTTTTACTTGCTACCTCTATTGCCAAGGATGAGCAGCCCTCTGTTCTTAGTCCAGATAAGTGCTTCTCAAAGGGTATAAACAGTAGTAGCAAAGGAACTTGTTAGAAATGCAAACCATCAGGTTTTATTTCGGAACTCCTGAATCAGAAATTCTGAGGGTGAAACCAACAATCTGTAAATACAAACTATCTTGCTTATTCTTGCCATTTGTTGTGCTCAAATAACCGAAAAATCATGAAATAACTAGCAGATCATCAACTACCTTGACTGCAGTTTGGCACATATGTGGCAGAAGTGAAGGCCACTGGGTTGCTTGTTCAGACACATGTTTGGTATCTGTGACCATATTTGAGGAGCAAAGTCTCTAGCTCTATCAGACACATCTACTACTCACAGCCCAGATCACAACCATGTAAGCTCTAACTGAGGCGTGGGGAATCCACCTGTCCACCTGCTGGCAGGTTGCCTAAATTAGGACCAGTTCCCAGAGTTATTCAGAACATGCATGCCATTCTTCTTGTTCTGCCTTGGTGTCCACAGAAGTTTTGAGAGAAGTGAATGAGTAATGGGAAGGGCTCTCATAATTTGAGAAGTCAGATAAACATCATAAAAAAGGAGCACTTGGTGTCCTGACATTAAATAGTTCAATCTCATCATTTCACAGAGGATGAATATGAGACCCAAAAAAAGTAAAATGACTTACTCAGTGCCAGACAGATGGCCGGGGAAAAACCAAAGTGTTTCAGGAAGAAAAAGCCACACAGCAAAAACAGTTACATCATCTGATGTCAATCACTGACATAGGCAAGTACCTTGGTAGACACCAAGGCAGAACAAGAAGTATTGCATCTAAATGCTCTGAATAACTCTGGGAACAGGTCTAGTTTAGGCAACCTGCCAGCAGGTGGACAGGTGGACTCCACGCCTCAGTTAGGCCTATGTGGTTGTGACCTGGGCTGGATGTAAGTAATAAATGTGTCTGACAGAGCTAGAGGCTTTGTTCCTCAAACACGGTCACAGATACCAAACATGTAAATACTTCCGTGAGTGTGCATATGTTACTTGGAAGAAAACAAAATCAATCAGATTAGATTGCCACTTCTAAGATTGTAACCATGTAAAAGATTAGACCTCAGAAATATGAACTGGAAAATTGTATGTGAACATGTGCGTTTATATCTCTTCTAACATATATAGTTAATAATTATATATAATCAGAAATATAATTATAATATTAAAAATATAGTAAAAATATAACATTACAATGTTCGGTATAACATTATAGTGTTTTATTGCATAATTTTAAGTTGCAACATTAAAAACATAGATAAAATTGTATTATTTGGGAGCAAATATTAAAGCAAACAAATCATTTCTCTGCTTCCTTTGCCTCCTCTCCTCCTCATGTTCAGGAATCTTCTGAGGACTTGTGCTGGCCTTCTGAGCTGCAGAAAAACCTGACATATCAAAATGCTTTCAGGTTCCTTCCAACAGTTGCTATCACCCCTTCGTCTTCATCACAGGTAGTCCAGATGCCCTACCAGGAGGTCAGAGCTAATTAACAGAACAACTTCTACTTGCCCTTCTAACATTCATCAGCTGGAACAGCCTGTTTGTTGCCCTCTGGGTCCTCTGCAGTAAGACCCTCTGCTTTGCTGTAGTGAGGAAGAAACCAAAGAGAGAGCCCTGCCTCAAACCTACTTGCCCAAAAGGAAGACAAAGTTTTCATCTGACAATTCAACCAAAGGAAACAGAACTTCTTGATCTCTGTCCCTACTTCTGACCTTTTCATTCTAAGTAAGATTGTCGCTTTTTTCCATAAACACTATCCAAAATGCCTCAGCAGATAATTCAGCTTAAATATTCTCGAGATATAAATTGGTTGGAGGTGTTTTCTGTTTCAACTTACATTCCATGGACTCCAATGGCACAGAGCTAAGGCTAAGTCTGTGCAGCTGCCTCTTTTAAAGGGGGTTGCTTTGTTCATCACCTTGATCTCCTAGGATTGCTTCATGACCCCATGGAATAGCACTTAGAACCGTAACACACTTGGCAAAACACCTTTGGGAAACTGTGTGTGTAAGCCATATAAGATTGCTATAGTCCCACCCTGCTACCAATGACCCAGATATGGGGGCAAATTGATATACCTGTCTACACATGTTAACAGACTGCTCTTGGCCATGTTTCCATAAGGCATGTTCTTTTGCATGGTTACTGCCTGAGAAGCAACCACCTAAGGTGAATCCAACATATTTTGTTTTCTTACAAGTAAGGATATGTTTGACTTTCTTTTATGAACATGTGTAATATCAGTTGCTTCTCTTTCATTTTCCTTCCTGTCTTTTGTTCATGCTTCTCCCAATCTCATTCCCCAACCCAACCTTGATTTCTCTATTTATCCTCCAGAACGTGATTCATGCAGAAATCTGTTCTGTTCCCAGCATTTGAACTAAAGAAGCAGAGTTGATTACTGTCACCAGTGCTATATCAGACATTGTATGAAATGTCGCTCCAACCTGACACCTCCCTCCCTCCATAGCCAATAAGCCACCCAGAAGTAAGGATTATTTTTTCATGATATAAGCCATGGAAAGGAGTCTGAATGCTATTCTAAGTATGGTAGGAAACCACTGTTTGGTGTTTTAGAAGGAAAATTACATGATTTGAATTCCACTTTAAAACTGTCTCTCGGGGTTCTAGGGAATACAGAAATAGAAGGAGAAAAACCATGTAAGGGGTTACTGGGCCACATGACCAGAGGGGAAGGAAATGGATGGATTTAGGATATATTTAGTAAAGTAACAGTAAGACAGTAGTTAATGTCTTGGAAGAAGGGGAAAAGGGATGAATCAAAGAAGATATCTGGATTGTTATTTGAGCAACCTAATCCTGGGGGTTGCTCACTCATGACACAAAGTATAGAGAGGTCAAAGAAATCTAGGAAAGAGAAGGAAATCAGGAGTTGTGTTTCATCGGGCTGGCGATGTGGCTCAAGCGGTAGCAAGCTCACCTGACATGCGCAGGGCACTGGGTTTGATCCTCAACACCACATAAAAATTTTAAAAAATTAAAAATAAAGATATTGTGTCCACCTAAAACTAAAAAAATAAATATTAAAAAAAGAGTTGTGTTTCAGCCATATTAGGTATCAGATGCCTACTAAACATGCAAATAGAACTGAATGAAGACAGTCATCTCATTTCAATGGGAAAGCAAGAAGATGGAAACCCCATCATTTTGCAGCATTTACAGAATTTTCTACTGCAAGAAGAAAACACTTAATTTTGCCTTGGAGGCAGACCATCTCATTATTCAGAGAACATTTTTTTTTTCAGAAGGACCACGAGATATGCAAATGTACAGCAAAGATCCTTTTTCTGGGTACAGAGGTGTTAGAAGCTAAAAATAATAGAGCATGATCATGTAAAAGAAAAGAGATCCTTTGTGGTATACCGAGCGGAAGTGGACTGTTTCCTTTTGATCAAGACTCCCTTCCTGTGTATGATTTGAACTCTCCTATACAGATGCTTTTTTTTTTGGAAAGATATATTTCCATGGTAATAAGATGTGGATGAGCATTGTATGAGCTATCACAGAGGAGACCAGGAATTGATATCCCTAAATACCCAGTTACTCAGGAGGCTAAGGTGGGAAGATTATTTGAACTTAGGAGTTTAAAGCCAGCCTTGGAGACTTAGTGAAACCCCTATCTCAGAAAAGAAAGAAAGAAAAGCACAAGAATGTGTAGATTACAGAGTTTGCATCAAAATGAGACAAGATTACAGAAAGTTGACTTACCTCTTCTTACTTGCTGTAGGATTTCTAGAAAATAACTCAAGATTTATACAATTATTCTAGTTCTTCCTTATTGTGGTCTTCAATGATTGTGTAGTTGAAATCATAGAACACACCTACGTGCCTGTGGGTGGAATGTAAAATTTCTTCTAAAGTAGATATTTTTACTGTCCATGTTGCAATGGAGAGATAAATTCTGATGTCAAAAAAAGGTTTAAGAAGGCATGTATTGCCGGGCATTGTGGCGCACACCTGCAATCCCAGAGCCTCAAGAGACAGGAGGATCACAAGTTCAAGGTCAGCCTGGGCAAAATAGTGAGATGCCGGATGCTGTCTCAAAATAAAAAATAAAAAGAGCTGGGAAAGTAGTTCAGTGGCAGAGCCCCCTGGGATCAATCTCCAGTACAAAAAAAAAAAAAAAAAACTAAAAGGAATGGAGATGATAACAACAAATATTCCTCTTCCTTAGAGACTTGGAGGCAACATGGCTCTGGATTTTGAGTAATACCTGCATATGAACAATCCTTTGAGAGTGGTAAAACTGTTAACTTCTTTAAAAAAAAAAAAAAAAAATATATATATATATATATATATATATATATATATATACACACACATATATAGTTTCATTCTATCATTATTACATAAAGAAATATAAGAAATATGCAAAACCAGTGACATGTTTTTTAAGAATGCAAATATATGTTATAAGACTGAAAGAAGAATGAGGGAATCGTAAATACAAAATTCAGGATAAATTCAGGATAACTTTAGAGGAAGGAGAAAGTCATAAACTTGGGAGAGCTTCAAAGTTGTATTTCTTAATCTTGATGGCAAGATATTTATCGAAGTGCTATTCCATATGACACATGTATGTTTCGCACTATCCTTTTCTATTTAATATGTAATAAAAATGACTTTTAAAACAGCAAATAATTTTATTGAGGTGGAAGAATAATGCTGAAATTAAATCTTACACTAGTGCAATAGGAGGAAAGTACTTAGATTTCTTTTTCTTTTACAGTTGTATAATTGGTTCCTTATTTAAACAATTCTACTTTCACCCTATGGACTGCAAAACAATGTCCTAAGTAATATCAGCAGCCACCAATGTAAGCCTATTAATATTCTATGTTTTGACATGCATCTCCTACAAAGTAACTAAAGCATTTGAAAATGTGAGGATACATGGTGTTTGGAGGAAAATACCATGGAAAATTATGTGGGTGGTGCCTTCCTCTTGTACCCCTGCACTGTATTTGCAGGTCTTTCCCTTGCTCAACCTGTTGTTACTTGAGGTAAACACTGCACCTTTTTAGTACCAGGCCTCTTGACAAATGGTTGTTTAAAGAGTGTTTGCACATCTGTCAGATGGTGCCTATCATTTGTCAAGTAACATATATAAAATCTAATAACTCAAGAGGAAAAACTAACTTGTACAAACCAAGAAAAAAATGGTGCCATCAGAAGTTAACAAATGATGATGAGGAGCCCTGTGACTATCTGAAAGAATCTCTGAACAGCAAGTGATTCTGTTGCATTTGTTATTTTATTTTTGAAACAATAATTATTCATGTTAAGTGGAATTCAGTGTCATTTTTCCATACATGTATACAGCTTTCAGCGACCATATCCAACCACCTTCTACACTCACACTACCACCCCTCCCAGCACCATTTCTAGTCCCTAGTGATCACTATTATACTTCTGGGTCAACTTTTTGTTTCTGCGTAAGAGAGAGAACATATGATACTTACCTTTCTGTCTGGCTTCACTTAATAGGATGTCCTCCATTTCCTTCCATTTTGTAGCCAATGAAAGGATTTCATTCTCCCTTATGACTGAATAACACTGCATTATTGGTATATATGGGTGGGTGTGTGTGTGTGTGTGTGTGTGTGTTTCTTATTTATCATCTGTTGATAAGACCCAGGCTACCTCCATATCTAAGCTGCATGCACTTATTATTTACCTCTCTGTCTCACTTTTTCATTTGAAAGGCAAAGACTATGCCTTACTCATATTTGAACTGGATGAGAACCGTTAGTGTTTACTTGGCATATTTACATGCAGCGCACCATTAGAAGGGAAGAAACAATAGAATCTGGTGTTCTTTTCAGTAAGAGAGACAGGTGACACATGAAAGCCAATGTGGCTAGGAGAATGGTTTTTGTCTATCCTGAATCCCCACGTTGTATGCTTTTGTTCCACATTGTTTGATGGAAACTTGTACCATTTCTTGCTTCTTGCAGGAGGCTTAGTGGCTGTGGATCTCTATGACATTAACATTCTTTTGGAAATTCTGATGATAAGAGGGATGTCACTTCCCATTAGACAAGAGTCACTTTCTGGTGGTATTGGAAATTAAAGTAAAACCCTAATTGTTCAAGAGGCAAAGAGGAAAGTCCACTTCCTCTAATCCTGTAGTAAATAGCACCTGTCAACAGAATTACTATCTGATGACTTTATGTTCACCATTATGCCAGCTATTTTCATGGGCCACAGCACATGTTTCTCTCTCACTATAAATCTAATTCATGGTGCATGAGCTTAAGAAAAATGTGGGCCATAGGAATACTGAAAATCTCCAGGTGTTTTGAATCTAGGGTCCTTTTTCTTCCTCTATAAAAACCTGATGATTTAGAAGTTAGAAATAAAGAAAGACCCTATTATTTGTTTCATAGAGGCAGAAAAGGAAAAATCAGAGAAGACCTAAGAAGCCCATGACTCTAGAAACAAGGATGACAATGTCCCATGTGATTAGGAAATTGAGGGGAACAAAAGACTAGGAATAGAATATAGTCCTCACCATATGACCTAAAATGAGGACTTCAGCAAATACCTACAGTACAGGCAGCATACTATACATGCATACCCAAGTCTAGAGCAGCACAATTCACAATAGCCAAGTTATAAAATTAGTCTAGATGTCCATCAACACATAAATAGATAAATAAAATGTGATACAACATACATACATACACACACACACACACACACGATGGAGTTTTATGTGACTATAGAGAAGAACAAAATATGTCATTTGCAGGAAAATGGATGGAAATGGAGAGCCTAATGTTAATCAAAATAAGTCAGACTAGAAAGTCAAGGGTCATATGTTTTCTCTCATATATGGGAGCTAGAAAGAAAAAAGGAAAATAAAACATTGGGAGAATCACCAGAAAATAGAAGGGATATCAGTAGAATAGAAGAAGTGAGGAATAAGGGGAAGAGGAGAGCAAGGTACTAGGGAATGAAACTAACCATATTATATTAAGTACATGTATGAATATGTCAAATGAATCACACTATTATGTATAATTATTATGAAAAAAAATTAAAGAAATTGAGGAAAAGAACATTAAGCAGAGATAATTGGTTTTGAAGGTTGATGGATACTGTTAAGAAATTAATGCTGAAGCCATGCTCTAAAGGGGTAAGACAGACATGGGAGGGGTCTAGGAGGTGATAAGGTCATGTGTAAACAATGGAATCCAGAAAGTACAAGAGATTTTCTTGAGTTGTACGTTAGTCAGTTTGGGCTACTATAACAGAATACCATAGAGTGGGTGGCTTAAATAACAAAAAACTATTTATTACATTTCTGGACACCAAAAAGCCCATGATCAGATTCTGGTGAGGGCCCTCTTCCTGACTTGCAGATGGTAACTTCAAGGTCTGCACTCACATGATGGAGAATGAGCACGGGTCCCTTTATCTCTTTTTATAAGGGCACCAATCCGATGACCTCATCCAAACCCAAATAACTCTCAAAGGCCTCAAATCCAAATGACACCATGTAAGAAACTGGGACTACAACATATGAATGCAGTCCCTAGGAATCTATCTTTTTGAGTTTCAGTTGTGTAATTCCTATGAATTAGTTACAAGATGCTGACTGTATTTTAACCTAGTAAATTATAAATCCATAATGATATAGTAAATCCTAAGTTCTGGAAACCAACATTGCTGATATTTCCCAAGAAATATTCACTTTATTGCTGAGGCTGATGCTAAAACTCACCAAACATATGCTGAATCAAGCAGAGTATCGCCGGTTCTGAATCAGCTGTGTCCAATTTTATAAGATATAAATAAATGTATTTTAAGCTTCTCCTGGAAATGAAAAACCCACAACATACATCATGAAGTTTCGGAACTGTGAGATCATCTCAGCCAACCAACGCTTTGGAGAGACGAAGAAGGACAGAAGAGGACTGTTAAAATCATCTCTTTGAGCCTGAGGATGAATAATCTTAGGAACAAGTTTGCTAAAGTTCTGACTATTTTTCTAAATAAATGAACAACACCTTCCTCTGATCCTGATTATATAATTATTAGTCAGCAGCTACTGTTTTCCAATTCATCTGGGTGATAAATGTGAAAGAGTACAAGCAGAATAGTGCCAGTTCTGAATCAGCTCAGCCCAATTTGATGAGATATAAATAAATGTATTTTGAGCTCCTCCTAGGAATGAAAACCTATCTAATGTTTCATTCCTGAAACCAGGTTTTGTAGAAGAGAGACTGCCATGAATCATCACCTTTCCCATTATCATTGACAGGTATAGTTAGTAATGCCCAGGACTTGGTGACAGTGTTGTTCAACCCTGACCAAAAAGAATTCCAGGAATGGACTGCCCCCGGACAGGAACTGCTAGCTAAACAAAAGGCATTCTCAAGGCAAACAGAAAGATGAGCAGGCCCTGAACTTGAGGGAACAACAAAAATGACAACAATTACTATGTTTAATCTGGGTGAAGGAGGTGGAGAGGAACTGCCAACAGGATTTAAGTCCAACCTGCAGGCAGGACTCATTCCCTCAGAGATTTGTGAAATTCTTCTTTCTTTAGATAGGTACAGAGAGCCTAGGGCTCTGAATTTCTGTTTGAATAGAAAGAGGATCTTTTCTTCCTTTATACACTACTAAATTTCCCAAATGGATGCTCACTAAAGAAGCATGGATTGCAAGAAAAATAAATAAAACAAAAGTTTAAAACCTGGGTAATTCCATTGGCAAGAAAAAATAAAAATCCTGTCTAGGATTTCAAAATATTTTTAGGAAAGTAATCTCTATACCTTGAAAATTTGAGACACCAAAGGTGTAGGAAAGAATACACCAAGTCCCTGAAAAATGGCAGAAACTAAAAAGTGGAAAAGTTGGAAGCAATAATAGGACTAGACATGGGCCAAGTAAAGCTTCTACATCTTTGAAGTTTACCAATTGGGAAAAGCCTCTTCTGTAATGCTATAGCACCCCACCCCCAAATAAGTAAACACATGCAGCAAGTCTGAACCATTACTTTCCTACTTACGTAAGACAATATGAAAAATTAGGACGTCAATATTTCAAATTGTATGCACAATTTAAAATTATGTATCTCTAGAATGGCTCTGGTGGTTATAAAATTTATATTCTTGCTCTAAAGAAAGAGAAATTGTTTAAAATACTTTTATGCTCTGAACATCATGCTTATCCAATAGCTGGTAGGATTTCAAAGAGCCTTTCTCTCGGAAAAGTATCAAAAACTGTTATCCACTTAAATACAGAACAGCCAGTCATTGAGAATGAGGATCCATTGTAACTATGAGGAATCCCTTCTGATCACTTATTTACAATTGCATTATCCTTCAAAAAACTTAGTTCAGACTGCTTTAACAAAATTACCATAGACCAGGAGATTTACACAGTAGAAATTAATTTTTTTTCATACTTCTGAAGGCTAAAAGAAATCTAAGATCAAGGTGCTGTCAGGTCTGGTGTCTGGTATGGCACCCTTCAGGCTTTCAGACAGCTGTCTTCTAACCATGTCCTTACATAATAGAGACCAGAGAGAGCAAGAAGCTTTTTGTATTTTCTTACAAGGGCACAATCATGGGATTCCAGTCTCCTGATCTGGCTACCTCCCAAAGGCTCCAATTCCTAATACCATAACATTTTAATGTGTGAATTTTAGGATTACAACATATGAATCTGGGATACAAGAACATTCAGTCCAAAACAAAAACATTCTCAAACTTGTCCCATGAGCCAAGATCTCAATTATTTTTAAATGGCTACTTGAATAATACATTTCTAGATTATTTTTCTAAGATTAGAAATGGACTAAGAAAAGTCCATTTCTTAGTCCATTTGGGTTGCTATACAAAATACATTATACTAATTTATAAAACAACAGAAATTTAGATTTTCCTAGTTCTGAAGGCTGGGAAACTCAAGATCCAGTTGTCAGCAGACTCGGTGTCTGGCAAAAGCTTGCTCTCCACTTCACAGACAGGATCCTTTTCCGCATCCTCCCCTCGAAGAAGGGCAAAACAGGGACCAACTGGCTTCCCATTCAGGAGGGCTCTGGATAATTACCTCCAAAAGGCCCACCTCTAAGTATGTATTTCATTGGAAATGGTTTCCATATACATTTTGGAGGGACACAAACATTCCTATCTCCTGATGGACACCTTGGAATACCAGCCAGAAAATGTAATTCAACAAACTGAAATTCTACCAAAATGACTCCGTTTATGAAATAGAAATTTGCAAATTTTTGAGGATATGCATTATACAATCTTAAGTCATATGGGAAAGACCCAATCCCTGACTTCAAAATGTTTGTAATTTAATTTAAGGGAAAAAAACATATTTACTTTGGGGGAATTAAATTCCATCCAAAGTCTGGGTAAAGTACCAACTTCTAATTCGGTAGGCTAAAAGTAAAGAGGTTCTCTCTGTACCTCCCATTTTCCTACCTCTCTTGCAGTTCCACAAAAAGAAAAGAATACATATTCTACTTCCCTCATAGATAAGGAGCCAAGAGGCACAAAGACTTGAAATGCCTTGTCAGATTCCATGCAGAAAGTAGTGGCTGGAATTAGAATTAAAATTTTACTCTACTAGACCAGGCACTAAACAAATAGAAAGAACACAGTTCCTTTATTGTGATTCAAATTAGCAATCTATAACACAATGCAGGAAGAATTATATGAATGGTACATTACACATTCTCACCTCCTAATAATGTAGATTTCTTGAGAACCTGAGATAGAAAGAAAAGTCTATTGACTATCTAGTGAGACTATCTTTATTAATTCCCATGTACTGGATTGGCGAGAGAATTATTTATTTATTTATTTGTTTGTTTGTTTATTTGTTTTTTATTTCATACCATTCATTCAGATTTATGGAATTTGGAAAAATGTTCCGTTCCTTACAGAAATGGAATCAATTGCAGCACTTCAACAATCATAGTGAATCCCATTTCCCCTGATAAAATGAAGAAAAAAACCTAGACATAATGTAGATAAAACAAATTGACAGGCATTTTGAGAAAACTATCCTACATGAAAGGTCTTGTATGTTTTAAACACAAGAAGTAATGCAGAGATTTTAGTGGCAGAATTTCATTTCCTTGAATCTCATAATTTATAATGTTTAAAGCTATGGGTGACCTTTCCAAGGCAATTAATTTACTTACATTTTCAAGGAGAGCTCTGTGTGGCTTTCAGTACTTATACATGCATACCATGTCTTTTAAGGAACAGAATTAAGTAGAAAAAGTAAGGAAGTCATAAAATGTAACACCCTTTCCCAGGTAGCCACAACTTGTTCTGTTCTTAACCTATACTTCCATTAGCAAAAAGACCAAAAATCACATAAGTCAAATCACTTACAGTTCTAACAAGGAAAGGACACCCTTGGGAGGTTTTAATTGAACTGATTTTGGCTAGAAACTCCATGAACATCACTAAAGCCTCAGTTTTAACAAGCAAAAATTCAAGGGGGAGAAAGAAACGTACTCAAATGATCTTCTATGGGAGGCAAGATACAAGGGAAATTTTATACACCAATGATCTTTGCCTAGCAATATGCTAATTCTCATTTCCTGAGTGCTGGCCTACAGGACCTCAAAGAAAACAGGCAATTCAACTAAAATCTTCACCTTCACTGTTTTAATTTCTATATTTCAATAGGAGTAGTGATGCTCCAAGACCACGGAAATATGGGTTATTGCAGGGAACCATCTTACACAGCAGAAGAATTATAGACAGACACAGACAAAATAAAATCCCAGTTCTTTCTTCCCTGACCCCCACATTACTAAGGCTACTTTTCCTTTCTTTGCCCAATTTTCTTACCTCCCAGTTGGTAGCATCAATTCTAAGGACCGCTCCTACTTCCTCATGTTCCAAAAAGTTGACAAACACTTTAAACATTCTGTTCAATCCTCTCTGGCAAATATTTATGGAGCATCAAATATACCGTAAACACTGTTTTCAGCAAAGTATTAAGAATCTCAAGAATCTCACCTTTAGTGGATTTTCAGGAGTGACATTTAAAGATATGACAAATATAAGCACCAAAAAGAAATCACAAAGAATAAAATTAGGAACAAGTTATATACCACTAAAATACAAATACAATAGCAACAATATTTTTTGATGTCTGAATAAAAATATCCAGGACAAAACACACAAAGCCCCAGACCCCTGTGCCATCTGTAGAAGTCTCTGCATCACTGGTCCTCATAAATTACCCCAGTTTCACCCCAAGCCACTCGACTTAAATTGTCGTAGTTCAAAAATTTTTAAATATCAGTAGTTGGAAGGGACCTGAGAGATAATCTGGCCTTATTCCCTCAATCTAAGACCTAGTCAAAAGATGAAAATATTGTGTATAATCCTTACAATTAATTTGTTGAACAGTGAAGACCAGAATGGATGGAAGCTTTCTGACCTCCATTCCTGTGCTATTTTGGGAACAACATATTGTCTCCCACTCCCCACCCAAATTTCCACTGCTTGGTCCTCCCTTATCACAGAGCTCCTCTAACCACAGCCCAAATCAATTACTCAATGATTTCTCATAGGAAATACAAATACAGCATAGGTGACTGGAGGGTAGGAATTGATGGCTTAATACCACTCCTCTGATCCTGTTTTCTATTGAACACAAAGTACTCTAAATAGCTGCTCCAAAATCTACATACATGTTGGACAAGTATCTAAAAAGTAACCATATCACACTGTACTCTTTTCTGAATCTTGAACTCCTCATCAAAGCTTGTAAAGATTGAAGACAACTGGGTATGTCAAGAACAAACCACACTAATGTCCATTTTCTCCATCCTCACTGTGCCCTATCCCCTAAACTAGGGCTAGCATTTGTCTCAATCTGCTAATTACTGAGAAGGTTCCACAAGCTATCTAAGAAGTTGGTTAAAACAGGCTTCAAGTGGGACTCCTCCAGAAGACATTAATGTTTTACAGAAGACTTGCAACACAGAACTTATTCAAACCTCAAAGGATTGATGTCCTCATGCATTAGGACATGCAGGGGAGTGGGTATTTGGAAAGGGCGCCTTGGCACTATCTCAAATCATGCCACATATGTAGCAGCCTCAGAGTAACTTGGAAAGTGTACATAATGGGAACTAGAAACCCTGTGCTCTTATTTGAGCTCTTCCTGAGTTGCTCCTCTCAAAATTGAGGGCAATTATTTAGATGGTCACAATAATCCTTTCTCAGCTCCGCCATTTCATTCTATTATTTTAAAACTAGAAGCCAGATGCTAGTTAAGGACCAGCAGCTATCATGTTAATGAAAAAATATCTACTTTATAATTCTAAATCTATAAAAAACCATAATGGTTACTAAAGCAAGAAATAAAAGATGTCATTTTCCCGGATTCTTTATGGTTTATTGGTTTAAAAAATGGGGAATTTTTCTGAATGAACTTAAAATAAATAGGTATTGCATATATGCTGTGTGGATGGGCCAGAAAAAGTAGATTGAAAAAAAAGACACACAGAAAAATGGACTTTTCAATTTACATCCACTGATGTGAAGACACCTTTTATATATCCTGTAAGTAGAAACTGCAGATCCTCATATATGAGGTTGGAGTCTTTCCACCTTACTCCATCCCTCATTCCCCTTGCAATGTCTTGGTAATTTACAATGTGCCTGACAAGAAAGAAGGAAGGAGGTCACTTGAATGGGTCCCAACTACTGAAGACATACACATCTGCAGCTGACACCCAAGTGTTATAATTCTTAAAATATTTAGGGTTCCTTTTCAGCAGGTGGGGATTCAGGCATTCATGACTTTTGGATGAAAACTTCATAATATCTTACTGTCAATCAAATATATTAATACTTTACCACAATAGCATGATATCCAGGGAAGCAGTACCTTTCAACAAAGGGCTGCCAGAAGTTCATGGACACTATCAATAATCTCAATAAGCCTATGAGAAAAGTTGTTTTACCTGTCCTTAATGCATAATCTTACAGGAATTGAGACCTGTTTGTGATCTTTGAAAAAAGAAAGGAGATGAGCTTAATCTCTTAATCAATAGTCTGGAATTGTGGCCACTTTTCACAGAGTTACTATTGTTAGCGGCAACATCATTATAAAATCATAAAGGTTTAAAATTCGTGTCAGCTATTCCCAAATGACACTTCCCCAAGTCTGTCTTTCCCAATTTCTAAGCAGAGATACTGCACTTCTTCAATACAGATATGGCTACAGGTGGCCTCTGCTTTTGGTGTTTCTATTTCACTAAGAAAACCAATACATCGTCAATAGTTATCTTATTTATTTAAGATATCATCAGTAGCTTATAATGGGAACACTTCCTGTGATTTCTCCAACCTGTTTCAGTCAACAGCCCTGTCTCTGGAAAACTGGCAGTAATCAATTATGAATTTGTATTTTTCACTGGAATGGCTCCAGAGAATGCAGGCATAACAATATCTACATGGCAATACCTGTACAACACAGGTATAGTAAAACCAACAGGGCTGATCCTTGGCACCTCTCTGTCTTACTATGTGAGAACACAAAGTAAGAACATTTCTGTCCATTTGCCAGTGTCAGTCAAGTACACAAGGACAGAAGAGACAATACTAGTCTGAACCAGGTGGGCTCCATTATCCTTATTTTAGAAGGTAAGCTTTACCAGGAGATAGACCTGTGTGGGAATATTAATAATATTAATTAATATTAGTATTAATATATTCATCATTCAGTAGACATTTACAGATGCCTTGAACTAAATATATAGCAGAGAAGAAAGAGTCCAAAATACCAGGCCTAGGCATCTGATATTTCCTAAATTGCTGTATATTCTGACATTGCAAACCCTAGGGGCCAGAAAGAAGAAAACTGGTCTGAACACTTGTATCTTTTGAAAATAACAGCAGGAACGAGTCAGAGTTATGGAAGATCACATCAGGTATTATTCAAATAAACAGCTTCTCCATGGTTATAAATAGAAAATAAAATAACCCTAAAGTTAGCTTTCCATATTGTTTATTAGTAGTCACTGGGCATCACCCTGAATTTGTAGAGGTCTTAAGAGCTCATATAATATATATCATCATTTGCTTATCTATTAATATTTAACTAGTGTTGGACTACTTTTTTTAATTTACAAGAACTATAAACACATAATTTCACTTAAGAATATAGCTTCTTTTAAAAACATGATAATAATTCTAATTACTAATGTAAAAAGTTTATTTTTGTGGTGTTGGGGATCAAACCCAGGGCCTTGTACATGCTAGATTAACACTCTACCACTCTACCATCCTAGCCCTGAAAAAAACTTTAAAACATCACAGTCATGCTTTTAAGAATCCTCTTTCTGGTGATAGCTATGTGACTATGATCAGGGTTTTCCAAAACCTTAGTTCCCTAAGCTAGATAAAAGTTATTCCAAAGGATAATCCTGATATTTCTATTCTGCTGTATGTAGATCACTGTGGTGGATGGGTATGACTCTATCATATGATGAGGTGAGAGACAGAAGGAGCCGCGTTGCCACAGGAAAGGATGAAGTAGACATAAACACACAATTAGGGCAGGAGATGGAGGAAGAAACTCATGGTATTAAGTCCTAAAATTAATATCACATGTGCCTTGAGATCTGGGAAACCAGGAGGTTGAATGGCCTAACTCATAGTTGTTCCCCAGGAGATAAAGCCCTCTAATCAAACAATCCTCCTTATCAAAAGATGAATGCATGGTTCCTGCTTAATCCGAAGTAGTGGCAGCAGTGGCCCTTCAATTGTCTGCCGGTCCATGGAATTATCCAAACAAGACACTCATATCCAAACTCTGATTACTACAAAGTCTGCCTCCTCACATCCTCTGCTGCTCAATCTGTTCCAAATGCAACCTCCATGTGGCTCAGTGTAGTACAAATTCCTCTTCCTCCAGGGTATTAAGTATGTCCAATTAATAAACTGCTATTGAGGTCACCCATCTTATGTTGGGTGCTATGTGTTTGGCCAGCTCCATAGCCCTAGGATGGAATCTTTCCCTCACTAAAGGGGTGAAAAGAGGCCATCAAAAAATATTCATTCATGGGACAAAGGTAAAACACACATTTGACTTTGTGTATACGAAGGTAGTATGGTAAAAGGTATCTAGGTGGGTAGAAGGCAGCAAAGCCAGTCTAAGAGATCAACATCTATCCACAGGATGTACAGTTCAGTTCAGGCCAAAGGTCTAGGGCAAGACCAGGGCTCTGAGATTTGTGTAGGTCAGACCAATAAAAAAAAAAAAAAAAAAAAAAAAAAAAAACTTAGACCAGTTATCAAGACAAGGATTGAGGCATAGGAAGGCAGATAAAAATGAGTCAATGGACACTCAGTCTCAGGGAAATAAAAAACCAGAACTTTGATTACTCAGATTGAATCATGAAGCAAAATATTAGCAACCAGGTCACCTTGATCTGTGTTATAGATGAGAGCAATTTATATTCACCTTCTCCTTTCTCCTCCTGCCTTTCATTAAGCAAGACAAACTTGTTTCCAGGGACTGGAATAGAATGCTAGATAGAGTTTGAGGAGAACTCAAGAGGAATTGTAAGACATGAAAAATTCAGGACCTTTTCCTTGGGATTTGAGAGCCTCAGAGCTACTTGCCATTCTTCTGTCCTTATCTCATTTTAATCATGTTACTGACTGATAATTAACATAAAAATTTTCAAGACTGTTGTTCACCTATTTTTAAGACTGTGTGCAGCTTCTGGTATTATGCCAGGTCTCCATGATTTTCAAGATAATTGCAAGTTCCTCATTAGACCTGTCATCTATAAACCCTGGGACTAGGGATTTGATTATTGTCAAGATCATATGCTTATTCATTCTCTAATTTTAAAAGTGGCTTTTATCAGGATTATTTTGGCTCCGTAACTAGCTAAGTATCTCCTTTCCCTTTAATTTAAAAGCTGAATCCAGTTCTTAGTCACTATTGAACACTCATTCATTTATTTATCCTTTTCATTTGGAGGCAGAATTAGTTCACTTGAATTGTCTTTCCTCAATATTCAGTTGTCCCTTGGTAACCACAGCCCATGGTTCTAGGACTCCCTACAGATACCAAACTCCATGTATGCTAATGTCCATTATTTAAAATGACAAAGTATTTCATATAATTTGCATACAATCTCCTAGATACTTTAAATCATTTTTAGATTACTTAAAATACCTAATACAATGTAAATGCTATATAAATAGTTGTTAAATTGCATTGTTAAGGGAATAATCATAAGATTATTATATATACACATACATATATATACACAAAAAAAGAAAAAAATCTGTACATGTTTAGTAGAGATGCAATTTTTGTTTGGAATATTTTTGATCTGTATTTGGTTAAACCAATGAATGCAGAATGCATAGGTACAGAGGGTCAGTTGTATTTTGTAAAGGCTTCTATGAGGTCTTTATAGGAGTAAGACCTATATTTAAAGTGTTCATTCATTAATGTTTTTTGTGGCATAGATAATATTTGATAAGTATTGAGTAAGACTTTAGGAATCTAGTAAAGAATAAAATTTTAGCCTGGTGTGGTGGCACACACCTATAATCTTAGCTGCTTGGGAGGTTTGAGGCAGAAGAATTGAGTTCAAAGCCAGCCTCAGCAAAAAAGTGAGGCACTAAGCAACTCAATGAAGCCCTGTCCCTAAAAAAATACAAAATAGGGCTGGGAATGTGACTCAGTGCCCTGAATTCAATCCCCAGTTTTATTTATATATATACACATACATATATTTACACACAAAAAAAATTTTATTTTAGAGCATAGATACTCTTTTTGAACATAAAATGTGACCCCAAAAAAGCTGTGTTACCTTTCTATCATTATCTGTCACTCTAACAAATAGAGGTTTTAGTTTATGATCTGAGTGATTTGGGCCTACGACAGCACATCATGGTGAGAGCATGTGACAAAGCAGAATGACTCCCCTCATGGTTGAGAAATAAAAGGGGGAGAGAAAGAGAGAAGGGGCTAGGGTCCCACAGTCCTCCCCAAGGGCACACTTGCGACCTTCCCACCACCTGTCAGTAGCGCCACACTGGGAAGGAAGCCTTTACCCCCAGAAGCCTTTGTGGGACACTTAAGATCCAAACTGCAGCAAAACCCACGAAAGTTCTCTTTCTTCCTTTACGTAAAATCTCCTCATGTCTTGAATCTAGGGTTATGCTTATGAGAATGGTCCTGTTACTCTGAGTTTTGCTCTCTATGTACCCTGATTAAGTAAATAAAGTCTGAATTTGCCTGAGTTAAAACCTGCATCCCACTAGTCAAACAAAGCAGGAAATCATTTTGTTTCATTTTTTCTTTCCCTGGAGACCTCTGCCTGGGGAACTCTGGTTCTGTCTACTGGTTACACTGGGTACTTGCCAAGTCACCAACAGTGGTTCTGCACCTGTCCTCAGACAAGGACTGAGGTTAGGTGTTTTCCTGTGAGTTCCCAGGTCCATCACCCTCAGCTTCTCCCATTTTCCTGTGTCTTCTTCACAGAAAGATATATTAAAGAGATTTAAGTGCTCTTGCCTGATTTTATTTCACCCGAATCTTTTACAGAAGATCTCACTAAGTTCAGAATTCTAGGTTAGATGAATGTGATCAGGTCATGCCACTGTTCTTTGAGACCAAAGGATGGCTCCCTTGACCTCAAGTGTAACTACGTGCTGCTAAGAAGCCACACTGCATTCCTATTCTCAATCCTTTGACCTATTTTTTCTCTATGGTATTCCAAAAATTTATAATTTTTAAAAAAATTTTCCTCTTTCAGTTTTTGGTGTCGGTGACTTGGCAGGCCTTTCCTCTGGAGATCCATGTTCCTTGGTTTGGGGAATTAGTTGGACATTATTGTCTCTACTCATTTCTTTGTCCTTATTATCTCTGTTTTCTCTATGGAATGTCCAGTAATTGCCTGTTAAAGCCCCTTGTTTTCTTACCTCTTATCCCCTACTTTCAAAATATTATCTCTTATTTTACTCTCTAGGAGATTTATTCCATTTTCTGATTTAATTCTTCTATTCAGTTTTTTCTACACATTTTAAATTTTGAATAACTCAAGTTCTCCAACTTTTCTCTTTAGCAGAGAAATAATGGATCTTCTATTATCACTGAGGGTATTAACTATGAGGTTTTTTTTTTTTGAAGTATCCTTATCTCTATACTCTTTTAGTTTCCTCTATTTATACTTTAAAAATTTTAACTTAGTTATTTTAGTACATGCCTTTCCTCTTAGAATTTATTCCAAAATGTCTGGTTCAAAACGTTTCTAAAATTCTTTCATGGCACTCATATTTAAATTGAAGATCTTCAAAAGCTGATTAGGCCAATGTTCACAATGATGGGATCATCAGCTGGTGAGTGGAGATGTTGAGTGATGGGAAGCAAGAGTTCTTATTTTCTTTCAGTAGGAGATTTTCTATTAGGACACCTGCAAAGTTGGTGTTGAAATTTTCTAAGTTCTCTCTTGTGGAAAAGAATCATCCACACTCCTTCCCGTCATTCAGCTTTGTGGGAGCAGGGTGGGGAAGGGAGTTGGAGCCCCCACTCTTCAGCAAGCTTTCAGCCCTGAACCACTCTTCACTCTGGAGCAGGGTTTTCAGTCCTGACACTACTGGCATCTTGGGCTAGATAATCCTTTGCTGCAGAAGGCTGTTAGGGACGTTGAAGGATGTTTAGCAGAACCCCAACCTCTACTCACAACATACCCAGAGCACCCTCAATTATGACAACCAAGATGCCTCCACACATCATCAAATGTCCCAGAGGTGAGGTACTGCCTTATAGTAAGCTTCGTTTCCCCAGGGATGAGATTTGTAACTGTTTCTCCATTTATAAAATTCTAGGTTCTTCTGGAAGAAACACAGGGGTGGTTTCCTGGAACTAGGGGATATAGGAGGGTAAGTGTTAGTAGATTTCCCTATAATTTTTCCTTGTGTTATCCTGTTGTTTGTGGTGCCAGGAACCTCCAATCATGTGCCATTATGGGGGTCTGTCAAGGGCAGCTCAATGGCAACCCACAGCCAGTAAAGTACAGCTTACTCTCTCTATTAAATTAGTCTCTACTCCTCCAATCACTTTTCATATTCCAGAAATGTGTGCACAACTCTAACCCACTCCTGACTTCTCTCCTCTTCACTGTTGACCTTGTCTTTTATGCCTTTTACTGGCATTTACTTGGTCTTTTGAAAAGGAGAGGAGAGGAACCCCAGGTTTAATGCATGTTTAATAAAAAAAAACTTGTATTACTACTTTATAAATCTTTGTTTGCTTAGATTTTCTTAAATACATAAGAAATTTCTTCAGTAGTCATACTAGAGACTGATAAATTATAGAATAATACTGATTGCCCATGCTATTTGTTCCCCTAATTTAGATCAACTATCTCATGTTCTCAGGAAATTAGCTTTAATAGTTGAAGGAAATGGAAAAGTTGATAAGATTCTTGGGTCTCTGGTTTTAACATCTCTTTTGTAACAAGCTTAAAAGCCTTGGGTGAATGTGGAGGGACTGTAGAGATGGTATATGCTCTAGACCCAGGCCATAGTTTGTAGATACATGAGTAGATGCTTCCTGGGGGACACACTCAGCAATGCTTGGACCAGCAAGTAGAAATAAACCTAAAAAGAAGACTGGGTTCAACCATGCATCCAATTCAGGAAGTCCTCAAGCAAGGTCTCCTGCTGAAGTGTTCTCTGTGTGTGTGTGCATGCGTGAGTGTGTATATGTGTCTGTCTGTCTGTCTTTGTCTCTGTCTCTCAGTCTCTTTTTTTTGGGGGGGGGGTGTTGATAATTGAGCCCAGGGCCTCATGTATACAAAGTACACATTACATCACTGAGCTCCTCCAGCTCAAATTGCACATTTTTATCATGAAAAATTCTACTAGGTGGTAGGAGTAGTAATACAATTATCACTTAATTTGCCAACGCATTTCCCAAGAATAATTGCCAGAAGTAGGCATTCAGCTTGCATGTCCATATGTTCCTGGTAAAATTTAGAAATCAAAGAAAGGAGAAGAGAAAAAAAATGTCATTAAAATGGAAAAAAAATGAAAAGAAAAACTGAAAAAGAAAGAAAGGGGATTCCAATGAGTGGGTGATCTGCTACTCTCTGAACCCTAAGTACCATTTTCTCTATCTAGATGCATCAGAGTTGTCCTCAAGCAGACCTATTTATTTTTTAAAACTTAATCTATGGGTTTTATGTTGCTGCCTGAACAACACATGAGTAAATCCAGCAGTATCACACATCATCCTAGTCATTTAGAGCTATGGACTCAAACATAGGGCATTATGAATCTGAATTAAATATAGCTCATTCTTCCAGGGCCTCATTACTTTTGGCAGTGTATCTATTGGTAAGTGAAATGAGTTGAATAGCACACAGAAGCAGATATGTGTTTTTTTAAAAATAAACTCAGGGACCTTGAGTGCTAGAAAATCTTAGTTAATTCACCGTATTTTCTTCAGAACTCTGCTTAAGCCTTGACCCTAAAGGAAGCTTGGTGTACCTACCCCAAGGCCTCTATTGGCTTTGTTTATTTGGTTTGGTTTGATTTGGTTTGGTTTGTTTCCAGAAGCAAAACTTTATTAGTGACACCACAGCCCAGAGGGATAATTCCCAAAGTCTGAGCACAGCAGGGGTTTTACTTTTATACATAAGCAAATTGGGGGTAGTTGGAGGCAAGAAAGTTGGTACAAGTCTATTGGATGGGTCTATTCTACATACCTATTATGGGCAAAAGTTTGACAATAGCCTAGGGACTCATACAACTTAGGGACTTTCACTGCACTAAGCCTAAAGGGGGAGTGTTCTGTCCTGGCTACATTGTTTCCTGCTTCTACTGCTGTGGTTATCTGTTACAGGTACCTGTTAGCCACACTACATGTAAATTATTACAATGCATTTTTTTCCTGTGGACCAGGCACTAAATTATGTTCTTTGTACATAGTGTCATTTACCTTGTCAGCAAATTTTATAGATACATTAGTTTTTCTTTTTTGCTATACTGAAGAATTGAACTTCATGGATACTCTATCACTGAGCCATATCCCCAGCCCCATTTATTTATTTAATTTTTTTGGCTCTGGTTTTTAATGCCTGGTCCACCTCATAACAACTCCTATTAAGCTTGGTTTTAGAGTGGCTTTCCCTCCCGGCTGAGGCCAAGTCCTAATGAACACATGTAATTCAGCGGAGCTGGATAGAGTAGGGCTCTCACTCTACAACAAAAGCAAGCCCATGCCCTTGGTCTGACTAATGCCATATTTTACATTGGACACAAGTAACAATAGAAATGCATTTCTTCTGTCCACCTAGGAATGCAGAGATGATCTCTTTTACTAATTTGGGATCATTTTGTTTTTTTGCATTACAGATCCTACAAGGATAAAACTTCATCCTGAATCTACTTAAACTTCTTTATAATAGAAAAAAATTAAGCCATACTCCCATGGCTAATATGAAAACTGAAGTCATTTTCTCTATGCTCATGGCCTTGGAAAGCACACTTAAAACTCAGACATCAACTCAGCCTTAGTTTGAAGAGAATAAGCACCTGTTGGAGCTCTGGTAAGTGGTTTTCTGTCTTCAGGGAAGGCTCTTGCCCTATGTCACGAGAAATACAGAAGACTTGACATTCACAATGACTATAAAGTAGCATTCACAGGAATGAAGTTTCCTGCCCAAATATACAGGGTTCTTTTACATTTTTGAACAGCTCCCATTTCAAATATCACCACATCACTCTCCATCCTGTTTCTTCCCTGTGCATTTCCCTCTGGTGGAAACTTACACAGCCACAATGTCTCCTGTATAATGTGAACTAAAAACTCCCAAATTATAAACAGATTTTGTTACTTTTAAACATATTATGATCCTATCCAAGGATGACCTCAGAGTTTCCTGATGTAATTGACTAGAAAGACTGGTGTCACTTGAAGACCAGTTTAAAAAAATATATATGTTCTGAACTAAAAATATTATGTCTTAAAAGGGATAAAACACAAATCAAATGTGAAAATTCATCTGGGTGTTCTCACAATACAATGAGTTCCCACTAAATACACCAACTCTCTGATGGCTTCCCATGAGAAGACACAAACAACACTTCTCTGATGGTTAATCTTCTGTGTGAAGTTGACTTGAGTCTCAGGGTGCCCAGATAGTTGGATAAACATGATTTCTGAGTGTGTTGGTGAGGGTTTTTTTTTTTTTAGAAGAGATAAGTATATGTACTGGTAGGCTGAGTAAAGCAGAAGGTTCTCCCCCAGTGTGGGTGAGCCTCATCTAACCAACTGGGGTCCTGAATAGAACAGAAAGCCAAGTCCTTATAATAAATGTGTGAGATGATGTGTGCATGTGAGTGTGTGTGTGTGTGTGTGTGTGTATAATAGTTCACCCTTATCTGTGGTTTCACCTTCCAAAATTTTTAGTTACCTGGAGTGAACTCTAGTTTAAAACTATTCAGTGGAAACTTCTAGACATACAAAATTTATAAATTTAATATTGCACCCCACTTTGAGTAGTATGATGAAATCCTACACCATCCCATTCCATTCCATCTGGATGTGAATCATACCTTTGTCTATGGTATCTATGCTATATACATGATCTACCCATTAGTCATTTGATAGACATCTCAGTCATCAGATCAACTATCTCACTATCACAGTGCTTATGTTCAAGGAACCTTTACTTTACTTAACAATGGCTTCAAAGTACAAGAGTAGTGATGCTGGCAAACCAGACATGCTAAAGAGAAACTATAAAATGTTTTCTTTAAGTGAAAAGGTAAAAGTACAATAAAATAATAAGAGATAAAGAGAGACCACAGTCACATAATTTTCATCCATGATTTTGATATAATAGTTCTGTTTTATTATTAATTATTGCTGTTAATCTCTTACTGTTCCTAACTTATAAACCAAATTTTAACATAAGTATGTATGTGTGTATGGAAACAAATATATATAGTATGGACAGGATTTAATAATATCTATGGTTTCTGGCATCCACTGGGAATCTAGGAACTGATCACCTGAAAATAAGGAGAGCATATGTATGCTTCAGTCTATATACATATATGTATACACATTTGTATGCATTGTTACACATGTATGTGCATATCCTATTGGCTCTATTTTCTGGAGAGCCCTAATATATGATCTCACTCCTGCTAATCTCTCCAAATTAGCTCCTACAGCTCTCTACCCCAGTTTGTCTACAAACATGCCATGATTACTTCCACCTTTTTTCTTTAGTTTAAAATACACTCAACTGTATTTTATTATGGCTTATGATTTCTGCTTTAATTGTGATAGCTCACAAGGGCTTTCCTTGAACATCCATTCTGAAAAGAAATTTCTAAACCCTTCTTTATACAGTCTTTCTCTAACTTTTCTCCCAGTAGTTGAGGTCTTTAAACTCTCAGCCACATCTCTTCAAATATTTCTTCTATCTCAAGTCTCCTTCTCCTCTCTTTAGAGAAAGACTCCAATTAACTATGGTTAAACACTTGATATTGTTCTCAAGTCTCAGATAGCCTGTTCATTTTTCATTCATTTTCTCTGTTTTACAATATGTATAATTTCCATCCATTTGTTTAAGATTACTGATCTTCCTCCTGCTGTCTCCTGTCTACTACTGGGCTCATAAATAAATTATTTATTTCTGACATTGTATTTTTCATTTACAGCATAGCCAGTTGATTCTTTCTTAAACTTTCTCTCTGCTGAGATTTCCTTCACTTCTTATATTGCTCATTTTCCCACTGATCCTTTAACAAATAAATACCTTAATCCATCTGGTAATTCCACAATCTGATCCATCTCTTGATCTGTTTCTGTTGACTATTTTCTCTCTTGAGCTTGAATCATATTTCTTGTTTCTTTGCACACTTCCTAATTTTTATTGTGATTCACACATTAGACTAAATGATATTAATATAATATTAAGACCCCAAAAGGATCTATTCTTTCTTCTGTCAGGGCTGAGTTAGGCTGATCTATAATTAAGATGGATCTGATCTTAATTTAGTTTTAGTTAGGTTTGGTTAACCATTGGATAAAGAGAAAAGTTCAGGACTTTCTCTTTGCAAGATCACATACCTGAGCTTTGGAAAATCTTTGGAAATATCAAGCTTTACATTCTAGCCACCAAATTTCCAAGCTCTGGGAAACCTCTATTCTTAGCCCATCTGCCAGTTTCTTCATGTTTTTCCCTGATGAGTTCTTTTTGTACAGTCCACGTCTGGCTTTGAACTCCTCAGGAAGTAATATTCTCTCTGAGCACTACTGCCCAACTCCCAGTTGGCAGGGCCTCTACAATTCATTATTCGAAGACCTCTATTACCTTGATACAATTAGTCTCAGTTTTTCCATCCCACTCCCAGCCTTCATAGAATTTTTGGGCCAAAATGCCTGAGAAGAAATGTTCTCATCTCTCCTGCCCTAACTCTGGCCTTCAGCAGCCTCCTATGCTATAACCAAAGAAAGCCTCTCATACTTAAGTGACTTCATCGCTTAGCATTGAACCTCTGTGCATTGGGAGATGGTCTCTGCAGACAAGTTGGTTTATACTCTCTGTGTCTGGAGTCCCTCAAGAGTTCAATCCTACATATCAGCTCAAAGCAAACACCCAAAGTTGGACTAGTTTCTCCTTACACCTTTGTCTGTGGTAGATTTTTTTCTTCTACTAATCCACCAAGAATTAAAGCCACAGTGGATCTCTTCTTCTGTAGAAATGGCCTATTGCTTTCAGGAATATAGTTAATTGTCTGTGCATATGCCGATCTAATGGGTTTGAATGGCAAAATGTTTTAGAGTATCTGATTTGATGTCATAACTAGAAGAGGCAAGATAGTCTCTTGTAAATTGCTGCATCTGTCTGTAAATAAAAATTCCAACTATTTCTTTTTCCACTCTACATTTTCAGCATCTGGACTGGTACTGGCATTTGGTAGTTACTCAATACAATTTTTGTTGAATACATAAAAAAAGAGAGTAATTCTGTTAATTAGACAACTCATAAGCTATATTAACCATACACCTATTTGAACAAAGATTAGTTAAACTAAATTTGCCCAATTGGAGAGGCAAAGAGTACAAAAATAACAGAACTATATATGTCATTTTTAGTAATTCTACCATCGTAAGGCAACGTTGTACTTGGAATTTATTATAATCTAGTAGCACTGACATCAATATAGATTTTGCAGATGAAGAAAAATCAATGTAATCTACACAGATATAATTATGACTAACTGAGAAGGAAAAAGTAAACTCTAATGTACGTAAGGAGAAAATACACAAATCAAGTTAGAAATCTTTTTAAACTGAAGGATTAAACTGGTTTATTACTCATGACTTTTCCAGGTTTAAAGGAATACAATTATATTACTAGTAAAACCTCATTATGGTCCATGGAAATGCCCTGTGGTTACGCTTATCATTTCTTCTCAATCTCATGGTTAACTATGGGACATTGTAAGCCTTGGTTTCCCCTGGTTCATAGCAATCTAAGATGTGATGCTGAATTATGTGTATCATTCCCCTTCTAAATGTTTGCTTCCAGATAATATCATAGCCAGAGCGCTAAAAAAAGACATTTCCTTGTACAGAATGGATTGATTATTCAAATTAACTTTGGCCCAGTGAACACACTCCTATATTATCTGGATAGCAACTCGGTTTTACAGACAGAAATGAGAAGCCAGGGTCAGAACAGTCAGTGGACTATGAGTGTACTGATGGCATCAAATACTGCTGGCAAGCTGGAGCTGGCTCAGCAGAACAATTATTCAGACCTCCCTCACCATAAGGGCTGAAAATAACGGGCTTCCATTCAGCTCTGGTTAGGGGAACAGAGTGGAACATTAAGAAGACACTTCAGATGTGGCTATAGCCACACATTAATAACCACAATCCAGCCATAATGCTTTGACCCAGGACTGACAAAATATTGCTCAGTCAGTACCTACTAATTCTGAGCCAAGAAAGCTATTTTTCTCAATCTGAGGAAAGGTGATATTTGGTAGGAACAATTTGTTCAATGAGTCATTTGCATCTGTAAAAATACCTGTTACAACACACACCAACAGGATATTTGGTCACCTTGGGAGTATGCTGGCTTCCTGTTTGCATCCTATTATAGTTTAAGATGTTTACTGGATTATTTAAAATCCTCCATGGTAGGTAACTTTAATGACCCTTGAGAGCATCTTTTTCTCCCTCACAGCAATTAAGATCAGCTGGCAGATCTTTACTAATGGTCCCCAGACAGGAAAACTGGAGTCAAGAGCAGGCAAGATACGTATGCATGTCAGTTTGTCAGGGAATTCCTTTTTCCAGTGACTTCATAGAACCCTACTTTGGCAACTAGGAGGGAACCAAGCACACACACTTTCAATAAGCCTGGGTGCAGGCACAGCCATTGCAGAGAGCATTCTGATTGCAATCTTGATTTCAGTTCTGACAATCATTCTTATATGCATTTCTCAAAAAGAGTTACCTCACCAAACAAAACAAGTAGAAAGGAGAAGATCTATGTGTTTAGAGGAGGTTTATCAGTTGACGAAAAACCCATCATTCACATGAAGACTCAGTCATTTGAAGCTTTTAATACAGGCCTGTGTGGGTTAAACCACAGTGGAAAGGTGACAGGCTAATGGCTGAGAGAGTGTGGTTATCTCTAATACACTGAAGGCCTCTCATTATATTTATCACCTTCCTCCTTTGAAAGCTTTTTTCTGCCCTTTACACTTAAGTTGAGAGTAGGGACATGGAGGTTACAGTGATATTTGTCCTCAAGAACTTGGAAATAACTGAAGGATGAGTCAGACTTGATGATCATTCAGAATGAATCAGAGCACAGAAGACCCTTGGGACCTGGTTTGTCATTGCTCTAATAAAGAGCAATGATTAAAACTGTCTATGAATGGGTTAACCTAAACAAAATCTACATGGGCATACATTTCGCTTTGATAAGAGCCTGAGAGGTGACTATAAGTCTATGTAATCATTTACAGACACAGATAGATCTTTCTGGCAAAAAAGGAAAAATACAGTTCTTAAAGCAGAGTAAGAAACAGCTTGGAAATGGTAATTTTATTTCCAGTTCTCAATTCCCTGTTTCATTTTGCTAAATGGGTTGAGGGAGCAAGGCTGACAATCTGCTAAAATTTACATACTTAAACAACAGTATGAATCATCTTAAGTGCCTTCTTTTGTCGCTTCATTTTAGCTTAGTGAATGTCCAGACAATCAGTGTTTACTGAGCATCTTCTCTCAGATAAAAGTATTTTGAAGAAGAAAAACAAAAAAGAATGTAATTGTCCCTCTCTCCCAAGGGACTCACAATTTTCTACCTGGTCTAGGAAATTTTACATCTTAAAATGGAAGGCAATGAATAAAACTGAGGAGCAAATCTAATAGTGAATTTTAAGCTCATATAAAAAAAGGTAGTTTGAATAAACAAGCCAATCATTTCCCTTCAGTGTTTATTTTAATAATAGTACATGCAAAAATAAAAAGAAAGAAAGAGAAAGAGGTTGATTGTTTAGTTGACTGAACTTGTACTCTGGCTCAGAGATGATTTCTATTATCAGCTTTTAAAATATATTCTAAAATTCACATACAAAATAGCACCTACATTTCACCTAAAATGTATTTTGGAATTACTCTTTATCATTGCTGTTAGAATGCTACAACACTCTTTTAATAGCTACCTACTTGCTCATTATATGCCATTGTATGGATCATGCCAACTCTATTTCTGCTCTAAATTATTCAGTGGAAAGGTTTAAGACCAAGATCATCTTTTTCATCTTATTACATCCCAAAGAATCACTTTTTCCAATTTTTTTTAAAGGAGAGAGAGAGAGGGAGAGAGGGAGAGAATGAGAGAGGGAGAGAAGGAGAGAGGGAGAGAGGGGGAGAGGGAGAGAGGGAGAGGGAGGGAGGGAGAGAGAGAGAGAGAGAGAGAGAATTTTAAAATATTTTTCTTCAGTTTTCGGTAGACACAACATCTTTTATTTTATTTTATGTGATGCTGAGGATCAAACCCAGCGCCCCGCGCATGCCAGGTGAGCACGTTACTGCTTGAGCCACATCTCCAGCCTTTTCCAATTTTTAAGCCAAGTAAATTTACTAGGTCCTATCTGTATTTTACACATTATGTGTTAATATCTCTTGGCACTCAAGTCAGGCTCAGCCTTCTTAGGATTATGAAAATTTTTCTTAAACTAAATCTTTATATTACCTCTTTTCATTTCATTATTTGAGTTTCTTCTCCAGAAAGAGTAAATATTTATTCATTAAAACACTCTGTCTTCCATATTTTTCATTTTTTAAATATTTATTTTTTAGTTGTAGTTGGACATAATATCTTTATTCTATTTATTTATTTTTATGTGGTGCCGAGGATCGAACCCAGGGCCTCACACATGCGAGGCAAGTGATCTACCGCAGAGCCACAACCCCAGCCCCATATTTTTCATTTTTAAAAATCATTTTAACCCTTTGTTCACGTGATCTTCATTGTGTTTGTTTTCTTAATGATGTCCCACTCCTACCTCTTGCTGTAATTTCAATAATCTCTAATTTCCTTTGTGGTGTTTCCAAGCAGGAATTCATGTTTATGATTTTTTTTTATTTTCTGTCACTTATTTCCTAAGTTCACTCAGCTCATGTGTCACCTTCTTCCATTGCTTCACCACATCTTCCACGACCTCTTATATGCCTGGTTTAAGTTTTGATGGAAGGTACTGCTTTCTTTAAAAACTAATTTTTTTAACACAGGCCATATTTTAAAACACGAATAACATTGTCATGGGAAGATTTTTTTTTAGATGCATGTTTCCATCTGACATTTATATATCTTTTTTTTATCCTTTCTATATTATTTCTGTTCAGAGCCTATTCTTGGCTCTCTTCTCCCCACTTTTCACCCCTTTATCACTTGGCTTTGAACCATACGAGTTCTTCATGGAGAAGCTATTAACAAGTATTAGTAAGGTTCTCTAGGTCACATGGTCCAGGAAGGATGTTCTAGCACTTTCAGGGGCTCAGAGTGCAGATCATTCCTCAAAACCCAGTTCACAACTATGGCCTAGCTCCTTTCCCATTTACCCATGCACCTCACCACTGTTGCCACAGTGAATGGTGGTTTTGCCCCTCAGATTGTGACACCCACTTTAAAGACTTGTACTGTGTGAACTGCCATTTCAAACATACTGACACAGTCTCTCTCCATAACATACCTTGCCTTCTTCCAGTTGCACCTGTCTTCATTTACTCATATATTGTGATTTGAGGTGATATATAACTTCAAGTTCCACTTGAACAAATAAAAAATTTTAAAAGGCTGGGGATGTAACTCAATGCCCCTGGGCTCAATCCATAGTACCACCACCACTACCACCACACACACACACACACACACACACACACACACACACACACACACACTATTCTGTAAACACATTAAAGAGCTAAAATAAGAAGAAAAAATGATCTTTTATCAAAGATAATGTTTACTGAGTACCCTTAACAATGTCAACAGTAAGGTTTTTGTGGCTCTTCTTTATCAAGTTGAAGAAGTTCCCTTCTAAGTTTCCTGAGATTTTTTTCCCCTAATCATAGATGTTGAAATTTGCCAAAATCCTTTTTTTTAAAGAGATTGATATGAGTATGAGATTTTCCTCCTAGCTTTTCCCTATGGTGGTTTATGATGATTGATTTTCAAGAATTAAAATAGCCTTGATCCAGCATGATGGTGCATACCTGTAATTCCAGTGACCTGGAAGGCTGAGGAAGGAGGATGGGAAGTTCAAAGTCAGCCTCAGAAACTTATTGAGACCTGTCCCAAAATAAAAAATCAAAATGGCCAGGGATGTGCCTCAGTGATTAAGCACCCTTGGGTTTAATCCTTGGTATCAAATAAATAAATAATTAAATGGCCTTATATTCCCCACTTGGTCATAGTGTATAATTAATATTGTTTAATTCTATTTGTGATTATTTTGTCAAGTATAAGGGTAATACCAGCTTCTTGAATTAAAAACTGTTTTCTCCTCTCTATTTTCTGCAAGAAAGAATATAGAATTGGTAAAATTCTACAGTAAAAACCCATCTGAGTCTATAGATTTCTCTCTGGGAACTAATGTGGTGTTTCATTAGTTTTCTCCCTTGTTTCTAGTTTTTATGTGATCAATACATGTCCTCCACTATTTCTTTCTCTCTGTTTGCTTTAGGGCTATTATATTCTTCTTTGTCTAAGTTCTTGGGGAACTTATATTATTAATTTGATACCTTTCCTATATTCTACTATTTGCATTGAGTGCTATAAAATTCTCTCTCAGCACTGCCTTAGCTATGTATGCCCCATAAATTTTGATACATTGTACTCTCTTTTTCATTCAGTTTAAGATTTTTTTAACTGTTTCCTGTTTGAATTCTTCTTTGATTTCTGATTCAATTGGAAATGTGTTGCTGGATGGCCACATACATTTGAAGATTTTTTTCTTATTATCATTCTATCATCAATTCCTAACATATTTTTACTTGGTCAGAAAGCACATTTCAAATGGGTTCAATTCTTTAAAATTTATTGAAGATTGCTTTACACTCCAGGATGTGGTCTGTCTTGATGTATTTTCAATGAGAACTTGGAGAAATATAGATATGCCTCAATTTATGATGTTTAAACTTACCATTTTTAACTTTATATTGGTGCAAAAATAATACACATTCCACAAACACCATACTCTGAATTTTGATCTTTCTCTGGGCTAGCAATGTGCAAAACAATATTCTTTCATGCTGGGAAGCAGAAGTGAGCTTCAGCTCCCAAATAGCCACGTGAGCACGAGGGTGAACAATTCACATTCTATGGCATACCGTTTTGCAGTGTTTGTGGGCTTCAGGGATTCAATAAAGTAAATTCGGTATAACACTTTTTGGGTGAGAAGATTTTTGCACAGCTATAGGCTAATGAAAGAGTTCTGAGCATGTTCCGGATAGGCTAGGCTAAGATGTTATGTTTGGTAGTTTAGGTATATTAAATGCATTTCAAGTTATAACATTTTCAACTTATGACCAGTTTTTGAGGGATGTAACTCCATTGTAAATTGAGGAGCATTTGTGTACTGTTACGTTTTGTGCAGTGTTCTTTAAATATGGATTAGATACTTTTGGTTGATGACAAATGTTGAGTTCTATATTCTTACTGGTTTTCTAACAGTTGTCCTATCCACTTTTGAAAGAGGGATATTTAAAGTATACATTTATAAATATGTATATGTTTATTTCTTCTTTTTTTAAACATCTTTTTCTTGTTTATTTATTTTTTATGTGGTGCTGAGGATCAAACCCAGTGCCTCACATATACAAGGTAAGCACTCTGCCACTGAGCCACAACCCCAGCCCTATTTCTTTTTATTCTACCAGTTTTGCTTTAAATATTCTGCAATTGTTTTTTCAGGCATAAACATTTGGAATTGCTGTATTTTTCGTAGACTGACATTTTGATCATTGTATGATATCCCCCCATCTCTAGTAAATTTCATAGCCTTGAAATCTAATCTATCTGATATGATATGTTCACTTTATTTCCTTCAATATTTGTATGAAATTCCTTGTTCCATTCTTCACTTTTCATCTACTTAACATTATATGTGAAGTCAGTACCTTATGGACACCATAGAGTTGGGTGATGTTTGTAAATATACTCGGCCAAGTTCTATCTTCTTTTTGGTGTATTAGGCCACTTACTTTCAATGTAATTATTGATATATTTGTTCAGAACCACCATTGTAATTTTTGTCTTCTTATCTTTGCTTTTCCTACCTACAATTTCTTATTTTGGGAGGTGGGGGTAGGTACTAGGGATTGCACTCAGGGCACTCAACCACTGAGCCATATCCCCAGCCCTATTTTTTATTTTATTTAGGGACAGGGTCTTGCTGAGTTGCTTAGTGCCTTGCTTTTGCTGAGGCTGGCTTTGAACTTGAAATCCTCTTGTCTCAGCCTCCCATTATTTATTTTTTTCCTGCCTTCCTCTGGGCTATTTGTACATTGAACATATTTTAGAATTTCCATTTTGATGTCATTGTAGTCTTTTTGAATCAGTCTCTTTATGTGACCTTCCTGGTTGTTATTTTAGGTATTACATTGTACACAATCTATCACTCTCTACTAATGTTGTCATCACACCAGACTGAGTGAAGTATAGAAATATTATTTCCCCTTACATCCATTTATTCTCTCCTTTTCACAATATAAATGCCTTTAATATTTCCTTTATATACATACATTTAGAGTCACATCAGATGGTGTTTGTTCAATTGTCAAATATATAGAAATATATGTATATACACAATGGAATTTTGCTCAGCAATAAAAGAGAACAAAATCATGGCATCTGCAGGTAAATGGATGGCATTGGAAAAGATAATGCTAAGTGAAGTTAGCCAATCCCCAAAAAACAAATGCTGAATATTTCCTCTGATATAAGGAGGCTGAATCATTGTGGGGTAGGGAGTGGGAGCATGGGAGAAATAGATGAATTCTAGATAGGGCAGAGGGGTGGGAAGTAAAGGGAGGGGGCAGGGGATTAGCAAGGATATGATAGACATCATCAGCCAAAGTACATATATGAAGACACGAATTGGTGTCAACATACTTTATATACAACCAGAGATATGAAAAATTGTGCTGTATACATGTAACAAGAATTGTAACGCATTCCGCTGTCATTTATTTAAAAAGAAAATCAATTAAAAAAAGAAAACTAAAGAGGTGAAAAAACGTGCTACTGTTTTGCCTATCCTTTACTTACCATATTCTTTGTTCCTTCTTAATGTTCCAAAATCCTGTCTCATCTTTTCAATTCTGTTTAGATAACTTCCTTTAGTCATGCTTTTAGTGTAAGCCTGCTGGCAATAAATTCTGTAGTTTTACTTCATCCTGAAAATGTCCTGATCTCTCCTTCATCACTGAGGGATACTTTAGTCAAGAGTGTTGACAATTCTTTTCTGTTAGCACTTGAAAAATATTGTGTCATTTTCTTCTGGCTTCCAGTGCTTCGGATGATAAATCCAATTCCCCTCTTCTCACAAAAGTAAGATGTCATTTTTCTCTCGCAGCCTTTAAGACTTTTTTTTTCTTTTTCTTTAATTTTCAAAAGTTTAATTATGATGTGTTTGGGATGGATTCCTTTGAGTTTATTCTGTGTGGAGTTCAGTCAGCTTCTTGAATCTGTAGGTTTTTGTCTTTTGCTGTGTATAGGAAGTTTTCAGGTATTATTTCTTTGAGCACTTATCTCCCCACTCTCTTTTTCTTCCCGTTAGTGGGCTCTGATATGAATGTTTAGTACCACAGGTCCCCAAATCTGTTCATTTTATTTCAACCTATTTCCTCTGTTATTTTAGATTGAACCATTTCTGTTGTTCTGTCTTCTGCCTTCTCCATCCTGTTGTTGAGTCCCCTCACTGAATTTTCTCTTTTGGTTATTGTATTTTTTAATTCTAAAATTTACATTTGATTCTTCTTTGCATCTTATATTTCTTTGCTGACACTTTGTATTTCTTTGCTAAGGCTCTCTATTTTTTAAATTGCTTCCTATTTTTTTTATTTGCTTTGAGTGTGATTCCATTGTTCATTAAAGTATTTTTATCATAATTGCTTTAAAATCTTTGTCAGCTAAACTAACATCTCCATCATGTTGATGTTGGCATCTACTGATGGTTTCTTTCTGATTCTCAGTATGATAAGTGATTTTCAATTGAAAGCTAGACATTTCTAGATATTTTTATAATATATTATGAAACTTTGTAACATATATACATCTCATGTTTTAGTTTTTGTTGTGGTGGTGGTAGTGTTGTCTGAATTGATACTGCTGTGGCAGGGAAGGGGTGAGGTACCACTTCATCACTGTTAGTTGGAATTAGAAGTCCAGTCTTACAAATTGGCCTTTATGAACAACTGGGTGGGGTGAAAGGTAGGTCCCTCAATACTAGTGAGCAGAGTGGTTGCTCTAGATCCCTATGTGGTGTCCACTGATGCCACAGTGGGGGTATCCTCTTTACTCTGACCATGGTGCAAGAGCTGACTGTGCTCTATAGCACCCAACCAAGATGGAGAAGGGTTCTTGCTATTGCCAGTGGATGGTCAAGCCCAGCTGTTCACATGGTCTCCCCAACACTGTGGTGGGTGGGGAGGGAGTCTCAATACCTGTGACAGGGATGAAAGCCCCAGCTCTTGCTTGGTCTCCTCTGACCCCACCCTGGGAGCATGCTGGGCCACCTCATCACAGCCTCCTGTGACTACATTTAATCTCCCCTCTCAGCCTTTGCCAGTATAGGTGAGAGAAAGCCTGCAGTTTCTTCTGTGGTATTGACTGGAATAGCATTTGTTATCTACACTTTCTATATTTCTAACCTGCCCCATTTCTGGTCATTTGACTAGAAAGGTCCAGCTTTTGTCTCTGTTACCATTTGAAGGTTATTGGCTTTTCCTACTCCAGGTCTGGGACACAAGGCAAAAACAAACAACATAAAACCATGGCAACTCATTTCCATGTCATTCCTCATGTACCAAAGTCCCTAGTCAGTTTGTCTTCTTCTCTCCTCCTTTCTTCTTCCTATGTTTGCTTTATGTAGTATGAGGGGTTCTTAATTGTACATAGAGAAGCCTTAATTGTACATAGAGAACATTAATTGTTCTTAATTGCCGGCATTTTTGGAAGCAGGAGTCTCTCCTTTACATTTACTAATTTAACCCTCATAATGACCTTCTGAAGTGGAATCATTAAAATTTTCACTTTACATAGGAAGAAGTTGAATGAGAGAAAAGTTAATTAGCTTATCTAAAATCCAACAGTTAAAAATAGCAGAAGCAGGTTTCAAACCAAAAAAAAAATCTGGCTCAAGTCAGTCTTTCAAGTATACTATAACTCCTTTAAAGTAATAAACTGTTACAAGGAAGCTCTTCCCATGTCTTACTTGGCCTCTCCCTGTAGAGCTGGATTCCTGGTTATTTTATAATAACTGAGAGTACCCTCCCTGGAATCTAGTTCTTCAGGCCACATGCCCCTCTCTTTTCCCATTCCTACCCACAAATACATACCAAATTTAAAATACACAGGACTATAAGCATAAAAACTATCAACCACATTTCCTTACTGTTGAAGGTTTATCATAAGAGCTAATAAGAACCTCAAATTGAGAACCACAAATATAATTATAATGCTTTTATTTACTAACAACATCCTTCTGAATGCAAAGCTCTTTATTTTCTGGCAAATTCTTGCTATGTGATTTTCAAGGTAACCATTATTTAGGAGGCTTTTCTTTAATACATTTCTATTCTCCCAGCCATCATCCTAAGTCATGTCCATTCCTTTCAATATAATGTCACCTGTTCTATTTCCTTCTCCCCCACCTATCGTCACAGAGGTACTAAGATGGAAAGAGCCTTAGGGTCATTTTACAGGTGATAACTAAGTAATTGTTGATATTACACCACTTCTGGTGGTAAAACTGAGACTAGAACACAGCACTACATACTACACACACACTCACTTCTTCAGATCTAATAAAAGTGTAAAATTGTCTTTATTATTTCATATATGATGCCATTTCCATTCTTTCCATTTGAACCCACTTCTGAAACACCACTAAGAAGCTTCCAATTGTAAAAGAGGGAAGCAGGAGGGAGGGCAGGAGAAGGAGATGGACAGTGATGTCATCCTATCAATAAGCTTGAATGCACACCATCTTCTTCTTCAATCATGAAGAGATTATATCAAACCTGCCTCACCAGGAATCAGTCCCATTCAACCTCTGAGGGCCTTTTCCTCCTCTCTTTCAGGCCAAAACTAGAATCTTTCTCTCAGGTCTTGTACAACTTCCTGAACAAGAGCTGGCTCCCTGTGGCTTGTTGCTGCCAGACTGACTACAGTAGTTTTCCAGAAGCCCCTGGTTATGCCACGTTACTCATGGAAAAGCAATAGCATGAAACCCATAAACATGCCACTTGGAGCCTTCTTGTCCTATTTGGTGACCTATACCACCCAGCACAATCAACAAGAGCCATCTAGATTTCAGTGCCAAATCCCTGCAAAGACCTTGCCTGAACACTTTTATTAAAGCCCTAACAATATAGATTTCTGCGTGTCATGATGAAATAACCTGTCCTTAAAGCTCAAAGTCCAGCTGACTGCAGTATTAAAAAAAAAGCCACCAGACACTGACAAATGTAGAATCACAAAATTATTTTAAATTGATCAATGCCAAGAAAAGTCATGATGCATTGAGGAGTCTCATCACAAAAGGAGCAGCCTCTGCCCATTAACATGATGGATGTCAGTGAAGGTAGAACCCTTTTTTCAGGGCATAAAAGATAAGTGGCAGTGAGGTCATCCACAAAGCATATGACATTTAGTCCCTGGCTCTAGTTTCCCTAGTTCTCCTTTTCTGTAACCCACAAAATGTGCTGCCTCATATAATGATCTTGGGCAGAGGAGAGTTTCCTGGGTATCCTTCAATGTATAGATTCCTACCCCACACATACACACACACACACACACACACACACACACACACACGGACTTCTGTGTAAATATGCACTATCAGGAACCACATTCCTGCCTTGTTCTAAAAAAAGTAACTGTCAGGTTTAGAAATATGTGGTGGCCATGTTTTCTGATAGAAAAAATCAAAATATATGGCATAGAACAGATTATTGACTATGTGTGAGCACCTATTTGCATACACTTTATTTTATGTGGAAACTTATGGGAAAATAGCAAAAAATCCTAGAGCACAAAAATGTGAAGTTTTGAAAATGCAAAAGAAATGATTATCAACAGATGTAGATTTTATGTGATCAAGCACTTGATATTTCATTATCCAAAGAGTAACTAATACCCCCATTTTACACATGAGAAAGCTAGGCAAAAAGAGGGTAAGCAAGTTGCCCGAGATCACAAGACTAGTGATGAGAAGATTCAGGATTTGACTCCAGTCTCATCCTACCCTATCGATTATTTCTCATGTATCTGCTCCTTCATCTCTGAGTGGTCAGGAAAACCAAAAAGCTAGTTATTTCTCCTTATAGAAGATTTTCAAGACAATATCTCAGCAGTCTGAAGAGTTCAGCAGATCATCCTCCAAACTTCATCAGAATCAAGGCTGATGTGCTGAAGTTGTGATGTGATACAAACGGTGACTTCATTCTGATCCCCAGACACACTGGAGATGGCAGGTGCTTTGCTTCAGAGCTCAAGATTATCTGTCAGAAAGCAAAAGTAAAGGAAGCCACAAGCTCTGACCCCATCCTCAAACCGAAGACTGCTAACAACTGCAAAACCGTGTAAGGGAATAAATCAACTTCTGAAAAGTCTTGAAAAGTCTCTTCATTCACGTTTCCCAAAACCTCTAGTCAAGACCTTGAAAAGGACAGGACTCCTAACCTCTAAAACTATGCCCATCTTTGATGAGAAATTCACATAAGTACATCTCATCTCAATCCTCCAGCATATTCAGCAGGAATAACACTTTCTGGATCACAATTATCACAAAGATGCTTCCCAGTGGCCAAAACAACAAGCCTGCTCAGTGATTATATAAATCATTCAGCCTTTATAAATGTTCTGGTCATCCATGATTGTTACTGGCTCTGTGTTTGGGTTCTGCAAGGCTTAATATGCCCCATAAGTCATGATACTAATTCTTTCCTCTGGCAAGAAATGGTGATCTCCAAATAGCCCCCATACCCAGGACAATGTCATTCAGTATTTCCATGAGATGTGTGGCACATAATCCATCTGTGGTGCCTCTCCCACCTCCCTATCAAACCTCAACATCTAACTCTTCCCTTTCTTTGGTCAATTCAAATCATTTGTAGGTCCTTAACCACATCAACCTTGATCTTGGCTCCATCACTTATTCTAGCTCAAAGTGAATCCTCTGTGAACCTTCTTATCTTGCCAGGAGAGACATCATTAGAACTGATGTGAAAGCTAAAGCAATTTGCATTTTTTATCTTGGAATTTTTGTAGTCTGGTTAGCTTCGACCATGCATGAAAATCCCTTTTAATTCAGATGTCACATTTTACAAAGTAGGGTTTTTTTTTGTGCAGGTGTTTGTAAGTGAGAATTTCATAATTTAGGGAACATATATAATAATATGTAATAATATCTCACCCAAAACTGCTATAGGCAAGACAATCAAACAGCAGCAGCTGATGCCAAGATGTGTGATTCAGATGATTTGAAAATTAAGTGGCATTCCAAAGAGTCTGGGCAAATTTCCCTCGGATATGATCCACTAGATAACAGACTGAATTTTCCAAAGACATGAATGACTTCTCTGACCAAAGCTTACTAAAATAGAGCATCATCTTTGAAAATTAGCATGCTTCTATGAGATCCAAATATCTCTCTCATCATCCCACGATCTCAGAGTACACAGTAAAAATCATTTGTTTCATATTTATGCTAAATAGTAAGGAAATTTTGCCCTGGTCTTGTTTCAAGTTAGTTTGCTTGATTGATTAAATAAGAGGATGAACTCTCCTAGAATAATAAACTATCTACTCAATTACACATTAATTGAACAACATTAGCTTAAAATGTATAAAGAGGAGGGGTACATTAGGCAAAAATGGAGCAAAGAGGGTTTAGCGTTGGTTTTGACCTGAATTCTGGATGCTAATTTTGTCACTTTGTAGCTATGCACCTCTGAAAAAAATTACTAAAGCTCTCCAAACCTAATTTTTCTCAACTGTTAATAGGGATGACAGTAGGCACTTCATGGAATAGCTGGATGGATTACTAATTTGTCATTTACAAATACCTGTATATATGAACTTTACTTTTTAATATGTCATTAGAACTTGAAAGAAAAGAGATTTGTGAGCCTGTATATAAATAACCAGAATATAACAGAAGCATAAAATGGCATAAATAATATATTGAGCACAGGGCCTAGCACAGAGTGAGAAATTACTTTTTTCCCCCACTTATTCTACCTCCTTACTAGATTTAAAGACTTCTAACTAGAAAGATAATGAAAATAAGGCCTGTCCTTAAGGATTTAAACTGGTAAAGGAGATAAAAATGTGCTCATATTAGAGCAAATAAGATAAACTTTGAGAACAAAATAAACCCAAGCAATATGAAAACACAAGGGAGGAAACCCATAAGCCATGCTCCCTTGGGACATCTAGAACTTCATGAAGAGACAATTTTAGCTGAGTCTCATAAAAGTGGCACAAACCTTCTTGATGTGAGGATCACAGCTTTTAATTAAGACTCTTTCTTGGAATACATAGAGAGAGGGAGAGAAGAAAAGGTACAAACTATGGATAACAACACAGATAATGACACAATGATAAACCCTAAAGGAATTTCCACTGGTTACCAACCTTTGCCCCTCAATCACGGATCATAACTGGGGGTGGGGGGTGGAGGCAGATAAAATCTTTATGCCAAAAAGTGAAGCTACTACTGCCAACCTAAGGAAGGGCAAACCTTATCCTTCCCCTTCTGGCCCAGAGAATTCCCAATATCCCACTCAGCTAAGAGCTCTCCACCTGAAGTACAACTGATGAGAGAACTTCTACTTTACTGTACATAATTCTTTCTATAGATCTAGAGACTAATTCCCAAAAAGAAAAAGGAGGGTGGAAAGGGGATCATTTAGGAAAGAAGCTATGATCTTAACAAGAAATAGAATGGCTTGTAGAGCGAGCTTTGGAGAGAAGTCCTGTTAGCAGTAGACATTGGAGGTTCTAGATTTTCATGGACTTTGCTGTTTAGTCAACCAGTGACACAAACTGTGTAGCAGAAGAGGGTCCCCTTACTGCAACAGAACAGAGCAAGACAGGGCTAAAAGCTGTCCATGGCACTCCCACTTGAGAAGAGGCTACAAGTGCTCAAGCCAAGAATGAATGGACTCCTGACAAGCTATCTACCCCACATTGGCCAAACACTTCATCTACCTCAAACATTCTTCACCCCAGAAAAATAAATAAACCCTGGGTCTTAAAAGACAGTACAGGGACAATGGTCCTAGAATTTCACAGGAAAAGAACACCACTTCAAAAGTATTTACTATTACAAACCACATGATCTTAAATAAATTACAATGCATCCATATGATCTAATATTTTGCAGATGTCAGTACTCACACTGTCAAGTAACATTTAATGTATCAGAAAATTTTTAGAATGTAATATGAAGTGAAAAGAACTAAATCCAAACCTGTATGTGCAGTTCTTGTCAATCTCACAAAACTTTGCACGTGTGATACATACACAGCAATGAAAATAAATTTCAATGTTACGGTAGTGACTTCATCTGAATAATGTGAGTATGCATGAATTTTTGTGCCTTCAGGCTACTTTGTTCTATTTTCTTACAAAATTTCTATGAGGATACTTTCATAATTTAAAACGTGTCATGTTTTAAAATAAATAAGTATACAAATATACAGATAATACAGTTTGAGGTAAAAAGCCTTTAAGGCAAAGAGGAAATGTTGACAAAAACAAGTCAATAAGAAAACATAAGTCATGACTAGAAAGCATCTAGAAAACTGGGGTGTGAGAGAGCAAACATGGTGAGGCAAGAAATAGGGACTGGACTCAGACCGGAAAGGGCCTTCAATGCCTCATTTAGGATCAAAGATTTTCTTCAGTCCAGAGCAGATATTTTTGAATGTTAGCAAGGTGTGGTAGAGCTGTGCTCTGAGAGATAATTCCCACAAGTGGTGGGAATAGTGATTAAGAGGTCAAGTGACACAGAAAAAAAAAATGTTAGAGTAAAAATATTGAATCAACATATCTTGGTGCAATTGAAAAAGACAATTCTCTGTGAGAACTGCCATTTTTAAAACACATCGTGAGTCCGGTACCCTAAGCATCAATTCATTTCTCCTCTTCCAGATGGATTGGAGAAGTTCTCTCCTGAGTGCTAACAGTTGGAGGCTGTCGCCACAGCAACCAACAGAACAACTCTGCCCCTCACTAACTACATCCCAGGCTGTGGCTTGCATGGGAATGAAGATGTGCTTTCAGACAGGGCTGGGTGAGACTCAGTCTGGCTGCAGGTGTCTGTGAAAACTGCCTGATTCCAGGTGTTTTCTGTAATTACTGGAATGATGAAGCCTGTCATGCTTTAAGGTAGCAAGCAAGAGAGACAACTTAATTCCTGCCTTCCTGAACTAAAAATATATGTTCATCAAGTCCAATTGGATTTGTTTTAATTAGTTTTTTTTAAGCCACAGTTTTTGCAACTCTTTATCCAACTGGCTCTTTTCCTTAATATTAAATAGAACATTTTTTATACCTAAGATATTCCTGCCAAACTAACCTGCTGGCCTTACATATGTCTCACCTTGTCCACCAGGCCAATTCAGGCTGAGAATGAGAATCACTTGTTAGGTCTATGCTCTTTTTCACAGAAATTTAATCTCCTTTTATTCATATCCATGAACCAACATGATTTTTAAGAATTATTTGAGTCTATACTATCCATTTAACTATGGATAACAACAAGAGCAAAATAAAAAAATAAATACAACTTGCTTGAGAAGCAATTCAGTTCAAAATCCATGTATTTTTTTCCATTATTAGGCAGATTCAACAAAAATATACCAATAGTTTAGTGGAAAACTCTAATAATTCCTAATCATCTGACTATGACTTCATAGCATGCAAAATCTCTAGCCCTCATAAGATATCACAGTGAATTGGAGAACCACTGTGCAAAGATACAAAAAAAGATTTACAGTTATCAATCAGGTGTTTGGATTTGAAGTATTTCCAACCTAACATTTACATCCCAACCTGCACAATTTTTTGCTACAACTGTGAGCCACTCACATTATTATATACTTAGTTTAAATTAACTTTATGGCTTAATCTCTTTCAAAGTAATCATACAATCAACCTTAGAGTAGGAAGCAAGGAAACATGACCAGATACAATGGAATTCACCACATCACTGACATGCTAATACCTTTGAGAGTTCTGAAACTTTTTAAGATTTCACGTACAATGTGAAGGTCTTATATAGCACATTATTTTTCTGCTGTCATTCAAATAGCTTATAAACCCATATCTCAGTGACCCCCCCTTCCCAACAAAGTCCATTCTCAATGTAAAGCTTCTGTGTCAAGAAAACCCAATATAAACAATGATAGTATGACCTGCAATATTCAGACAGCTTTTTTAAGGCATGGGTCTTATTAGAGAATCTGGGCCCCTTTGTGCAACAAATTAAGCAGGTACTCTGCCTGGTACTAGGGATGAAGCAGTGAACAAGAAAATACAATCCCTATCCAACAGGCCTGGGAGCAAGACAGAAAACCAGACAAGAGGGTCCCAGGAGGTGAGGATCACATAAGGGAATTAAACTGCAAAATCCCAGAGGAATGGCTTCTAGCTTGAGATCTCAACACGGACTTCAAAGAGGAAAACACACACCAACTACATCAGAAAGATTACCATTAAAGTTGCTATTTCATTATTCTCAAACATTATATTGATTTAAAGTGAAACAGGAATTGTGATATAAGTTATTTATTGGAGACTCTGCCCTCCAGGGCTTGGTACAAAATTCAAAAGATACAAAGGCAACTCTGTTTCCACATATCCTCCCTTCCCAAAATCTGTCTGTTCAGGATTAAATAAGACTGTAGCTATTGGGAACACGCCAGCTACATTGAGTGGTGTGTGTGTGTGTGTGTGTGTGTGTGTGTGTGTGTGTTGAGAAATGAGTAAGAACAGCCCTGGCAATTAACAAAGGGAGTAGCAAGGAGGTCTCATCTCATATTTCTGATCTTATACTGATATAGTTTTGATCTGGACTGTCTCCCAAAGACCTCTGTGTTAAAGGCTCAGTCCTGAGTTCGGTGTTATTGGGAGGTGGTGAAACCTTTAAGAGGTAAGGCTTAGTGAGAGACTTTCTGGTCACTGGGAGTGTGCCCCTGAACAGGGTAATGCAATCCCGTCCCTTTACTCTTCTCTTGTTCACTTTCCCACCATGAGGTGAGCAATTCTGCTGAATTACACACTTGCCACCACTGTTCCTGGGCTCTATCACCAAAATCCTGAAAGTAATGGTTCTGCCCCACCATGGACTGGAAACTCCAAAAACTGTGGGTCTAAACCAACCTTTTCTCTTTATACATTGATTTGTTTCAGACATTTGTAACAGTGATGGAAAGCTAAAACATCTACCAAATCTGTATTCTTGCAATCTTCCTCCAGCTCTTTTAAATAGTAATTTTCCACTTCCAGCTTTCTGGACCAAAAAACCTTGCAGTCATCCTTGATTTGTTGCTTTCTCTCACATCCAACATCCAATCCATCAGCAAATTCTTTTAGGTCTACTTATAAATATACCCAAAACCCCCTACCTCCAGTGACCACCACCCTCATCCAAACTACCATTTCCTGCAGGGATTACTGCAATGACCTCCTCATGGGTCTCCCTACTTCCAATTGTATCAATTTATTTTCCAGCCCAACATACAGAATAAATCTGTTCATATGTAAATCAGATCACAACACTTCTCTCCTCGAAAGTCTCCAAGAGCTTTTACCTCCTTCACATAAAAGCTAAAATGTTCTGGAGGCAGCCAGCAAAGCCTTACTGTCCTGATTTGACTTTACCCCCATACCTTGGTCATTCTGCTCCAGTCCCTCTGGTCTGCTTGTTGTTCCCTAAGCTGGTTAAGTACTGTTCCTCCTGGAGGATACCTCCTGCTACTCTGTTTGGACACTCTTTCCTTGGGCAGTGATTTCTTACTTCCTTTATGTCTTGACTCAAATGTCAGTTTCTCAGGGAGGTCTTCCCCTGGCCACTGGGTATGTAAATTTTGAGTCAGCACCATTTCCCTCCTTTACCTTCCTCTCTGGCACACTGACATCTAGCAAGTTGTATATTTTACTTCAGTGTCTTATTCATCCTCTCCTCCATTTAGAATGTGAATTCCATGAAGAAAGTAATCTTATACATTAGAATGACGGCCATATTCTCAGAACTTAGATGAGAATCTAGCCCATGGCATGTGTCCAATGGATGCTTGTGGAACATATTTCTGGAATGGGGAGGAGAAAAGACAGACAGACTATGAAAATGGATTCTCAGAAGGATAGCAGCACCATTATAGAATAAGGACTGAATTCAGAGAGGATATGGCAAGAATGTCCCACTCTGTGGGGAGAAGATGTAAACTGTTACAAAGAGATAGAGCATTATATAATCACTTGTCCTTTTAATGTGTAGCCTGGGTGTAAATTTGATTCTTAATCATTACTGAGGGGCAAATACATAATAAACTCTGTGATCCTATAAATCTCATTTCAGAAATTTAGGAACTCATTAGCAAACAAGAATGGCCATGAGAGGATCCAACATGGCAGCCGGTGAGGAAGCAGCGATTCCAATGTCTCCACATTAACAGGATCAGAAAGACCCATTGAAACAGCTGCAGTCTACCTACTGAGGAACTTCTAGCAAAATTCCGTTAAGAGGAGACCTGCCGGGAATTGGTAGGTTTATTAGAAGTGACAGTTTGTCCCAGACAAGTGGATCTTGGCCGGCCACGCGGGTGCAGGGGTCCAGTCCCGCAGCCACCAGCCGCTTCTGCGGGCGGCCTGCGGCCTGCGGCCTGCAGCGGCGCGGCCCGCCCGAACCGGCAGACGGCCCCCACCATCCCGGCTCTCCCGGGAGGCTCCGTTCTTGCTCTGCGATCGACCGCCCCGCCCGCCCGGCTCTTAGCCACGCAGCCGCAGCTGCCCGGCTCTACAGGCAGTCCCCGGCGGGCGCAGAGGTCCAATTCCGCAGCCACCAGCCGCTTCTGCAGGCGACCGGCGACCGGGAGCGGTAGACGACCCCCGCCATCCCGGCTCTCCCGGGAGGCTCCGTTCTCGCTCTGTGAGCGACCGCAGCTGCCCGGCTCTACAGGCGGCCCCCCGGCGCCCGGCTTGGCGACCGGGGTCCCCGCCCGGCCGGCGGACAGCCCCCGCCATCCCGGCTCCCCTAGCGGCCCCGCTCTCGCTCTGCAAGCAGCCACCCCGCCTGCCCAGCTCTTGGCCACTCGGCCTCAGCTGCCCGGCTCTACAGACAGTCCCCGGTGGCCCGGCTCAGCGAAAGGGGTACCTGCCCAGCCGGCAGACCGCCCCTGCCATACCGGCTCTCCTGGCGGCCCCGCCCACTCTGCGAATGGCCACCCCGCCCACCCGGCTCTTGGCCACGCGGCCGCAGCTGCCCGACACTACAGGCGGCCCCCGGTGGCCCGGCACAGCGAGAAGTGTCCCCGCCTGGCCCAGCAGACTGCCCGAGCCCTCCCGGCTCTGCTAACAGCCCCGCCCACCCGGCGAACGGCTCCCCACCCCTGAGACCACACGAAGGGAATCTAACTAAGCCTTTACGAAATAGCGAACTGGGAACTAAAACCAGAGGTTGTGTCAGACCAGAGACAAGCCAGTTCCACCCCTCCCTTTGGACACTCCGGCAAGGAGTCAGGGGCCTGCCATAGCAGAGAGGGGAAGTCACCAAAGTTCGGCCAAAGAGATTCCTTCCCAGTGGAATCTACTTTAGCAGGTGTGTGACTCCCACCCACACCAGATACAAACAACCGGGAAACTTCAAAATCTTTCCGTGGGCGTGACCGTAAGGGCCAAAGGATTCTTGACCCCCAACTTCCCCTACTGCCAGTGACGTGGGCGTGACTGTAGGGGCAGAGGGAAGCAGAAAAGACTCCCCACCCCCAAATCCCCCAACCGCGAACTGAGAGGGTGTGACGGTAGGGGCAGAGGGAAACAGATGACACTCCAGACCCCCAACTCCTCCTACCACCAGCACAGTGGTTGTGACTGTAGGGGCTGAGGGAAGCAGAGGGGATCCTCGACCCCCAACTCCTATTACCACCCGCAGCGACACCAATGGTCTTAGCTGCCAGATTCCGAAGGTGTGCCCACCAAAGGGGTCCGGAAAAATTAAGCAATTGACTCCCAGACCACAGCTCCACAGCACTGGGGCTTAGATGAATGACAGAGAGAGTGCTCAGTCGTTAGGGAAATAGAGCACTTTGTGGGGCTGAAAGTGTAACCAAATCCTTGGGGAACTGCCTCCGGTGAGCAGGACCTGGCTGGCAGGCAGGAGGAAGGGGAGGAGGGGCCGTAGAAGTGAAACGGCTCTGGACCAACAGGATTGAGAGACTCCCAAGAGCCGCCTTACAGGGATTGCTGTTGACACACTGAGGGCAAAACTCAGCCCGGAGGGCACAGCTTTGCCTACAGGAAGAAAAGAAAATGGATCTCTAAGACCTAATTTTATTTCCTATTTCATTTTATTTTTTTCTCTCCCTTTTCCCTCTCTCTCTCTCTCACCTTCCAAGTTTTATTGCTCTTTCCATTCTACTCTATGCTATCTATCTCCCTCTCCTTCTTTCTTTTCAAGAGCACCTACCTTCCCCTTCCCCCCAAATTTCATCCCAAGCATTATGTCCTCCATTTCATGTAACTGTCTAAATGCAAATAGGTGAATGTTTCGAGGCCGTCTATAGTGCTCCTAAATACCTAGCTCCTACCAACACCCTGATCCAATCGATGGTTAGTATCCCCCTTCAGTAGAGCAATCTTCTAAAGAAGCCAAGACATACTAACACTTATATCTGCATAGCACCTAACCTAAAGTCCTAAGAATAAAAAGCAAACAACTATATGCATACAAAATCCGGAAGCCCTTTATAAATTGAATGAATCAGCTCTAAAGTACAATAAAGCCCAACATCTATAGGCATAAACTCCCACCACAAAGGAGAGACAACAGAGATAAACAAAGCCAAAACAAATGTATAGGAGAAAGCAGTTTCAAAGCAGTCAAACAGAGCTGGAAAGTAATGTGAACAACATGAAAAAACAAGGGAAAAAAGGATTACAGATAATGCAGGACAACTTAAATCTACAGGAGGACCTAGAAGCATCAGAAACATGGACAAGGAAAGAAATCAAGGCATACCTAACTCAGATGGAACGGAATTTTAGAAAAGACATGAGACAGCAAGTCCAAGAATTCAAAGTATATTTTGAAAACGAACTAAACAAACAAATTCAAACTGCAAAGAACGAGCTTTACCAGGAGATAGAGATCTTAAAAAAAAAACCAAACAGTAATTTTAGAAATGCAAGAAACCATAAACCAGATTAAAAACGCTAACGAGAGTATTACAAATAAGCTAGATCAAGTAGAAGTCAGAACATCAGATAATGAAGACAAAGTTTATCAACTTGAAAAGAGTATAGTCAACACTGAAAAGATGCTTAAATCTCATGAGCAATCTATCCAAGAGTTATGGTATCTCATCAAAAAACCAAATTTGAGAGTCATTGGGATAGAAGAAGGCACAGAGGTTCAAACCAAAGGAATGCACAACCTATTAAATGAAATAATCCTAGAAAACTTCCCAGAGATGAAAGATGGAATGGATTGCCAAATCCTGGAAGCCTACAGGACCCCAAACATCCAAAACTGTAATAGACCAACTCCAAGACATATAATTATGAAGATAGCCAACATACAGAACAAGGAGAGAATACTAAAGGCTACAAGGGAAAGGAGGCAGATTACATTCAGGGGTAAAACAATTAGGTTAACGGCTGATTTTTCATCACAGACTTTGGAAGCGAGAAGATCCTGGAACAATGTATGCCAAACGCTGCAAAATAATAGTCTCCAACCAAGAATACTGTATCCAGCAAAATTAAGCTTCAGATTTGACAATGAAATTAAAATCTTTCACGATAAACAAAAGCTAAAAGAATTCGTAGCCAGAAAACCAGCACTGCAAAGAATTTTGGGCAAAATTCTATAAGAAGAGGAATGGAAAAATAGTGCCCAAAACCAACAGCGGGAGGTTTCTCAGTAAAGGGGGAGGGAAAAAAATCAAAAAGTAAAAACTAGCCAAACTAAAATAAATAAATAAATAAACATGACTGGAAGTACAAATCATATTTCAATTGTAACCTTAAATGTTAATGGATTAAACTCACGAATCAAGAGACACAGGCTGGTAACCTGGATCAAAAAAACAAACCCAACAATATGCTGCCTTCAGGAGACTCATATGATAGGAAAAGACATACACAGGCTGAAGGTGAAAGGTTGGGAAAAATCATACCACTCACATGGCCCTCGGAAGCAAGCAGGAGTGGCCATACTCATATTGAATAAAATCAACTTCAAACCTAAGTTAATCAAAAGGGATAAAGAAGGACACTATATCCTGTTAAAAGGAACTATCCACCAACAAGACATAACAATTATCAATTTATATGCACCAAATAATGGTGCAGCAACGTTCGTAAAACAAACTCTCCTCAAGTTCAAGAGTCAAATTGACCACAAAACAATAATTATGGGTGACTTCAACACACCACTCTCACCATTAGACAGATCCTCCAGACAAAAGCTGAATAAAGAAACTATAGAACTCAATGACACAATCAAGAACCCAGACTTAACCAATATATATAGAATATATCAACCATCATCAAGTGGATACACATTCTTCTCAGCAGCACATGAATCTTACTCAAAGATAGACCATATATTATGCCATAGGGCAACTCTTAGTAAATATAAAGGGGTGGAGATAATACCATGCACCATATCTGATCATAATGGAATGAAACTGGAAATCAATGATAAAAGAAGGAAGGAAAAATCCAGCATCACATGGAAAATAAACAATATGTTACTGAATGATCAATGGGTTACAGAAGACATAAAGGAGGAAATTAAAAAATTCTTAGAGATAAATGACAATTCAGAAACAACATACCGGAATCTATGGGACACTATGAAAGCAGTTCTAAGAGGGAAATTCATTTCCTGGAGTTCATTCCTCAAAAAAAGAAAAAACCAACAAATAAACGAACTCACACTACATCTCAAAACCCTAGAAAAGGAAGAGCAAAACAACAGCAAATATAGCAGAAGACAAGAAATAATTAAAATCAGAGCGGAAATCAACAAAATCGAAACCAAAAAAACCATTGAAAAAATTGATAAAACTAAAAGTTGGTTCTTTGAAAGAATAAATAAGATCGACAGACCCTTAGCCATGCTAACGAAGAGAACAAGAGAGAAAACTCAAATTACTAACATACGGGATGAAAAAGGCAATATCACAACAGACACTACAGAAATACAGAAGATAATTAGAAAGTATTTCAAAACCCTATATTCTAATAAAATAAAAGTCAGTGAAGACATCGATAAATTTCTTAAGTCATATGAGCTGCCCAGATTGAGTCAAGAAGACACACACAATTTAAACAGACCAATAACAAAGGAAGAAATAGAAGAATCCATTAAAAGACTACCAACCAAGAAAAGCCCTGGACCGGATGGGTATACAGCGGAGTTTTACAAAATCTTCAAAGGAGAATTAATACCAATACTTTTCAAGCTATTCCAAGAAATAGAAAAAGAAGGAGCTCTTCCAAATTCATTCTATGAGGCCAACATCACCTTGATCCCAAAACCACACAAGGACACTTCAAAGAAAGAAAACTACAGACCAATATCTCTAATGAACATAGATGCAAAAATCCTCAATAAAATCCTGGCGAATCAAATACAAAAGCATATCAAAAAAATAGTGCACCCTGATCAAGTAGGATTCATCCCTGGGATGCAAGGTTGGTTCAATATACGGAAATCAATAAATATTATTCACCACATCAATAGACTTAAAGATAAGAACCATATGATCATCTCGATAGATGCAGAAAAAGCATTCGACAAAGTACAGCATCCTTTTATGTTCAAAACACTAGAAAAACTGGGGATAACAGGAACTTACCTCAACATTGTAAAAGCTATATATGCTAAGCCTCAGGCTAGCATCATTCTAAATGGAGAAAAACTGAAGGCATTCCCGCTAAAATCTGGAACAAGACAGGGATGCCCTCTCTCACCACTTCTATTTAATTTAGTCCTTGAAATACTAGCCAGAGCAATTAGACAGACAAAAGAAATTAAAGGCATAAAAATAGGAAAAGAAAAAATTAAAATATCACTATTTGCGGACGATATGATCCTATACCTAGAAGACCCAAAAGGGTTTACAAAGAAACTACTAGAACTAATAAATGAATTCAGCAAAGTGGCAGGATATAAAATCAACACGCATAAATCAAAGGCATTCCTGTATATCAGTAACAAAACTTCTGAAATGGAAATGAGGAAAACCACCCCATTCACAATATCCTCAAAAAAAATTAAATACTTGGGAATCAACCTAACAAAAGAGGTGAAGGATTTATACAATGAAAAGTACAGAACCCTAAAGAGAGAGATAGAAGAAGATCTTAGAAGATGGAAAAATGTATCCTGTTCATGGATAGGCAGAACCAACACCATCAAAATGGCAATATTACCCAAAGTTCTCTATAGGTTTAATGCAATGCCAATCAAAATCCCAGCAGCATTTCTTGTAGAAATAGATAAAGCAATCATGAAATTCATATGGAAAAACAAAAGACCCAGAACAGCAAAAGCAATTCTAAGCAGGAAGTGTGAATCAGGCGGTATAGCAATACCAGATTTCAAACTATATTACAGAGCAATAGTAACAAAAACAGCATGGTACTGGTACCAAAACAGGCAGGTGGACCAATGGTACAGAATAGAGGACACAGAGACCAATCCACAAAATTACAACTTTCTTATATTTGATAAAGGCGCTAAAAGCATGCAATGGAGAAAGGATAGCATCTTCAACAAATGGTGTTGGGAAAACTGGAAATCCATATGCAACAAGATGAAGCTGAACCCCTTTCTCTCGCCATGCACAAAAGTTAATTCAAAATGGATCAAGGAGCTAGATATCAAATTAGAGACTCTGCGCCTGATAGAAGAAAAAGTTGGCTCCGATCTACATATTGTGGGGTCGGGCTCCAAATTCCTTAATAGGACGCCCATATCCCAAGAGTTATATACAAGAATAAACAAATGGGACTTACTTAAACTAAAAAGTTTTTTCTCAGCAAGAGAAACAATAAGAGAGGTAAACAGGGAACATACATCCTGGGAACAAATTTTTACTCCTCACACTTCAGATAGAGCCCTAATATCCAGAATATACAAAGAACTCAAAAAATTAAACAATAAGATAACAAACAACCCTATCAACAAATGGGCCAAGGACCTGAACAGACACTTCTCAGAGGAGGACATACAATCAATCAATAAGTATATGAAAAAATGCTCACCATCTCTAGCAGTCAGAGAAATGCAAATCAAAACCACCCTAAGATACCATCTCACTCCAGTAAGATTGGCAGCCATTATGAAGTCAAGTAACAATAAGTGCTGGCGAGGATGTGGGGAAAAAGGTACACTTGTACATTGCTGGTGGGACTGCAAATTGGTGCAGCCAATATGGAAAGCAGTATGGAGATTCCTAGGAAAGCTGGGAATGGAACCACCATTTGACCCAGCTATTCCCCTTCTCGGTCTATTCCCTGAGGACCTTAAAAGAGCATACTATAGGGATACTGCCATATCAATGATCATAGCAGCACAATTCACAATAGCTAGACTTTGGAATCAACCTAGATGCCCTTCAATAGATGAATGGATTAAAAAACTGTGGCATTTATACACAATGGAGTATTACGCAGCACTAAAAAATGACAAAATCGTGGATTTTGCAGGGAAATGGATGGCATTAGAGCAGATAATGCTAAGTGAAGCTAGCCAATCCTTAAAAAACAAATGCCAAATGTCTTCTTTGATATAAAGAGAGCAACTAAAATCAGAACATGGAAGAAGAGCATGAGGAAAAGACTAACATTAAACAGAGACGAGTGGGGTGGGAGAAAGGGAGAGAGAAGGGAAACTGTATGGAAATGGAAGGAGACCCTCATTGTTACACAAAATTACATATAAGAGTTTGTGAGGGGAAAGGGGGAAAAAAAACAAGGGAGAGAATTAAACAACAGCAGTGGGGTAGAGAGGGATAATGAGAGGGAAGGGGAGGGGGGATAGTAGGGGATAGGAAAGGTAGCAAAATACAACAGTCATTAATATGGTATTATGCAAAAATGTGGATGTGTAACCGATGTGATTCTGCAACTTGTATTTGGGGTAAAAAATGGGAATTCATAACCTACTTGAATCAAATGTATGGAAGATGATATGTCATGAGCTTTGTAATGTTTTGAACAACCAATAAAAAAAAAAGAATGGCCATGACACAAGGAAAATCAGCATCATGTAAAAATCCAACAATATAATTGTCCAGTGCTAAGAACTATATAAAAAGCTATGAAAAATTTCAGTGCTGAATCACAGATATGGGCTTTATAAACCCTCAAGTCTCCCATGAAGCATCTTCAATAACTGATTGATATAAGGAGTTATCATGCTTTTGAAATATCCTAATCCCAACAGGTAAGCATACAATCATTTTCTAATGAAAAATGTACAAGAAAGTAAAATCAAACCACATGCCTCAAAATGGAAACACATCCGTACATCTACATTGTTCTGAAAGTATCCAGTGAAATGGTTAATAGGAACACCTCTAAAGTGTTAAAAGTTTAATTACTACTGGATATAAACCAAACATTGAAACACAGGTGTGTCATCAGTATAAATGGCAAAGTGATGTATTAATGCTTTTTGAAAAAGGTTAATCAGAAAACCACCAAAATCATTTATTAAAGGGAATTTGAACAGCACATGAAGATTTGTAAGCCAAGTCTCACTCTGTCCTCACTGAATCTGCTACTGGCACATTAAATCACTCACTCCCTTCAAAAGAGAAGTTTGTTGGACAGTGACCAATGGAACATAAATAAAAGAAGAATCACAAATGAGACCAAACTACTCACCATCAGAATGACAAAGAATAAAAATTAATGCCTTGATTGGGGATTGCCAGGGAAGACAATATTAAACAAATAATCACGGAAAGAATTGATTAAAACTAGGAGATCAACATTCCAAGCCAAAGAAGTAGTCTGAGTGAAGATCCTGAGAATAGAGTTTGCATTATGTTTGAAATACTGCACTAAGGTTAGTTCATTCAAGTCAGAGTTTTCCTGATTGACAGGTCCTAGGTCCTAAGTCCCCACTTAGATGTCACCACTTCAGGCAGCCCTTCCCTACCTCAACTTTTAAGTCAGTTTTCCTATATATACCCTGATGGTACCTTCTACTGTTCTTTCATACTCAACACAATTATCTGTACATCTGTATAATATTATAGAGATGCTTAGTGTAAATAGGAACCAAGATACAATTAGAGAACATTCTGGAACCTATAGTGAACAGACCAAAGATAAATCAATCAATCAATCTCTCTCCCTCTCCCTCTCCCCCCTCCTCTCTCTCCCTCTCCTTCTCTCTTTCCCTCTCTCTCTCTCTCTCTCTCTCTCTCTCTCTCTCTCACACACACACACACACACACACATACACACACACAAGTACACACACAAAAAAAATCCTCCCCAAATAGGTCTCCTTCTTTTTCTATGTGTCAAAGATTAAGCAAACACTTGAGCAGCACCAGTCTGGGGAATCTAATGTTGATAATTGATAGAACAAGGTCAGTGAAGGTCATGGCTCTTCCAAAGTCTCCAAGATTCTCACCACCTAATCTTCCAAGGAAATGACATAGTTATGAAAAAATAGTTAAGAGCAAATTGTTTTCACTCCTTTCACAATATTTTGACTACCTTTATATAAGTGTCTAGAGAGGTAATATAAAACAAATCACCTGAGCTGTGCCTATTACATTTGGGGATATTTGTATTGCATAACTCACACCCAGAAAACAACAGACTACAGAACTGCATCTCAGGGGGTGGTTAGAGCTAAACCTTGTAGACATCCACTTTAATTTTAATTTTATTGTATACAAATTTAAGTACGAGATAGTTCCAAAGTAATGATAATGTGTTTAAGGAGGCAGAGGGCTAGCCAGCAAAGTTCTAAAAACCATGTAGTGGCCCATTCAAAACTCTGACACTTTTAGTGTTTCCATTATTATGTCTTGCTGACACACTGACCATATTACATGCCTCCCATATGATACATAAATATTTGTAGCACAAAAACACTACTGTCTTACTTGCTACAATAAATGCAAAGAACTTAAAACTCCAACTACCTTAAGCAATTCTAAAGACTTTCTGGGTATATCTCATTTCTGAGAGATTTGTATATAAATTCCATCATCAGCTTTGGCTGCTATGGCAACTAGAATATTTTGGAAGTGATTTGAAATGAGTATCACTACACAACCAGCATCTTTTGCAGGAAACAGAACCAACTATGAAATCTAATCCACTCTAAATTTCAAAATACAGTGTCAATTTTCACTCCTGAAATCTATTTATGCTCCTATTTGCAAATCAATAGATAACAACCTGGTACAATTACATAGAAGTACCAATGGAGAAGCCCTTCATTTTATTCCTTAACTAGTCACACTAAAGCACCACTTAGGTATTCTCCTCCCAGTTTTATTAGGCTTTTAAAAAAAGACTTTTAAAAAGTAATTTTAGTTTCACAGCAAAATAGAGTGGAAGTTACTGAATTTCCATATATTCGCTTCTCCCCCATACACAGATATAACTTCACCCACTATCAATATCATTCATCAAATTAGCACATTTATTACTTTGTAAGTTCAATAAACAAACTTACAATAGTACAGCATAATCACTCTTACTTTATATTATGGTTCACTTCTGGTGTACACTCTGTTGGTTTGGAAAAACCATTTATCCACCTTTATAGTACTGTACAGAGTATTTTTACCATCCTAAAAATCCTCTGTATTCCACCTATTCATCCTTCTCCCCCTCCTTAACTCTTGGCATCCACTGATCTCTTTTTTCTTTTCTTTTCTTTCTTTCTTTTTTATTTATTTGTGTGTGTGTGTGTGTGTGTGTGTGTGTGCATGTGTGTGTGGTACAGAAAGTCAAACCCAAGCCCTTGTGCATATCAGCCAAGTGCTCTACCACGGAGCTACATACCCAGCCAAACACTGATTTATTTTTTCTTTCTTTTTTTTACTGTGTCCATAGTTTTGACTTTTCCAAAAATGTCATGTAGTTGTAATCTTAAAGTATTGGCCTTTTCAGATTGACTTCTTTCGCTTAATAACATGCACTTAAGGTTTCTCCACGTCTTTTCATGGCTCGTTAGCTCATTTCTCTTTAGCACTGAATAATATGCCATTGTCTGGATATACCACAGTTTATTTATTGATTCACCTACAGAAAGACATCTTGATCACCTCCAAGCTTGGGCAATTATGAATAAATGAGGCTGCTATAAATATTTGTGCACAGGTTTTTGGGTGCAAATAAATTTCTAACTCATGTGGGTTAAACCAAGGAGTACAACAGCTGGATCACAAATAAGCAGAGTGAAACTGGCTCCTCCTGATTTATTTGCTGTTCCAGCAATGTGCTAGGTCTGCTCCCACTGCAGGGCCTTTGCATTGGCTGTTGTGAATTCTCAAAAATACTTTCTTCCAGGTGAAGGCATTTTAGGCCACAACTGAAACTTTGGCCTCTACTCAGGGAGTACCTGGAGAGTTTTCAGTAAAAGAAATTACTTTGTGTATCTTTTCTAATTTATGTGATTTTACACATAGGTGAAACAGAAAAATGTATAATAAACTTCAGTGTACCTATGACTGAGCCTCAAAATCATCGACTCACAGACAATAGTATTTTGTTTTTTATCCCACACTCACACCAGATCGTTTTGAAGAAAACCTCAAACACCATGTAATTTCAACCATAAGTATTTTTAGTAAAGGTCTCTAACAGACATGAACTATTTTTGAAATTATTTTTCTTTTAAGAACATTACAATACAATTGCCACACCTGCAGACTAGAGTGACTCAGACCTGCTTGGCCTATGAGAAATCAGTATGCACATCTATTCCCAATCAAGGATACATGACTTCAAGTGGATGGCTTGAAATTGGCCACACAAGGAGTAAACTCCGTGGAAATCAACACACATTAAAATCAAGACTTTTTTCTGGATCCCTGATCATTAAATATTTACCACCACACTTCTGATTCACATTTACACAATTAAGAATGCTTACTTAATATCATCGGATGTTCACATTTAGCCAGTGGTCATTATTTCCTTAGTACACATACAGTCTTTTTTTTTTAAGCTTATATGTTTGAGAAATCTACACTGTGATCATTAATCCATGTGATGGATTAAGTCTCTTTTAATCCATCAGATCCCCAATATCTTTTTTTTTCCTTTCTTGCATCTTCTTTTGTTATTACTGAAGAAACTGGGTCATTTGTGCTGCAGATTTCTCTGCAGTCTGAATTTTGCTAATTGTGTGCCTATAGTTTCACTTCACCTGTTCCTCTGTCTCCTTTCAATTGGTCATTAGATCTGCAGCTTGCTCAGATGCAAGATCCAATCTGGGGGTAAGACTTGTTCATCAGTAAAAGGGTTATACATCCAGAGGAACAGAAGTGCAGGTAGTCTTCATTTTGTGGTGCAATGGCCTATTGATGATCATCTCAAAATGATAATATTTTGTATTCTACCACTAACCATTCATTTAGTATTTTAGAATATATCTATAAGAGAACATTTTGCCCATCAACTCTTTGACTAACATATATTAGCGGAATCACTCTGATTGCTGTCTGGAGAAAAGACCATGGAGGCAAGTGTGGAAGCAGATGGATGAGTGGAGAGGGTGTTTCAGCTACCCAGGAGAGCCAAAGTGAAGGTCAAGGTCAAGGAACTGGAGAAATATCAGATCGTAGCACATCCAGCAACAGTTCCCAGTGGAAACTGAACAAATTATGAAGCCATGTATTTGTAAATATGTGAGGTTTGAGGAAATCTAGAGAAGATTGTGTCAAAGACCTACTTATCAACACACTATTATCTCTATTTATATATTTCATGAATCAATACAATTATTGGGTAAAGTAATAATAATCTGTTATAACCTTCTCGATCTGTCAAAAACAAGTTGTTCTATTATCTAGCATACAAAATTGATAGTAAATCTTATATTTTGTAAAGGCTCTAAAGATTTTTAAATCTTCTATTTAAAAAATGCTACAACTGCCTAATTTCTCTGAAGAATTTCATGTTTTCTCAGGCAGATTCTTTTAGAATTTTTTAAAATGTTTTCCTCACCTAATTTCTTTTCCCAAGTTTTAATGAAAAGATTTGCAAATATGTATATTTTTTCCTAGCACTTCTAACTCCACTGACTAGTTTTCTCCAACTGATTATTAAAAAAAACATGAAACTAGAGAAGTAGGCACTAGTGAAAAACTGGTTATGAATTCCACCTCATAATCTCAGGTTTCTAGATCAAATTCTATCTCATTGATCATCCACACTCTCATAGTCTCAGACAGAACAATTGTCCCTGATGAGCACTGGGGGGTTATTTCAGGGGAACACAATGCACATTTCCTCTGGAACATTTATAAAAAGAATAAAATAATCTTAATGCTAATGGGCCACAAAGGTCTTCTGACAAACTTCACTCTCCCTACCTGCTTTTTCACTGAAAGAAGAAGATGTAGAACAGTGAAATGACTTCCTCTAAGGGCAGTACCCAACAGAAATGAATTTATAGGTCTCAAAGCATGAAATTCAGACAGGATTAAAAAGACAGATAAATATATTTTCCAAGTAAGTATATCCCCTCCTCTCTGTATTTCACATACACATGTAACCACACACACATACCCGCATACATGTGTATACATACAACCTCCCTCCCCACTCCCCAAACACTTTGAAACAGAAGATGTTAACCAACAAAACAGAAGTCATGAGACTGGTTGTCCCAGCATTTCCTAACAACAGGATAATGAGATGGTTTGTAAGGGAGAAAGGCTATAAAGATATAAAAGCCCCTTGGCAGGTGAATCAGTATTTGTTCATCTGTTAAGTGCTTTGCTTGAATGGATTTTTATTGAAAGATTCCATTGTGTTTCTCACAGTTTAGTCATCATTTTTTTTCAGTTATAAATGTGACCACAGAAAATGCCCTTGTTCCTATCCAATATGTATTTGCAATTTATTGAATTAGTCATTTATAGGGAAGGACCCTGAGAACATCCAAAATACTATAAGTGGCCCTAAAAGTACATTCTCTCTACCCCTTCCTAATGAATTTAAAAGTGGTTAAAGGAATGTTTACTAAATTCATTGGCTGATTCATAATGCCATGATGGGGAAAATATAATGGAAATTTGGTGTGACCAAACTGAAATGGAAGATAAATAACAAATGAATGTTATATAAAAATGAATTTCAAACTGAGTGCCTCAACAGTCCTGGTGTTTCCCATTGTAGGAAGGCAGTGAGTTGGCCTTTTGAATATATTTATTTTGGCTCACAGAAGATCCCAACAAACTGCTAAAATAGGTATCATTTTAAGCCAACTAAAAGCTACGTCCTTTAGAAAATAAAAAATCTAGGTAATGAGAAGATAAAAAGGTGAGCAGTCACTGATCACCCATTACATGGCAGGCCTTTTGCTGGACACTGTTCATGAGTTATTTCAAGACATGAAAGGCTCTACCATGGAAATGAAACTCCACAGGGGTATCCAGGCATGGTTGTGCACAACTGTAGTCTCAGTTTTGAGGGAGGCTGGGGTAGGAGGATCACTAGATCCCAAGAGTTCCATACAAGTATAGGCAATACAGCAAGACTCTGTCTCAAAAATAAATGAGAGAGAGAGAGAGAGAGAGAGAGAGAGAGAGAGAGAGAGAAAGGAAGGAAGAAAGAAAAGTCCACAGAGTAAGAGATTTATTCGTTTGTGTCTCTGCCTCCAGCACCTGCAGTTTCTGATATATAATGGATACTCACTCAATAGATATGAATGAGTGAATGAATGAATGAGCGAACAGGATATCCTCCCAGAGAAATGGCTCGTTCCAAGCTCAACAGCACCCAGTGAGTGTCCCTGGCAAAAGTCACATTACCCTTGGCCTCAGGGGATAGAAATAAAAGGCAAAATAAGGAAATGTGTTCAAGGAATATTTAAGCTGCCTGGTGATACTCAGCTGCTCACTTCATTTCAATAAGTGACTTCATTCTTACCATTTCGTACTTAAAATGTTTGTGCATATGGATGTACACAAACTTACTGAAGGAAGAACCAATAACAATGATTTGGAAACAATGATCTTTTTCCTTTTTCAAGGGCTTGTTTCAGGCACTCATGCTACTTAGAAACAGTGCCTTTGCAGTTGCTAGGGAGATGAGGAGAATGCAAGGGTGAGGGGGACATTGAGTGCTTTCTTTAGCCTGAAGCTCAGGGCACAGTGACCAGAATAGAGAAAGAGGGCCAGTCTGGCCTCCCAATCCAATCCTTTGCAGTCTATGGATAGAAGGAGCCATGATCATATTTTGGTATCCAGTCTACAATCACCAAAATATTAGCCTAAAACAGTTGATATATACTCTAAATATTTCAGTTTTATTTAACTTATTGATCTCTAAGACACAAAAGGGCAAAAACAATAGCAACTTTATTTTTTATACTGGTGTGGATTAAGCACCTAGGGAAAGCATCATACTTTAGACATCTGACCTACAGGATGATGGCAACAAACCTAATAGACAACAAAGCAAACTCTCTTTTATCATCTGGTTTATTTCCTGAGAGACTGAAAGAGGATTGTGCTCAGCTGTATGAGTACTTGGGAGGGCCTGGACAGGATGGTTGCTAAGTATTCTTTGAGGTTTCTTTCATGGCCTGGATACAAGTGCCCTTAATCTAGTAGACTTCACCATGGCTCTAGGCTGCATTTTACAGGATGCTCTCCAGGCCTGTTCATTGATTCCCATCACAAGTACTCACAGTGAATCTACTGTTTTTTGAGTCCTTTTAGTTTAATGCACACAGAGAAGACAGTTCAGGAAGGAGGATTTATTTTTTAAAAAAGCTACCCAATGCAGATTTGTCCCAAAAAATATCTGGAATATTTAAAAAATTTTTATTGACTGATCATTATTGTACATCTTTATGGAGTACAAGTTCAACAGCACTCAGTGAGTGTGCTTGGCAAAAGTCACATTACCCTTGGCCTCAGGGCATAGAAATATAAGGCAAAATAAGGAAATGTGTTCAAGGAATATTTAAGCTGCCTTGGTACATTTTATTTAAGCTGTTTTGGTACATTTATACATTGCATATTGATAAATTCAAGATACTTGGATTATTCATCATCTGAAACAGTGATCACTTTTTTATGATGACAGAATTCAAAACTCCTCTCTTCTAGAATTGGATCAACTAGTTCTTATAAGACCTCCTTTATCCTTGTTTTTCCATTATCCTCTCTACAAAGAGGACAGCACTTACCTACACCAGAGGGACATTAATGGATGAGTGGATGAGTCAGCCAGGAACTTAGAAACTGCTCACTTTGTTTCATTTGCTTATCTCTCATAAACCTCTCCTGCAATATTCAAGAATTGCAATACTCAACAGAAGATGATGAGAATAAATAACATAAGAAGTCATGTTATAGGCTGTTGCAAAGAAATTTTATCACCAAAAGCATATTTTATGGTGCTAGGAATAAAACACAAGGCCTTGCACATGATTGGCAAGTACTCTACCACTGAGTAACAACCCCAGCCATCCAAAACCATATTTTTAAATACTGTGGCTTCCCTTTAAAATGATAGGCATTGACATTTGCCACTGGATATAGAAAAATTTAGACAATAAGCTTATATTTTAAAGCATTACTAGAATACTGTATGTGTTAAGAGTTGGTAGAATGCTCAAAGTCTGAAAAAAAAAATAGTATGCCATACTGCTAGATTTTACAGGGTCTTTTCCTATAAAGGAGTTCTGGTTTACTGAAAATTTAAAAAAGCAACACAGATTGTGGCATTTGATTCTCTGGCATAGGAAGCAAGGCAAAATGCAAATGTTAGAATTAATCTCATATTATAATACTGCATTTCGCATGTGCATTGAAGTAGCACAGATTCACGAATCACTGTGATTGCCTCAGTTTAACAGCTCAACGCACAAGGCCCAGATTCGTTTTAATTTAATTTAAAAAATCCATTTGTCATACTGGCATAAGTATCTTTAAAACCTCTAGTGAGCAGGTTTGTGACACCATTGTCGATGCTACTCACAAAAATACATTAGCATTCCAGAACGAGATAAGAGACATGTCAGCTGAAGAACGACAGTAATGCCATCCTGTGAGCAATTCCATTACAAGTTAATAAGGCATATTTCCAAGGCAGACAACATGTTGGCTTCTTCTTAACGTCTAAAAGGTAGGGTTTTTTTGTTTTGTTTTTGTCCTCAAAGAACTTTCCTTACAATAACAATTAAACTTTTGTTCATTCCTTTCTTTATTAAAAAGGTAAGAACTTGAGAAATTGACTCTTGGCAACATACCCATTTTAGATTACTCAAGTCAACCTTTTTCTGATCAATATTTTTATCTTAGGAAACAGTATAAAGTAAAATCTGGATTAAGAAAGGATGGTAGGAGGGGTAATGAGAAAGGAGAAAAGATATGCAACCTAATAATACAGGAATGCACCCTTTTTTCCTATGTTATCACTCACTACAGGCAAGAAAGTTACCAAAATCCAGGGCAATACCATGGGCATCATAAAATTCCCAGGGGATCAATGATTGTCCACAAAAAGGAGCTTCTAGGAGTGACTAATGAGTGAATCAGTCTCAGACTTTAAATGTTTCTATCACCCAAATCTCTCTATTGTTCAACCTGTTATTATCTGCAATTAAAGTGTCTTTCACTTAAGAATCTTATGTTGTTTTTTTTTTAATTTACTGCTCAGTCACCATTGTTCCTTTGACTGCTGAAAATATTTTGCCTATACAGGGTTGGACCTTACACACTCGCAAGACAGTGGTCAAAGAAATGAGTCTGGGGCTGGGGTTGTGGCTCAGCGGTACAGTGCTTGCCTCATATGCATGAGGCACTGGGTTTGATTTTCAACACCACATATAGATAAATGAATAAAATAAAAGTTCATCAACAACTAAAAAAATTGAAAAAGAATAAAATTAATTACTATTTTTTAAAAAAGGAAAGAAAAGAAATGAGTCTGAATGCTCACTTCTTGGTCTATGGAGTTGGTGAGTAGGAGAATTGCCCTGAGAGAAGATTTAGGTTTGACTACAGTTATGACATTTGCAAAATATCAATCTTTGACAAGGTTCTCACTCTTTCATCTTTTGATTCTTACATAAATATCTTCCTCAAAGACTAAAGAAAATAATGAAAACAAAAACTGTAGATTGCAAATCATAAAGTCTTATCACAATTAGACATTTTGACGGTTCTTTTTGAAAATAAATTAGTGCTGCTGTAACACCACATAGGCCTTCCTAAGTATCACACATTATGCAAAATTATCCAATAATAACCACAGAGTTTATGAAGGGAAAAACTGAACTTAGAGATACAACATTCTAAAAACTTCACCTGTGAGACAAAAACCAAACAGGGACTTAATAAAAATCATAGGAGAAGTTTACATGTTATTTGGTTAAAAAATACATAAACAGTAAGATAGTTCCATGTTTTGAAGTTAATACCTAATTTCTATCTTGAAAGCAATGTGAAGTTGGCTTGTGGAAGTGGGAATGGCAAGAACTACAACTTGAGTGATTGCGACATGGTGGAAAGAGGATGGTCTGAAATCAGAAGGCTGTACTGCCAGAGGGAGGGAGGTGTGGCTCAACGCAGAGGTCTGAGCTGTGAGATTTCTGGCAGATGTTTGAGAAATGGACTTTTGCTCTATTTCTATTTGGCTCCATTCAGCTGGGTACAGTTGTCTTCCTTCACTCACAAATGAAATTATGCATAGACAAATGTGAAATTCACATTATATTTGAATTGCTTCCTAACATATCAATTGTGCTGGAACAAATTTGTGTTTTCAAATGAACATTACAGCAGAACTGACTGTATCATGGAATGTGTCCCCCAAATGGAAAATAAAACTCCAAAATCACTAAATTGGCTGATTCCCTTTGCTCCTGCTGCTTACAAAGAGCACATACACAGAAGCTGAGCTGCTCTGAGCTTCCCTTACCAGCAAAGAGGCAAACACTTAATGCCTTAAAAAATTAAAGATTTCAAAAGTGAACTTTGCCATACCTGGGTCTCCGTCAGCATATTATTATCTTTGAGCCTTACAAAGGATGTTAGATTAGACAATAAGATTACTGATAGATTGCCAACCCAGACTATTATTTATCAATTAAAAAATAAAAAAGAACAGATAATGTGAAAATGTAGTGAAATAACCATAAGTGATACATTTTGAGAACTGCCTCTCTTTAATACAATTCAATGAATTATAAGTTTATATAATATAATATTTAATAAAGGCCATATTTAACACCCAACATACACTTCCTGAGATCACCAACTGGCCCCTCTGAAACAGTGCTCCACCAGGCAAGATTCTAATGATGGGTTTGAAGAAAAGAACTTAGTGGCTACTCATACATCAAAGTATGCACCCTTCATAAAGTATCATGGAATAAACATCTTTATTGTTGACATTACAGATATAGCTGCTTGTATTATCAAGGTTTTAGACTTCTGATTCTCAACTCCTCACCAGTTTCTGCTTTGGATATATTTTTAGTTTCTTAGTATATATTCCAAGGACAATAATATCATCATTCCTTTGCTGAAGCAGGCTATAGCATTTGGCAGTAAACACTGAATCATATGCCATCCCAGTTTTGTGAGATTCTCTTTCAAGGCCTTGATTTTCCTACATAAACTAAATTGTTTTGTGTGTATTACATACAAAAACCACCTTTTGCCATTCTGATGCCCCTAACTCACTTTACTTTCTCAGCTGAGAATTTAATACATATTCCTTGTATAAAACATTTGTTTATGTATTATAGATATAGTCCCCTGCCATCCAGGGGTTCATAGCTGAAGAGTAATCATTTTGATAGACATGTGCAGGTAAAGACATTTATAGACAAAAGACTAAAATTATTAAGTCAGAGTTTCAGGAGGAGCTCAGTGGTAGAATGCTTGCCTGACTGTGCAAGGCCCGGAGTTAAATTACCAGCACCACAAAAGAGAAACAATGATTAAGTCAGTACTGAAATCCAAACTTCAAACCCTAATGAAATCATCTTAGTTTCCATAATAAAATAATGATAAAACTATAAACATCTATGTTGTTTCACAGTAAGTATAAAATAAGACTTGGTTGGAACTTATCAAGCCAAAGGCATCAAACAACTTTACTTTAAAAACCCAGTTCTTAAATTTGATAGCATTTTACAGTACTGTATGCGCATATGTGCATCTGACAGAATGTAAGTGCTCATGAGGACTCTGAATACGGGAATTCTTTTTCAAGCAGAAATAATCAACATTTATGTCATTTTCAATCATCATAAAGCAATAAGTATTTGATTATTCAATTTCCTCATTTACAAAAAGCTGCACAGACTTAACACTTTAAAAATGCATGCCATTTGACTTTTTTTAGAATACAGAATATAGAAAAAGATGATCAAATAAAGGAAACTGATCTATAACCTATTCCTCAAATAAGACATGGGTTAACTGTGATTTTTCAAATGATTCACTGAATTATTAAAATAATTAGCAAACCACTTAAGCTGTAAAAGGAAATTCATCTAAAGATAGTTATTTCTCATCTTCTAGAGATTGATGCCTCTTGAAACTTGAACTTGGTTGACTAATAATAATATTTTCTATGAAAAGCCTACTAGATAGTCAATAAATGTTAGCTTTCTTTTTCCTTTCTGAAATAAAAATGCAAAAATATGTCTCGACTTTGATTTTTCCCATGCTGTACATCCATGATATGCAGATATGAAATATTGGTTTTAAAGAAAAAATGCAAGAATGCTTCAGAGTATTACTGTTAATGACATCTAATGTTAAATGTTGGCATAAAAAATACATAAGAAAATATACCCAGGCCAAGTGCAGGGGCGAATCATTGTAATCCCAGCTGCTCAGGAGGCAGAAGCAGGAAGATCTCAAGCCTGCCTCAGCAAAAATCGAGGCACTAAGCAACTGAGACCTTGTCTCTAAATAAAATATAAAGTAGGACTGGGGATGTGGCTCAGTGGCTGAGTGCCCCTGAGTTCAATCAAATCCCATCCCCGCAAAAAAGAAAGACAATGTGGTAATATCTCTGAATGGAATGATTACAGGTGGTATTTCATTTAATTTTGTTTTTTCCATGTTATCCAAGTTTCATTAATGACTATGCATTACTCTTGAAATGGAGAAATAAAACTTTATTTTTAATAAAGATAGATGAAAGGAGAGAGAACATAATCATATTCCATATCACTTAATAAGTAACTCCTAGAAAAATATTTTATGATTTAATTTGATTTTAAAATTTTTAAAATGTCCAATAAAAAATCCATCTATTTTCCCAGCCTTTTCCTAACCATGCTGAACAACTTGTACTTCCCTGAATCATCATGCTCTCTCCAACTCAGTGCCTCAGTGCCTGTTTCCCATCTCTTAAGTACCCTTCTCTATGTTCCTCAAGTAACTCCGAGTCTAAATCGACAGGAAAGCCTTTCTGAGCTCCCCAGTACATTATAAATGCTCATTCTTTGGAGAGCCCTTTCTGCATTCATAAACAGTAAGCACTCTCACTGTACTAACTAGAAAGTGTAGTTATCCCCAATTCCCTTAGCACAGTTCCTACTAAATAAAGGAATGAATGAATATGCAACTCTGATATTTCCATAATTTAAACAAATGGCTGACCTTTTTTTCTCTCTCACTTAAGTGATCGGCTGTTTTACTAGAGTGTTAAACCAACTAGGTGTTTTGACAACTTAAAAATGGTACAGTTATCTATGTAAATTCAATCCATTTATTTAATTAATAGTGTTCATTCAATAAACATTTGTGAATTTTATAGTGACAGCCAGGTTCTATGTTAAGCACTGGAATACAGAAAGGAGAAACAGTGCCTCCTTCCAACAAACTGAAAGACTAGGAGAGAGGTAAATCCACAGTCACAATGGAGTGTTGTAAGTGCTATATTGAGACATGCACTTTCTGTAGCAGCAATAAAAGGGATGGTATGTGTTGTGGAGACAAACCAAAAACATATAAAACAAAATTGCAACTGTGTTTACAGTACCAAGCAAAATAGAAATTTGACTAGACAATTGCCTGACTAGTATAGTCAATGTATATAACCAATGTTATGTGATCTGAACGGGCAAAGGAAACAGCAAAATCCAGTATTATGGAGGGAGGGAGGGACTGGCTCATACAGGCTCACGCTGGCAGACCAAAAAACACTTCAACTGCCACTCACAACAAAGCATAAATTTGGAAAGTAGAATTTTATGAAGATTTTACAAACTGTTAAACCCAGTGTTAATTATTTCCAAAGTTCAATTAGTGGGTTCAAAGTGGAGCGGGAGGAATGTTGGGTGTCATTCTTTTGGATTCCATTGTTGAATCCCTATTTCTTTAAAAAAAAAAAAACCCTAATAAGCATGAGGAAAGTTTGTTTGTTTGTGGTTTTTTTTGTTTTGTTTTGGTTTTGTCACCAAAGCTGCATGTTTCCAAGCCACTGTGTCACCAGCTAGATTCAGACCTCATCTCCCTTACCTCACTCTGGCTTCACACAGTTAGTTCCACAGATATAAAGCTGGATGAGCACATTAGATTCACTTTTCAAAGGCATGATGAAAATTTTTCAACAGGATCACAAAGCTAGATTTTTTAACTACTTCAATTTCAATTTTTTTCAAACTTTTGTTTCTCAAAATATCACTTCCAACCATAGAACACTGGCATGTAAACAGAACAACATGAAGATAGGAGATTGTGGTTGCTTCCCTTATGTCTGAGAGAATTACCACATATACAATTACCCCCAATTTTAAAGAACAAACTGTACCTAGAATAACCACAAACCTAAATAAATTTCTGTAATTTATTCACACATAGTCTAGACAGGCTTCTTAAAACATAGTTCAAAAATGTTTCTTTGATTGATAGTGCAAAATTCTTTTGCTCATTACTTGTGGAATATGATCCCAACTGCTGGCCTGAAATTCTAACTCTTCATAAATGAATCCATTAGGTCTCCTTTGCTGATTAAGCTACATGTCCCTTGTAAAATCTGTTTTCTCCAAAAAAATCCCCTGTTGTTCTCTAAGCATTCAGATAACTCTCCCACCTCCATGTCTGCTCTCTCACTGTTTTTTTCCTCTAGACTAATCCCTATTTCCACAGTCCACATCCAGCTCATCAAAAGCCCTCCTCTATGTACCCTCTCCAGGTTATCTCATCGGAAGTTAATGACTCTGTGCTCCACACTCTCACTGTTCTGGTTTGTATCTCTTGCCACCTCTGCCATATCTTACATATCTTTAGATCCTCCTCCCACAGCAATTAAAATATAGTAGGTATATAAAACTAGAACTATAGGTGAGTCACTGGATCTTTTCTAATGACTCAGAAGGTATCTCAGGAATATTTATTTTCTCCACCTAAATTCACATATCCGTTACCATTATTTGGTGGGTTCAGATTTGTAAGTTATTGATTGACTCTACATTCACCCTGTAACTGACATCCTAAGTTCTTTTAATGATTCAATCTCTGATAGTAGAAAATCTGCCACTTATTTGTTTCTCATAAAAGAAAAAGAATGAAAAAACATTCTGTTTGAATACCTTACTTGTATAAACTTAAATTAAATAGGAGTTCAGTGCATCTGCTACCCTAAATTCAATTATTTCTTGCACATTCTGTTCTTTGTGGATAAACTAAACCTTGATGCTAAATAACCCCTCAGATGTTTCTTACACCTACTGCAGAAATCTCTAAAGTTTTTACAGCATAGAATGGTAAATACCAACATGGCTACTACTAATAATTTGGCAATCCTTATAGATCATGGAGTAATTAAGTATCAAGATTGTGTTCATGCACTCATATTTCCAATAGCCTTACCTTTTCCAAACAAAACAGTCTATAAAATACAAAATTAAAATATTGCAATTCAAGAATTCCCATATGATGGAAAAATATATATTGCTCAGACTTTGAATTTTTATGCTGCAATCTTAGAATATGCTGAAAGACAGAAATCAATTGGGTGGAGCCAGGAAATAAGATGATTTCTAAATTCTTCTGCCAGTAAAAAAAAAATATATATATATATATATATATATATAAATTTTATTAAAGAAGAAGATAAAAACCAAAGGATTTTAATTATTTTATTTAATCATCCAAATATCAAGCTAATTTCCATATACTACAATCCCCCCCCACACTAATTACTCAGATATTTTCATTTGGAAATAAAAAAGTGAGGTTTTTATGATAATACAATATTTCTTGATAATACTAGCTACCAATAAATTTATAAAGTTCTGGTTAATGCACAAAACTCTGTCACAACAAATGTTGTACCTTTCAGGACCTGTGCCATTCACTCTCCTTGCTTATGGGCAGGGCTATGGGGAGGAGGATTAATATCACAGTCTTTCCCTTCCCCTAGGTCTAGTTATAGAAATAAGAAGTGAGCCCTCAACGCAAGATAGCCAAGGCGCAGACTAGGCAGTGACAAACTTACATTCAAGTATTAGAAGATAAACTGGGAAGTTAGGTTCCAACATCAAAATTTTGGATTGAAAATCAGAAGAGTGAGCCAGTGTAAGTAACATGATAAGGGAATTGAAAACACAAATTAGAGGGAAAAGACAAATCAGTAGGGGGAGGGGGGAAGCAAATGAAGATGCTCAGAGGGAGCAGGCATGGGAGCTGTCCACGGTCCTGACATTCCCAGCTCCTCATCCCAATGGACCCGTGAGCTTACAATTATTCTAAAATACCAGAGTTGAAACTCCAATTCCACTGAGCCTTATGGCCTATCTAGACCCAAATAATGTGAATATATTTCAGAAAAACACAATCATGACTTTTAACTCACTGATAAATCCATATGACAAAGAGGCACAGGTAAATAGTAATTATTTTTAAAAACAGTAAGTCTTTATAATAATATTTGTACATTTTGTACATCTTTATAGGGTACGGTATGATAATTTGATACATGTATACAATGTGTAATGATTAAATGAGAGTAACAAACACTTCTATATCCTTAAAAATTTATCATTTCTATGTGTTGGGAACATTCTTACCTTTCTTTCTTTAATTTTTTATTCTAATTTATTATATATGACAGCAGAATTAATTACAATTCATATACCTTTCTTTTCTAGTTCTTTTGAAATATACCATAGACAGTTGTTATCAATAACTACCCTAGTATGCTATAGAAAACCAGAACTAGTATGTTTTATCTAACAGTGCTTTGCTACCCCTATCTAACTTCTGTCTATCCTCCTCTGTTATTTAGAACCTCTTAGCCTCATGTTTATCATCTGGAAAATGGGCATAACAGTGCCTCAAAATGTTATTATGAGAAATAACAGATGGGGGTGTGTAGCAGTTATCAGAGACAGATTTCAGTGCTGTCAGATAGTGACTTTGACTGTGATGATGATGGCGATGAGGTAGTTTTCTTTCCCATATGGCATGATGGTCCAATAGAGGAATAAATGAGCTTTCAGTTTAAGCTAATTTTCTAATAACTTATACCCAGTGCATTCACTTAAAAATTGGGTATACTATTATAGTTAATATTTTACAGAGAATTGCATTGTAGACAGGTGAAATCCAAAAAAAAAAAAATAGATTCCTCCATTAAACACTGTCTATAGCACACCACTGTCAACTAAATAAAGTCAAGGTTCCTTTGTAATAACTACTACAACCCTTCACAGTCTGATCTCAGTTCCTGGCTTCATCCTTACTGTTGTCCACCAACTTTCCATGACCCTTAATCATATCCATTCATTTTCTCTGGTTCTTTTTTCTTCCTTAGAATCCTCTAATTCTATATATAGATATATAATTTTACTATAATTTCTATTATAACACATCACATTTTTCTTAAAACTACGGTTACATCTTTGTAAAAGAGCAGTCACTACATTTTAATGTAGAAGAACAAAGAAAGTAACCCTGATAGGGAACAATATTGGTAAACATGTTTGAAAGGATTCTATTGATATACTTTAATGTCCAAATATTCCCATTTACAAACTAATTGTGAAGAGATTTTTAAAATTCCTATTATTTGGGAAAAAAAAAAACATTTTAAACACCAAAGATTTTCTCTATTTCAACATGACAAACTTTTCCAATAAGTTGGCACTCTTGAGCACAACAAAGTAAAATAAGATGCGCAGGGTCCATGAAACACTTTTAAATTAATTCTTCCTACGTGATCATTGTGATCCAAACTAGCAGGGGATCCCTGCATCTATTAGTAATATAGAAGTCAGTTAGTAAGTACTATTTTGCTGATTGAATTCACAGCATGGCTCTCCACAGTTACACAAAGCTGTAAATACAAAAATGCTGAATGACCATAGGACAGTAAAAGGGTATTTATATTGCTAATAAGAGACTTTCAAGTAGAAGATTAAAGGATATGAACAACTTCAAGGCATCTTTCATGTTCTCTTAAAACACTGCCAGACACAGGTTCACACTCTTGAACCTGCTTCTAAATACATACTTACCGCCTTTTCTCAGTCCCGTGGAAAGGAGTAACATAGGCCCGTTGGCAAGATGTTCTTACCCCATTTGGGTCACTGGCAACCTTCATACAGAGACTATTTGGCAGACTCCAGGGTATCATGCATAGATTTCAAATCTGATATGTGCTGCGCATGTGTCTCTTGTGCCTTAGGCAACATTCTACTCACAAGCTATTAGAGTTCTCCAGTATTCATCAAGCATGGAACAAGAGAGATGGGAAAAGGAGGAAGAGGAGGAAATAGAACAGAACATCTGTAAGTCAATTACAGGGAAATGAAATTTTTCTCACTTCTCAGGGCAAACAGAATGACTTCAAACAACCATTATTTTTTTTTCTTCCTTTTGACAGTGTTTCAAGTACCTCTACTCAAGAGGTTATACTGCTATTTTAGTTTTAAAAATGAGATAATGAGAAGCTACTGGTAAAATGAAGTAATCCCTTTTCAAAGATCAGATTCCCCAGCGACTATTACCTTACTTTCCTCAAGAAAGTAATAAAAGCCTTCAAATCACTGGTAACCTCATTTCCCCTGTAAGGTATCTTCAGGAGCCTCATCTCTGGTTTGACTGAGAGAAAGAAATTCCTCAATAATCCCCTCATGTAGAGTATGAGTACATGAGCTCCTAAGTAAAGAGCAAAGGACCACCCCTCAGCCTGGCTGTTCCTCAAGACTCTCCAGAAAGAACAGATAAACAATATGCTAGCTGTCTTGTGGGCATACATGGCCACTTCTTCCTTTGTATATCAGCTCATTGAATGGACAGAATCCTCCATTTATCAACTTTCTTCATTTCTCTATTAGAGTGTTTCTCTATTTCTTCAATAGGTCTGCCCACAAATGCTCTACCAAATTCTGCATATATTTATCGCTTGTACTTTAACTTGTTATTTAAAAAAAATCTTTAAGATTTATCTACATTATCATTTGCATCCTGTTTTATCTTTCAAAAATATGAAAGGTCAACTATAAAGATACATTAAATATTAATGCTTATCAAATCTCAGGGAAGCAAAAATAGCAGTAGACAAAGTAGTACCAAGCCAACGTACAGTTAGAATACCTTCCACACAGTCCCTTACAGTCTGTTAGAGGTAGAACATAGATGTCTGAGGCAAAATAACACTATTATCAGAAATGAACTTCATAATAATCTGTTTAGTATGGTCATTTCCATACTGCAATGTTAAAGGAGATGAACTAGACAGACTGAAGAGTAAAAACACTGGTATAGGATTATTTTTTAAAATAATACATAACAGACAAGAAGAAAAACCTACAGCATAACTTTTCATAATTCAACCAAGCATCTGAACATCAACACTTAAATTACCTGAGTTCCATGACATGAGTTATTATTGTAATGATAGAACTAGCCGCATCAAGAACCAGTTCCCACAGTCTGACAGACTGTGTCATTCATTGGTAAGTGTGATGAGAAGGTGAAAGAATGTTATACTGTATTAGTTCCGGTGAGGGAAAGAAAGGTTGTTACACTAGACCAAAGTCAGAAGTAAACAAGAATAAATTTACTTAGAGATATTTCAGTTTGATGGCTATCCATTTACAGGCATTTTTAAAGCTCCTATTATTGAAATCCCTTCAGGAAAAATAAATGTGATTTGGAATCTGAAACTCCTTACTATCATTTTCCCAATAAAATTATGTTCATATCTCAATTTTGGAGAGAAAGAATGTTTCTTAGGTTACAACTATCTCATTATAGTATAGATTATAAAGTAAAGTGACCACATTTTTCAAAGTAGAAATAAGGATATATGACTTAAAAATTATATTTGAATTTGGGCAGTTACATTTACAAAAGCTTACAATATGTGAACATATTAAATTAAATTTGATTTTGTCATTAATGACTTTTTGGAAAATTTTTATAAAATAAGTAAAAATGGTCATAGAAAAATTGTAAATGTTTATTTGGTCAGAGGTGGATCCTGTTAAGGACCATTCAAAAAAAATAGTTCACCTGAGCTTTTCATAACAATCTAGTTAACATTTTTTTACATGTGGTGGATGCCTTTGCCCTAGCTACAACCTTGGACAAATCATTTGAATTCTAAACAGTTGTATCTCTTCATGCATAAAATAAAAGATTACCTGTCCATTGAAAAACCACTACCCACCAACTCTAAGTCAATGCACAGCTACTTAACTACCAGAAACTACAGGCCCAGGTCCACTTCCAACCTGGGATTCCTATCTGTCCTGGCAGATTTAAATCAACTTTTGTGCCAGTGCAAACTCAGCCACACTATCGTGGCCAATACTTGGACCAGACTAATTTAATTTGAATCTCAACCTTCCTCCTGCTCTCAACGCTAATTTCCACCTTCCCCATGAACAACCAGTATGATGGCTATCTGTTTTGATCTCTGACAGTTAGGCATTCCAGCATGCTTGTTTATCTTCTACACTTAGCTATAGAATACTTGCTTTCTTCTTGTAGCACTCAGTTGATTAAATCTTGGATCCTTCTATGAATATTTCAGAAAAGACTATCTTGAACTTTTGCTAACTACCCCAAAATAAATCCACATTGAGTGATTTCTTTCATGACAACACCCTTGAAATAAAGTTGATGCTCATGCAACTGGTCTTTCAAAAATAAAAGGATTTTTTTTCCTCCCTGAAGAACATCTGGGCACAGACTCACATCTAAAAATCAATAAACATGAAAAAGAAATCATCACTACTTACCTTTACAAACAATGCTTTTTCTCATTTCCCATATGTGCAATATAAAGTGATAGAAATAAACATTTTTATGTATTTATTATGTTTCCATTTAATAAAAGGCCTTTATATCTGTAAAATGCCATTGATAACCACTCTATCCTTCCTCAGTGGCCAACCATATGAGGCTGTCATTTATCCACTAATGTTCTCAGGGGTTTTGAATAGATCCTGTATCCACACCAAAACTTCTACAGGCAAAGTACACCAGTGATCTCCGAATGTAATCAATAGAATTACAGATTTTTTTCCAAATTTACCTTGATAGGATACAAAGATAATATCATTAGAAAAGAAAGAAAAGCCTCTTTCAAACGGAAGAAAAAAAACATTCTGTCAACGAAGATCAAAAGACAGTTGGTGCCTTAAGGAATTAAAAATTTCCAAATTCTTATGAAGCCAGTTAGAGCTGCTTGGAAGTCTTCACAGGTGGGATGTCCATCCCTAATAGTAAAAAAATTGTTTTCTTTGACATTATCCTATACAACAGAAACCACAGGAGACTCATGATTGTAATTATGCAATGAAGAGCTAGTCTTCTACATAGCCTTGCTGTATCAGCATGTCATAAGTCCTTGTTATGTTATTTCATATGAGCATAAGGTGCCTAATCATCAATAATTATTTAGGAAACAGACTCTCATGCATTGTCAATTGCTAAATAATGTAGTACTATTCTTAAACTAGATAAAAGGAAGGTATCCTGCAGCTCTAGAAATTTGGACGAAATCCTGGAAGACAACTGACAAAAGTTTCTTGTGTGCTGCTAGAACATGAGATGTGGAAATAAAACATAGCAGGGGTTATAATTAGGTTTTACAGCTGAACACCACAAAGCACTGACCAATAAGTCAATAGAGACTCAACACCAAGTTCTAACTCAAGTGAGTTTCTCTCCCCTAATGTAATCTGTTTTAAGTGACAGATATCATATATTTGAGGGTGAAAGGTAGTACATCATTTGATCTATCAGTAAAGAAACCAATGTGATAGAAAGGCTAAATCGAATTTGCTATAACACAAACTGATATATGTAAAATGCCAGGGTTTGGGTTTAAGTAATCAATCACCAAAGGAGAATATAAAGAGAGGGTCCAACTATATAGAAGTTTATCTGAAAAAATACCTGGAATCTTTCTTTTATTGTAATGGGGTTGAGAAAAATAAAAACAGCTCTTGGAAACATTATAAATTTACAGGATGATGGTGCTCAGAAAACAGGTGATAAGAATTCCACTGTACACCTGACTAATCAAGCATCCCAATAGTGTAATTTACACCAGCATCTCACCCTAGACACTAAAGCACATTCTCACACACCACACAACTAAAAAGCATTTGTATGTAACATACATTTTCATTGGCCCATCAGTTCATCTCTACGTTGTTTAGCTTTTCCAAGATTCCTATATTAAATGTGTTCTTCAGTAGATTTTTTTCCTTTTATTTTTTAAACTATTTGCTCCAGAAAATGTCAAAAACCAGCTAATGAGGCATTTCAAATATGCTGCCAACTACAGATCCTCTCCATCAAAAATGAAAGAGTCTAATTTAAGAAAAAGAGTATTTTCCTGGGTTAAACACTCACTCACCCTTTGCGCTGCTGTTATTGAACAGAAAGTCACCACTAAGATTGCAAAACCTTTTAGCTTTGTTTTCAGGATGAAAGGATGCTAATGAAAATTTATTGAGAATCTATTGTGAAGCATGTATAATGATTGAGCACACCAGTTTAAAAAAAAAAAAAAAAAAAACAGATCCGGGTTAGTAGCCTGGAACTGCCACATCCAGTTTAGCTTTGGTATTTCTTTTAACATCTCCAAATCTGTGCATAGTTTAAGTGTTAAATTAAATAGCACATGTAAAGTGCTTAGCACAATGAAAAATGGAACAGTATATTTTCACTATTATGCTGTTGCTATTGATATTATTATTATTATTAGTTCACTTTTTGCATAGTGTGAAACTAACTTTAAAACCTATGACCTAGCAATTGTGTTTGGTATTTCATTTCTATTTTTACCTACTAGTTTCACCTAATCTAAGAGAAGAGATATAATTAAGCAAGTATTCAGGGAAAGAGCTCCAGGAAAATTGATTACTTGACTAGAAGTTTGACCAGCAATTTTCACAGAAGCAAAATGAGTAACAGAGCTTATACTCAGATACCCAGGTAAAGAGTCCTAAGGTGATTGATTATTCATTCACAGCACAAAGAAATTGATGGTGACGAAAGATGAAAAATGACCAGTGTCAATAAAATGTTGGTGGAGGTATCAACTGATACAGGAGGAATTCGATTGGCCCAGGAACGTTCAAACTGTAATTATCCAAGAGAAGAGTCTAGTCTCTAAAATTGTTTTTGGATTACTTTCATGGCTGAATCTCCCTTTCACCTACTGCACTCTCGACCTCCATTACAGTCTCACATTTTTTATGAAGCTGACTTTTAAACATTTATTCCAAACAGTACCCTGTAATTTTCAAAAGTAATCCTATGAGGAACAGTAACAGAAGCTGTCAGCATAGGAGTAAAATTTTAAAAAGGAAAAAGAAAAAAGTATTAGCCGGTTAAAGTCTGCCTGCAGAAGGCCAACAAGAATAATGGCTCTGTGAACCACATCAGCTAGCCATAGTTAAATGAAACAGAAACATAAATACTGAAAAAGAGAAGGCTTGAGGAAGCCGGACAGATGTTTTGGTATAGGTTAAATGTTCTCCTATCAAATATTTAGATATCCTATGTAAATTCTGAAAAGTACACCAGAACCATGGAAAAGAGTGCCAGAAAAATGGATTTTATGTTAATGTAAGAACTAACTTATAATGGTTTAGAACGTCCAAACGTAACTTCCTCCTGGGAGTATAGACTCTTTTCTAGTAAAAGGTCATTCAGAAAAGAGAAAATTCTCACACACTGGAGAGATGACTCCTATGGCCCCCACACAGTGTAGGAGGTTATGAAATATCTAAAGCACAGAAAAAAATTCTTCTTAAACAAAATCTAATTAATTGCAAAAAAAGAAAAAAAGCTGTTTTGAAAACTTGACTGTTTTATGTCTCCTATTTGTATATCTGTAAGCAACTTAAAAGCAGGAACTACTGACAACCTTTGGACAGCAATAGTCAATGACTTTTGATTCTCCACACAAATTTACATGAACAGGAGGAAGGGGGAATTTAAAATTCCAACTTCTGAATCACCTACAAAGATGTCTGACACTATAGAAAAGCAATGGACAGTCCTATTTCCTCCCTGTTCTTTGTTTTTTTTCACTGTCTCCTGTAAGGGCTAGTTTATCCCAAATGCTGAACAGTGATGTCAGGCTGAGCCCAAAAGGATAAGAAGAGATAAGGTCCATTTTTGTTTTAAAGGGTCTTAAACAGAGAAAAAATTCAGTAGTTGTAGTTTAGAAAGAATCTCCAATGCAGATCAACAGGGACACAGACCCAGGAGCTTCTTAAAGGCAACAACTACTAAAATATTGTCATTTGCCTCCCTTTGCTTTCTCCATCACTGAGAAAGCCTGCTAGGTTACTGGTCCTGACAGACACATGCTCAGTTGGTAAGATAGGGTTATTGAAAAATGAAAAATAACTTCAAATGTAGAAATTTTCCACCTGTCAGTCTCATCTTGAGCATTTCAATTTTTGCATCTTTGGCTGGGTTGTGGCTCAGTGGTAGAGCAGTTGCCTCTCCTGCATGAGACCCTGGGTTCAATCCTCAGCACCACATAAAAATAAATAAATAAAAATAAACATTTAAAAAAATTACATCCTAGTTTTTCCATATTTTTAATAGAAAAAAATATTCCTCAAAATTTTTCTCTCTCTCTTCTTTTTTATTGTTGTTGTTGTTATTACCAGGAATCAAACCAGGGATGCTTTATCACTGAGCTACATACCAACTCTTTTTTTTTTTTTTTGAGACAGGGTCTAAGTTGCTGACAGTCTGGCTCAAAGTTGCTGAAACTGGCCTTGAATCCTCCTGCCTCAGCTTGCCAAGTCACTGGAGTTTCAGGTATGTACCAACCACACTTGACAATTTTTGTTTGAGTGAATTTTTGTGCAAGGTAAATGATTTTACATAAATAGAAATTATAACCTTATAGTTTCACAAACATTGTTTGGTACTACTAAAATGATTAAATAAACCAAAAGCCATAACTATGAAGGAACTTGCTCAGAACTCTGATACCTGTGGAATAATTTAGTAAAATGTACATACTCTTGAAAAGTGTTTTACTCTCCCACTCTTGAAAAAAAAAATGTTTTTAAGCTAGAGATCAAATTATCCAGAAGAAGCAGATAATTAATGAGAATAGTAGTTTCTCAGGACTTTCAGCTTCTGGACTGTAGTTAGGAAAACAGTAGTTAACTAAGAAATTAAAAATTTTTGTCCTTTAAAGAGTAATCAAGGTTTCCACTAATCACAAGGGCAATGGTTAAAACAGAAAAATTAACCCTCAGATTTGCACTTCCTTGTTGCTGGAAGAAAATGGATAAAATTCGTTCCTAGTTCTGTAGGAATGGGATTGGCTGGTTCATAAAGATCATTCTAGCACATGGGATTCCTCAATAATCTCAATAACACTGCAACCAGCCCTAAATGGTCTGTCCCTCTGAGCTAGTATATCTCTCAGGAGAGAAAGCATAGGCTTTATCCTGGAAAGCTCTTTTTCTACAGTGGAATGACTGGCATAATTAGAAAGCTCTACTTACATTGCAGGGCAATATGGTGGGAAAAGGTTATAGACAAAACTGAGCACTACTCTCCAAAATAGTAGTATCCACCCAATTCATTAAAAAGGGGCATTTTGGGCTGGGGATGTGGCTCAGTGGTAGAGTGCTTGCCTGGCCTGTGTGAGGCCTTGGGTTCAATTCTCAGCACCATATACAAATAAATAAATTATAAATAAAGATCCAAAAAAAGCGGGGGGGGGGTGCATTTCTTGGAGAAAGGCCCAAACTCCAGTTCTAGTTATAGAATCATTTCAAGAGTTGCTAAATGAGTTACACATAGACTTTCTTTAATATAATAGGAAAAAAAAACAAAGCAAACATTTATTTTCAAAAGTCTTATTAAATTATGACATATTAGGAGTCATTAACAATCAGCAGGCTGGGACCCTGGGTTTTGCCAGTTTGATATTCTAAACAATCCAAAAGAATATCGATGGGGAAATTAATTTCCTGCACACTGATTACTCCTATCTCCACACTAATAAGTAGGGCTAAGCCAAACAAAATTAAAACAGCACAGCAAGAAACTAAAGACTGCTCCCACTTACAAGGGGAGTCCGTAACCTTGGGAGATTAATGGCAACTCTCAGGCTACTGGATTATAGAGGAAGTTATTCCAGCACCCTAAACCATAACTGGAAAATGTGGCAGTGCATGGTTGTCCAAGTTAACCTACTGGTAACAACAAGCAAAGACAGGACCAGGGATTTCAGATTGGTCTTCTGTACTTGTCACATTGTGAAGGCTTAACTGGATGTCCAACACTCCTGGAATTGAAACAAATGAAATTTCTATCTACTCAATAAGTTACACAAGTTTGCAAACTATAAAATTTATCAGTTTTGTCTGTGTTTGCAGAACTATTTAATAAAATACTGGTCAACGAATGTATTCATTGAGTCATAACTATGTTAACCACAACTCTAAGCCTCTTTCCTTCATATGTTCTTTAATCTGTCATCCACTAAATCTGCCAGGCAATTGGTTAGGTTCTATAGAGATACCAAGAGAAATCATAAAGAGATCCTGGTTTAAACACTTCAAAAGATAAAATATAAACAAACAGAGAGAGCAATGTTCTGGTAAATATTCAACAACTAATTTTGCAGGGAGCAAGGAATAAAAGCAGGAGGAACTCTGATTTTCGGTATCTTCTAATTCTCATGATGGAACTAATTTCAATCTTTCAACATCAGTGAACATGGAATGTAGAGGTGGGAACATGACTGATGTGCATGTCCTACTGATATGAGTATATACACACTAACCAAATAATTTATAGCTGCTATCTTAGGTTAGTGAGATGATGGCTGTTTTTTCTTCTTTACACAGCTTTTTAGCATCCAACACTTTTTCCGAAGAACATTTTTTTAAAGTTGATACTACTAGCAAGACTCTTACCCCAAACCATTTGTCTAGATAGTCATGGCATTATCAGACTTATCTGAAGAGCAGAGAGCCTGACATATTTTGAAGGCACAACAGATTAGCTTTAGTACATGATCTAGCCAAACTAAGAAAGGAAATGCTCTACAAAGTGTCCAGCTTCCCAAAGGCATCATAAGACTTCATTTAGCTCTAAGCCTTCCTGAGCTTCAACTCAATAACCCTATCTTTCAAAATTTACTTGCAGAATCTATTTTTGGCCACACACATTCTTAATCATTTCAATATTCTATCACAGAATTATTTGGATGAAGGGGAGAGAATTGGGAACTAGGAAAAGGATGATTTCTGAAATATGGGAATCCAGTAAAGAGTATTATTGCTTCTGCAGAAACATCGAGAAAGAATTGAATGATGTGCCACCTGTTTGGCTTAGTGATTCAATTTCAACAGGGTCCGCAGTTGTAATCAATGGTTCCTCCTTCGGCTTTTTTAACACAGAGATGCATTTTTCCTTGAAACCAAACATCTTTGTCTCATCCCTGAACTCCTTCTTTTTCTTTTTTATTTCTCATGACTATACACTCTTAACCCTGTAATCTTAAAAATCATTTATATTTATAACCATTTTTAATGTAAAGAGCTGGAAGTTTTGAGGAGGGAAAATAAAACGCCTTATTGCTTGCATCAGGTTTGAACATTTGCAAAGCACTTTTGTATGAGTTGTAATTGTCACATGTAGTTGTGGCAATAACTCTCGGAAGTAAGATATTCCTGGTACCTCCTATGTGAGGCAAAAGAGGCTCAGAGAGTTTTAAAGACTCTCTCAGGTTCACAAAGCCACAGAGTGCCTTGAATACACAGGCTTCAGTTTTCATATTCCAATCCAATGGGGAAGTAGCCTGGAACAGCTCGGATAAAATAGAACGTGCAGTTAGGTAGAATAGAGTTCAAATCCTAAAACCATCATTTTCCATCCGTGTGATCTTGGACAAAATCCTTCTACTCTCTAGGCATTTTTCTCACTGATAGAATGATAAAATGATATCACCCTCATTGGGCTGTTATGAAAATCAAACAAAATAAAACTTGACTTAGGAATGGCTCTCAAAACATTCACTTCCCTTTTCCTACCTTTCTTTGCCTTGTTGTACATGCCTCTTTTCCTTGCACTATCCTTAGTGCATGCAAACACACTCATTCTGCTTCTTGCCCTGCTGCAGCAAGCTTCCCCACTTCAACTGTGAGAAAAATAAGTCACCTCGATGTACAACAACTTTTAGAATATACTGCTATCACCAGAAATAGTCCACACAAAATTGATACATCAGGGAACTGCAGCAGTCCGACACAGAAATCCCACTGGCTCTTACAGTTTTTCTTAGCAACCAAACACAAAGTACATGCACAAAGTACACACGTAGTTGAGCAAGCCATTGAGAAATACAGCATCTCTTATGCTGCTCATTTATACCACATTCTTCCTCTTGGCTCAATCTAGCTAAATGCTTGGGAATGATATCAAGCTGTTAATTGCACATTTCTCTCCATTATTTGTACACCCCCTCCTTTACTCACAGGAGACGTGTCCCAGCATTCCCAATGGATGTCCAAAACCAGGAATGGAATTGAATCCCGTATATACTTTGTTTTTTCTAATGCAGACATATCTATGATAAAGTTTCATTTATGAATTAAGCACAAAAAGAGATTAACAATAATAATTAATAATAATAGAATACTTACAATATACTGCAACAAAAGTTATGCAAATAGTCTCTCTAAAATATCTTATTACATTGTACCTACCCTTCTATGATCATGATGTGAGGTGACACAATGTCTACATCATGAGAAGAGGTGATGTGAATGATTTAGGAATGGTGATGTAGCATTAGGCGACTACTGACCTTGTGACAATATCTCAGAAGGAGGATCATCTGCTTTGGGTGATCAGGGATCATTTCCTATTCAATATCTTTTGATGGCCATTGAGAGTGGATAAGTGAAATCATAGAAGGTTAGAGTGTAGGAAAAGGACTACTGTATTTATAAAGCTAATGCGACAAAACAGCCAGAACTACTTTATGCTAAGGCTGCCCCTGGCCCTCCACCTGCAAATTCTGATGTTATGTTGGTCAGTTTTTTATCATTATGACAAAATACCTGAGACAAACAATTTATGAAGAGGAAAGATTTATTTTGGGCTCATAGCTTCAGAAGTTTCATCCATGGTAACTTAGCCCTGTTGGTTTGGAGCCTGTGGTGAGAAAGCACATCATAGTGTGAGATAGGCAGAAGAAAAGTTCACTTTATGGTAGCTAGGAAGCCGAGAGAGAGAGGAAAGGGCTGAGGTCCCAATAATCCCTCCGAAAGCACACCTTCCAATTTCCCAATTTTTACCAGGCCCCCACGCCACAATGGTTCCACCTTCCAATACCACCACAGGCTGGGGACCAAACCTTCCACACGAGGGCTTTTGGTGGGCACTTATCCATGATAACGAGCGCAAGTGTCCCTTTAATCTTGTTTCCATAACTCTTCCAGGAAGCTGCCTTCTCATTTACCTTTCAAACATAAAGCCTTATTTTTACTGTGTTATTTCCTTATTTGTAGGGAAGTTAATAGGTTTTTTTTTTTTAGCTGTGTTTGTTTCTAATAAGATCACTGTTGTTTGGGTTAATAGTTAATCATAACATTAAATGTTTTGCGTGGTTAAAATGTTTTGAGATCTATTCCAATTCTAGTTCTTTCAAAATGCTAATTATTTTTAATGTGTGATTTTTTTTCAGAATGTAGATTTTTTAAAGGAATACATGCATTTTGCTGACGTATAAAAGCTTCTATTTTGCTTTGTTAGATGGATAATTCTTGTATGTTCAGGTACTTATCAATTATTTGGGATTATCAATTATTTGACTCTCCTTGTCAAAATCCAACTCAGTCTATGAATATATAACAAATCTTATCATTATGTACCAATAAAAAAATGAGGAGGAAAAAAAATCCAAGTCACCACCTAATCACCATGGGTAGAAATGTACAATTTCTACAGTCAGTATCCAGGGGAAGAGAGGAAATTCAAACTATTTCCCATAAATATTCTCAATAAAATGCTTCTAAATATAAAATAGCTTTCAAATATAGTATTCATATACATCTATGCAGTACTGGCCTCTGTACAACTTTAAGCAGGTTTCATTTTACTATGTAAAAATTATTCCATTTTTAAATCAGCTAAACTTAAAATCAAGCAAAGACATTACAAGAAGAGCATCTTCAGCTATATAACTATCTGAGGTAGGGCAAAAGAAATAAAAAAAATAAGTAGAAAAGGGACACAAAGGAAGGACAAGGAAATATAATTTGAATTTAAAGTTCCACATAATTTTCCAGGCCTGTCACTCCCCAAGCCAGTATCTCTCCTAAGTCGGGTCCATAAATAGATTAAATAAAGAAACATAGGACATTTTAAGAAATCTATAATTTAGGAAAATTTTCAATGTTTCTACTGGATCAGATAATAGAGACTAGGTCAGTCTAAGGATCCTGAGACTACCAGACCACCGTGAAACATCTTGAAATCACCAAACTCAACATCAGCCCCACGTGCCTTCCCATATCACCCCTCACCAAGCTCCCTTTAAAAGAGCCAGGAACCCTGAAAATGGGATTCTCACTCCTAAGATGGCCCACATTCTCTGTTGAATATATATTCCTTGCTCTCCTAAATAAATGTCTGTTTGTGCCTCTACTGACACATGGAAATGCTTTTCCATCACAGATATGAGCAATCCCACTGATCCTGTGTCGAATTCCACTCCTGTCTTCAAAGAACTCCTAGTACCCTCCCCAGTAATATGTCTTCTTCAGTGACACTGTCATCAGAAATAAATTTATAAGATAAAGAAATAAATTCACATGTTTATAAAAGTTTTTCCTCTTCTCTCAAGCATTCTAAATTGGCAGTAAAATAAATAGAAATATTTTTATGTGCATTTTTTGACATGGGCAAATGATAACCTTCCCATACTCCAGTTTTCTTATAGGAAAATAACAATTTTTTTAAAAAATTATGATTATCCCATCAATTTTATGAGGTTATTTTATATATCTACATCTGTAAATGTATTAATATATATATAGATATAGGTATATACACAAAAACTAAAAATTACTTGTAACTCTCTTGATCCTCCAATCTTGGGATTGTGTGGTGCTCTGACAAAGAGTACATTATTATCATAATTGATTCTTTATGCCCTGACATGTCTAGAAAACTCTTATACAGTAATTACTATTCAATAAATATTTGCTAAATTGAACAAAATGCATAATTAATTTGTCCGTCTTTCGGTTGCATTAAGTAAAAGAAACTAAGTTTGTTCCTAGAAAGCAGATAGTTCTTAAAATAAAATTTTTAAAATATTCTAAATAACACTCTTATTACTATCTTACAGATTAAAAATAAAAAGCATTGGATCTAGTTGTGATTTGGTTAGAATTTGGTTTAATCACAAGTGACAGAAAACCCCAAACACAATATCTTAAGGAAGACCCAAGTTGAGTTTTCGCTAACATAAAAGTTGTATAGACAGATCGGGTCAGTACAGTGATTTCATACTCTCGCTGTTCTACTATGAACTCTCAGCTTCCACCTGGGCAAGATGCTTGTACTTCAGGCAGCAGGAAGGGAAGGGAGGAGAGATAGGCACAACCCTTTTCTTTCTCAGATACTCATCTGTTTACATTCCATTGGTCAGAATATATCATATGACTGCACAGCTGCATGGGAGCTTAGGAAATGCAAACTTAATCCTAGTGGGTATGTGCTTAGATGAAAATGTGGAGTGCTATTACCATGGAAGCAGAAAGGAAGGCTTGACCACAGTTTTATGTAGTGACAATGAGCTTTGAGTCAAATCAATATGAAGCAAGTAAGTAAATTAATTAGCTTCTAATAAACTTTCAGAGAAAGAATATCACATGGTATAAATAATGCTAATTAATGAGAAGAGTTATAACCCACTTCCAACAGATAAGCTGTTTTTGATTGAAGCCATTAAAATCCTTTTCCCAAATGATCTATACTAAGGCTTAATACTTCAGATCAGTTAAAAGAAATGTTACAAAAAGGTAAAATAACTCCATAAGATTGAGATTTAAGATAAAAGGAAAGATCCACGTGGAATCTTCCTACACTCATCTAAATGAATAGTAATAATCAGCTACCTTCTCTTCTTACCTTCAGAATAAATAGTGCTCTAGTATCATTAATAATGAACAAATTTAAAGGCACTGACAATAAAAAGATGATGATAATAAACAAAGCCAAAGAAAGACACAAATGATAAAATAATTTTGAGAGTCTGGGAAATTCCATAAAGCATTTACAAGATTCTTTAAGAAATGTAGGTTGCCTGCCTCATTCCAACACTTCCAGGAATAGTTAGATTCAAGACCAGAAAAAAAAAAAAAGTTGCTTTCAATGTGTATTATCTTAATTTATTTTTAATAATTAAGTTGCATGACCACCATCAGCAAAAAGGGTCAATTATTGAGTTTCACATTCTAACTAAAACCCTGAAAGCTAAGGATAGGAAAATAACAATAGTGTTTTACATGCTGGTTCTTCCTTAAACTATTAGGATAGAAAGTGGTTCAAAAGGGAAAAAAAAAGAGGAAGCAAAGAAGAAATAGAAAAAGAAGAAATAAAGGGAGGAAAGAAGGAGGGGGAAAAAGAGAGGAAAAGGAAGAAATAGACGAATGCAGTAACAATGGCTGACACTGAGTGCCAAGTATTGAGCTAAGTCATTGCTCACTTAATTCTCATGGCAGCTCTATGAGGAAAGTACAGTTATTACTCCAATTTGCAGATAAGAAAAGTAAGTCTTGAAAAGCTTTAGCAACTTGACCAAGTCATACAGCTGGTTAATGGCACAGCCTGAATTCAAAGCCACGCAACCTTGAACAGGCAGGAAATCTTAATCCTTACAATGTCCTGAGAGTAGTCAGCTAGAAATAAAAGTACTAGTGAACTAGTGGACACCACCACAATCTCATCAGAAGCACAACGAGAAAAATATTAGGCTCATTAGCACACTAGCAGGTAAAAATATTGTCCTCATCAAATATGATTTTAATGTTCAATGACAATAAAGGAGATTTCAGTAAATGAAAGTAACATTAGTTAACCAGTGTGCTTCACGAAGAGATAAACCCTCCATAAAATTATTTCAATTGCTAATGTAATTACAAATCAACTTATGGCTGAGAGTTCATCTCTCCTTACTGGACACTGGACACTGACCTAATAAGTAAATGTAAGGCAATTTAAAAACTTAACAAAGAATTTAAAGACCTTTTCATTATTAAAACCTATCTCATGCAGGGTGAGATGGTGCATACCTATAGTCCCCAAAACATGGCAGGCTGAGGCAGGAAGATCACAAGTTCAAGACCAGCCTCAGCAATTTTGTGAGATCCTGTCTCACCATAAAAATAAAAAGGGCTTGGGGATATGACTCAGCAGAAAAGCACCCCTGGGTTCAATCCTCAGCACACATACCTCACAAGAAAAACCTATCTTAAGAATCCAAACAAAAATAACAGAATTTTGGTTAGACAGAGATCGAAGTGATCATATAGCCCCTAGATCAAGCTCTTCCTAATCAAGGACAATTCAACCTTTCTTTTAAAATTAAGCTCATGGATTCTCCAAAGAAGGTAAACAAATTGTCATTGTCAATGAGTAGTATGAAAAGATGCCCAATCATTAGGTAAATGCAAATCAGAACCCCAATGAGATACTACCCAGAATCCAGTAGGATGACTATTAACAAAACAATAGAAAATAGCAAATGCTGGTGAGAATGTGGAGAAGGTGGAGCCCTAGAAAACTGCTTGCAGGAAAGGAAAATTATGCAGCTGCTGTGAAAAACAGTATTGTAGTTCCTCAAAAGTACAATTGTCATTTGATCCAGCAATTCCACTTCTGAGTGTATGCCAAACGAATTCATAGCAGGGACTTGAACAGATATTTGTACACCTGTGTTCACTGAAGTATTGTTTATAGTATCCAAAGGTAAAGGTAACCCATGTGCCCATGGAGGGGACATAATGATAATACTCAGACTTTAAAATGATAGATTTTAAAATGATAGAATATTACTCAGACTTTAAAATGATAGATTTGGCCTGTTACAAAATGGATGAACCTTAGGATGCACTGAGTGATAGTCACAAAAGGACAAACACTGTGTATTTCTGCTGGTGGGAAGTTCCTAGAGTAGTTTAATTCACAGAGCCAGAAACTAGAAGGATGGTTGCCAGAGACTCAGGGAGAGGAAAAATGGGGAGTTATTATTTAATAGGTACAGAGCTTCAGTTTGGAATGATGAAAAGAAATCTAGAAATGAATACTGGTGATAATTGTATAGCAATGTGAATATACAAAATGCTACTGAATTGTAGACTAGAAAATGGCTTAAATAGTACATTTCATGTTATACATATTTTATCAAAAAAAAGATAAAGAACAATAGTCATATTTGGAAAAATAAGAAAATATGTAAAAGCTCATAATATAAGATGTGCCATTATTCTAAATACTCAAGAAAAAAATACAGAAATTATCATTTTATTACTTTTATGCTGTTTAAAAGTATCAAAGAATATCTCAGTTCTTTAACACACATACACACACACACACATATTTCTTTGAGAAAATATGAAAGGTTTATATATATACATATATGTTACACATGATATATAAAGAATATGTATCAAAAATTATATCTAATACACATATACATATGCCAAAGAATTTGTATCCAAAATGATATATTTTCTAGAACTTGCATTAAAATAATCAACAGGGAAATAGAGGAAATGAAGAAGTATACATGAAAAAAAAAATATGCCCATAGTTAATCATTATTGACATGATGTGATGGGTGCACAAAGGCTCTTTATATTATTTTCCCTGTTTTTTATTTATTTAAACTGTGCCATAATAAAAACTTGTTACACTCCTTGTACAATTGTCATACACAACATTTTAAAACAACACGTAAAGAGTCAATGAAAGGTAGCAAACTCTAAAATATGTATATGTACAATTTTAAAGGGAAATTGTTCCTAAGATGACTTCACTTTCATTTGGAAGGAAATCCAAGTCCTTATCATTTTAAATAGCATCCATAATTAATAGCAACATAGAGAAGGAGTCCCACTTATCCTGGCTTTTCATGTAATTCCAACAATGAAGTATTATTCTCATCCCCAACCCATAGATGAAGAGACTGAGATTCAAAGGAGTAAAGTAGTTTCATTCATATGAAGCACATTTTCACCCAGGCAGTCTGGCTATAAACCCTTACGTTAAAATACAAGTACACTTCCCTAATTATAAGAGTATCTGTTTCACTTTTATTGCTAGCTAATTTAAACAGCCTCATCAATCAATCCCGAATTGCCAGAATCAGGGAGGCCTATGTTAGATAGGTTGTCATCACTGTGACCAAAATACCTAATATGAACAAATTAGAGGAGGAAAGTTTATTTTGACTCATGGTTTCAGAGTTTTGGTCCACAGTATGCCAAGTTCATTGCTCTGGGCCCAAGATGAGGCAGAACATCATGGTGGAAGAGCATGGCAGAGGGAAGATGCTTCCGTCCTGGCAGCCAGGAAACAGAGAGGGGGCAGGGACACAGGGATGAGGAACCCTTTAGGAGGATTCTCCAGCCTAGCCCTGGCTGCCTAAAGTTGCCATCTGGTTAGTCCATTCAAAGGAGGACGGACTGATAAGGTCACAGCACTCATAATCTAATCATGCCTGCTATGAGCGTTCCTGCATCAACACAAAAGTTTTGGATGGAAATCTCATATTCAAACCAACAAGCCCTGATGGACAGCCTACAAAAAGTTATCTGGTTTTCTAAGAAATAAGATCAACACTCCTGCCTCATCTGTATCAGTAAACTCCTGAGGATTTTCAACATTCGCTCAGGTTAGCTCATTTTATAATCCCTTACTAACTTTCAATAGCTGTTAGACCTTGCGTAGTCTGTGAGGCACTACAATTGTAGACAGAAGATAGACATCAACATAATATTTATTTTAGAAACCAGATGACCCAAACCAAATTTTCACATTACACAGTTCTTCTCTTTTCAGCCTCTGATCAGTTGACATTCATGTTTACCACTGTAAAATAAGCTCACAGATGCCTCAACACTGTGTCTGCACTGTCTACAACTCTGTGTTCTATGTTTACCATATACATAGCTGCTTGACACCAGTCAAGAATGAATGGTGTATATAATGAATGAAATTGAACTCTGAGTAGTCTTCTCAATGTACCTATTAATCCAGACAGAAACACTATAAAGAGACAAGAGTTCATTTTTTTTCCTTCACTTTTTTATTCATTTACTTGTGCATCAATATTCAGGGACACCTATTTTGTGCATTTGAGCTGCTGGCATACCTCAATGCAAAGTAAGTGCCTCCACCCTGACAGAGCTCTTGAGGCTGTTTTCAACTTTGTTATTTAAATATATATATATATATATATATATATATATATATATATATATAATATATAATACTAATAACCAACAAGCAATGTTATTTTAAGGAAAAATGGTCATATAAGTAAAAGAACTGACATACGCTAAGTACTCGATACTTAATTAACGCAGAGCCTAAAAAAAAAAAAAAATCCTAAACATAAAACTTAGAACAAGTGACAAATGACATTAGTTTCCAGAGGAAATGAACCTGGAAAAGTTGAAGGAAATATTAGTAATATTATTATGAATGTTGTGTTAATAACATTAGGATTAATGAAACCTCTCTATATGGAACTTTGCTTTCTTCAAAATCCTTTAGCCCACATCATTGTATGCATCAATTGTAAAATTTTTCCACAGACTTCTGTATAGAGAAAAGTTTTCCATTGAGCTAGTTTGGCAGACTTTGAGAGCTTGTGTGGCCAACAAAGGTCACGTGTACTTATACACTTTTTGACATCTTCCAACAATAACCAAATGGGAAATCATATCAACTGGATTTCTAAATATCCATCAGACATGGGAACACTCAGAAAGGAGAGGAAGACTTGTCAGGAAATGTTTTTCAAAGTTTGTTCTTGCAAAATATTAGAAGTTAAGAAACTTGCTCAAGGGGTTGGGGACTTAGCTTAGTGGCAGAACACTTGCTTAGCACTGCAAGACCCTGGGTTTGGTCCTCAGCCCTGGGCAAAAAAAAAAAAAAAAAAAAAAAAGAAGAAACTTGCCCAAGCTCATACAGTCAGACCTGGGCTCAGAATTCACATCTATCCCTTCTGAGCTCGAATCTTCTCACCCTCCATATTCACTACTCCACATAAGTTTCCTTTGAAAGTGTTGAAACATAAAAAGAGAAGGGAATTTTATAAAAATGTATTATTTTATACCTAGAATCTTATTTATCTATTTATTTATTTTTATTGGGAATTGAAAACAGGGGTACTCTATCACTGAGCTCTATCCCCAGCCCTTTTTACTTTTTATTTTGAGACAGGTTCTTGCTAAGTTGCCCAGGCTGACCTCCAACTTCCAATCCTCCTGCCTCAGACTTCCAAGTCACTGAGTTAAACCTCAATTTTAATTCCCAAAAAGGATATCATTCATTTCAAATCCCTTTTCCCATTATCTCCAGATTTCTTCTCAGTCTTGTCAGGAAATAGAATGGCAAAAATGCATCTCTGAGATCACACAAGATAGAAATTAGTTAAAACACTTAGCGTGAACAGACCCCTAAAGGTACCCTGCATGGTGTATTCATTGCATATGTACACTTTTGTCTTATTGAAAGATAACTTCTAGCATCCTACCTTAGGAAGGCCACCCACCTCAGACCACTACAGGTTTCAACAAAAAAGCATAAACTGAGTAGATAGTCAATATTATTTATGATAATATCTTCCTTTCCCTTACATTAGGATATAGTCTTCCTTTACAATTTTACTTCTATTGTATTTCTGTTAAAAAAAATCATTTCTTGAGCACAGCCTTATCTTAAGTGCACATACCACGTACTAGGCTAAATACAACATCTTTTATTTTTCTCTTGCACATGATGCTATTTTTCTAAGGTTCTTTATTTCATATCTTTATGCTATCCAACCCAATAGTCACTAGCCACATAGAAATTTAAAATTAAATTAATTAAAATGAAATACAATTTAAATGCTTGTCTACTGTAACACTTGACACACTTCAAAGTGCACAATTACACCATGAGGCAACTGGCTGTAATACTCACAGTGCATATTTGAATATTTCCAGGATGATACAAATTTCCATTAAACAGTACTAACAGAGCATCAAATCCTGGATCTTTATCAGCCACGATCAAATAAAAACAGAGCTACAATATGAATAGGTCAAACTAAGTCCCCAATCTGATTATTCTTGGGGCTCTAAGAGCTAAAGTATAAGTCAAAGGAAAAAAGGATCTGACCTCTTTACAGAGGGTGACCAGACATCTTGCTGCATGCATCCAGAGATGTCCATGCAGTAAGTAGGATGCTGATCACTCACAGATGCCAAGCTACAAACACAAAGACTTAACATATTTATTTATTTATTTAGAAAGTAAGCATACACATACAAAGACAATAAAGACCTGAATTCAAGCTGTGTGACCTTAGACAAATCATGTTACTTCTCTTGACTTTAAAATTCATAATCTAGCATGTATTCTACAATTCCATCCATTTACTGCCAAATGCCATAATTTCATTCTTTTTTATGGCTGAGTAGCACTCTGTTGTGTATATATACCACAGTTTCTTAATCCATTTACCTATTGATAGGCATCTGGATTGATTCCATAATTTAACTATTCTGAATTGTGCTCCTATAAACCTTGAGGTGGCTGTATTGTTTCAGTATGCCGATTTTAGATCTTCAGGGGAAATAGCAAGGAGTGGGATAGCCGGGTCATATGGTAGTTCCATCCCTAGTTTTTTGAAGTATCATGTAAAGTGAAACAAACCAAACTCAGAAACTCAAAGGTCAAATGTTTTCTCTCATGTGTGGAAGCTAAAGTAAAATAAAGGAAAGGGGGAGGGATAATATAAAGAACCCATCAAATAAAATTAATAGATGAGCAAAAGGAAAACAAGTACGAGAACAGAAAAGGGAAAAAGGGATCATGAACTAAATTTGATTTCCATGCATGTGTGAGTTTGTTGGGAAGAACCCAACTACTATGTATAAAAAAATAATAAATAAAATACATAGTGTATAACATGAAAAAGTAGATAAATTCTGAGTTCCCTATTACCCTTGAAATTCCTGGGTACTAAGGCTTTGTCGAGTTTACATAATATCCAACACTGCAGATTTCAAAGATATGAAAGATACAACTTCAAAGACCTTACTAAGAAGAAGCTAGCTAAATGAAGCTAAACAATAAGACAGGACACTTGTAAGAGTCATAAAAATGATATTATTAAAGCATCCTACAAAATCTGTCTCTATACTATAGCAAGAAACAACTGGAGGTGCTAAAATTTTTCACTTATTTTGTCTTAATCAAAAATAAAGCACATATCATAACTTACCTGGCACAAAGTGTTTAGCAATTTTTGTCAAATAAATAGTAATAAGACAATAAAAATATTATTAATGATGATAATGGGCTTTAATGAAGACCTAAAAAACATTAGGTTCAATGTAACAAGCTTTCCCAAAGCTAACTCATTTTATCATTAAACAAATCTATGAAGGAAACCATTTTAATTTTTCATTATTTCATGGATAAGGAAATTGAAATGAAAGAAATGAAAGGAGTTAAGTCACTAACTCACAGCCACACAACTAAACAGTAACAGAGCTGAACCTTACCAATAATACTTGGTGGGTTCAGGGGTGTACATGTGTAATTCCAGCAACTTAGAAGAAGCATCACAAGTTCAAGGCCAGTCTCAGCAACATAGCAAGATCTTATCTCAAAATAAAATATAAATAAGGCCTGGGATATAACTCACTGATATAGTGTCCCTGAATTCAATCCCCAGTACCACACACACACACACACACACACACACAAAAAAAGATCAAGACTTTTTTTTTCAGTACACATGATAAAGTACAACTTCAGTACACATGATGCTTCTCATGCTTCTTAGTACAATGTCTCTTTAAGAAAAATTTTACTTGCTAATCACCAGAAAAGACCAAGAATGAAAGGCTTCCCAGCTAATGTCATAAAGCTCGTCATTTTTCTACATATTTTTCCCAGAAGTCTGAGTAACAGTGCATCTTTCTAGATAGGCCCCAAAGCCAAAACATTTTCTAGTCTAGACCAGGTGGGCAATTTCAATGAACCAGCAAGTTCATGATTTTCTATTAGAATTCTAATGTTCTCAGACTTTTGTTAATTGACTTAGATACAAGAAAATTAAAAAGGTAGCAAATGAAATTTTTATATGCCCCAGGCAAATGGCAGAAAGAAACAGGACTTATTTTTCCTGAATAACCAGGTACCCACTCAATCATTTACAATTATTTTATAATTAGATTGATACTTCATAAGATAGAAGTCTTTGCAACCATTACCTTCAAATGTGTCCTTATCACTGCTATGAAAGTGCAGAGCAAGGGCCAATTCTTTGGGTTGCTTTTTTCCACAATCCTGTTTTCAAGGAGACTTTACATTTATTAGGTCATTAAACTGTCCAAATCCAAAGTATTTTCATATTCTTTGCAATGATCATACTCTATCACCCACACCACCTAAAAATATCCTGCTTTCCATCACTCAACAGAACCACAAAGGCTATTAGAAGGCAATAAAATCCCTAGATAGTATCTCTTTGTATATCTGCACTTCCCTCTGATCAATTAGATTCAGAGAGATTGGAGATGGGAAATGAAGGAAATAAAATTCAAGCCTCAAATCCTTATCTTAATTCCACAAATAGCACTGACAACCAACAATTGGTGAGGAAAGAGCTCAACCATGAAGGCTTTCCTGCTCTGAACTCAAGTTAATTATTATCCAAAATTCATCATTAAAATGTCACCCATAACATGCTCCTCTCTACTTCCCAGTGGAAATGTCATAAATGATGATCCTGTCCTAACTCAGGGCACATGTCAGTATTTGTGTCACTGTGGGAAAGACAGGTCTAAATATATTTATGGTAGACAGCATCTCTTTGTTCAAAATTTTTTTTTTCAAATAACCGATTAGAAGACGCTCCATTTTAGAATTTTTCAAAAGTGGTAAGACAATTTCTATTTGCCTGTGTCCCATCTGAGCTCCTAATTTGGAAATGTGAGGGCTTAAAAGCCCACGTTGTTTGTGATTATCTATTTATACACATTCTTTCCTTTTCTAATGAGCCTTTGTCTTGTCGTAAGGGTTCTTCCCACTATTAAAATGTAGTAAACCCAGAAGATCAAGACAATTAAGGTTAAAAAATGTCAACACTTGTTTTTTACAATGGAAGTTGAGTCAGAATATATTGACACTCCCAAGATTGCCCAGAGTGGCTATCCTACACAGACAAATGTAATAACAAATGAAATAACAAAAAATGACAGCTAACTCACCTCTATGAAACTAGTCATGTCTTTGGCTAAGTCTCTTTAAAAGAAAAAATCAAGCCACTCCCCTTCTCACAGGTACATCTACTGCTGACTTTGTAAACAGCTTCCAAAGACATCTATCTACATAATGCCAATCAGCACAAGTGACCTTCCCAGTGGGGTATCAGCTCCCATTGTGCCTTTATGTTAAAAAGGCTCTTCAAGAATGGAGTAGTCTTAACTTTTAAATACTAACATCTGACATCAAATGAACTTCAGAGAGACACCACAACATGCTGCCATGTTCAAAAGTACTTGTCTCAGTGTCTGTGCATGGCAGGTACCCAAACAAGACTGGTATCTTCTGTTCTCTCCAAAAGATATTTCCAGATGTAAAGGATATTATTTTCTCTTTTACAACTAAAATGAATATCTTAGTGAACTTTGTATATTTATCCTTAAGTCTGTTTTGAGAAAAATAAAATAAAAGCAAGTGGAAGTCAAATAACTATATCAAATAAGAAGCAGACGAGAGGAGGGGAAAAGAATGGAATGGAGTTTAAGAATAGGAGAGGAGAAAGAAGAGGGGAGGGGTATTGTGAACTGGACAGGTTTGCTATTTCCCCAAACACATTCATTCCAGTAAGATAATAAAACAGGAAAACATTTTCATTTTCTTTTCTGACAGCTGGGAGCATAAATGGTTGCAGCAATAATATCAGAAATTGTTGGACATTTTGAGCATTCTTGCTAGTGAAAAGCCAGCATTACAGCCAACTTGAAATACTTAATGGCCCCAAGGTGCCCTAGAAATTTTGTTTTTCTGATGCATGAATATCAGCTGCAGGACGAAAGTGATGTATATTGTCTGGTGGGCAGCATGCTGGCCAGACACCAAATTTAGGGTGTCTCCCTGTACTCTGGGTTCCAGCTCAACTGTCCTTTACAGCCATTACTACCCCACAAACATGAGTTTCCTCCAAAGTAAATCAAAACTGGGAGTACTATTTAAGATCCATCAACTCCCTACCCCCCAACCCCCCGCAAAAAAAAAAAAAAAAAAAAAAAAAAAACTCAGTTCTGTCTTGTCACCTCTACAAATGCTTCAAGAAGCTGGTCTGATTCCAAGACAAGTTGAAGATAGCTGAATACCAAGGAAGTGGATTATTTCCAGTCCAATCTAGATAGGGCCTGTCAGGGGAGTCTAGAAAGCTCCAAGAATAAGAGTATTCAGGCCTCATAATCTTATACACATTTAAGTAAGATGTCCTTAAATACATAAAATAGCCACTCTAATTTAATCATCTGCTTATGAAAAGGGCAACATTATAAATTGAAGAATTGGTAAGTCAAATATTTCACTCATAGGAATTTTTAAAATACATCTGACATCAAATGAACTCCAGAGAGACACTTCACATTAGCCAAAAGGTACTGGCAAACATCTGAGACGTAGCTGCAGGTACCAATCCTGATCTGAGGGAGCATTACTATGGCCTGAAGCCTTCATTATGATGCCATTTGCTCTGCCTGCATGATCAGAGTTTTATTGGCTATGCTTTTTTTTTTTTTCAATAAAATCTCCAGGGACTTCTCCATGGAAAGAAGAATCCCTGGAATTTTTACAATATTTGATAAAATTTCTAAAATCTATATGAGGATAATCACGATGGAGAGAGACATCAGACAAATAAGAAATCCACACCCCCCAGATTTTCCAATCACTCCACTTTGCTAACCATTCACTGTTTCCTGTCTCTCTAGAATCTCTAGAAGAATCATTAATAGCCTATGAAGATAAAATGGAAACAACACATATCCATCTTCAGTGTGGATGACAATCTTGGGCAGTAAATAAACAAGAGGTGGCATGGGGGAAGGGAGAAGAAGTGAGAATACCATGCATATTGCTACTTCAGAACATGCTTTCAATAACCATGCTTCAACAGTGACTCAGAAGTAGAAAATTGGCATGAGTCAATAAAACAACAATTTTTCCACGTATTCTTTCTGCTATTATTGAGCAATGTGCTCTTGAGACTGAAGTTCTTTTCTAAGCCTGTGATTGACTTTCTGATTGATAAACATTATAATATAGTGCCTATTCTTTTATAAAGCTGAAGCAGTCAAAACATCTTAATACATATATTTAACCTATACCCCTCTCCAATTTGTTCTTCATATTAAAATTTGCCATCTACTAAGCAGATATTAAATGAAGTCTATATAAGAAACAGGTGCAACATCACATGAAATTCATACTGTCATGATGTATGTATGTACAAAGACATAAAACATTTGATTTTGTAACTAACAAATGATAACCAAGGAAAACTGTTTCTTTGTAAATTATCTGGCATTTATTTATATAATATTATTTATACCACACAAAAAAGTGCTCAGAAAATAAAAGGATAACCAAGCAATCCACAGTTTGGCATTATGAGTAAAATTTACTGAGCTGAGCTAATTTTTCCACTAATGTTTGTTAAAGAAATATTTTTTTCCTGAAAAATAAGTGACACATGTCATTATCTTAAACAAAGAGCTAATAAAAGAAAGGAACAATGAATATCACCAACAGTTCTGAGCTTAACCAACAATAATGCTTTAAAAAATGAAGTATTAGATTCTTTCCCTGAAGTCATCTCAGATCATTAACTTGAAATTATAACTAATAGCAATTTAAAGCTATACAACAATTTTTAAAGTAAATTTGAAATCAGGAATATAAAGCTCATGTACATTAATCAAATATTTCTAAAACCTCTGTCTTATTTTTTGGTTCTCATTATAACTGATTCAATGAGACATACTGGTTGATGTTATATTGTTTATTTCTAATCAAGACAACTGGGTTTTTTTCTCCCAATCAATTCATCATTCCATCTTGGATAGAGAAACAGAGAGAGGGTACAGTTGTTTGAGCTAAAAAAAATAGCTTACCACTATAACTTTCTACCCAGAAGTCCAACTTTCCACATTGCATTATATGCATAAAACAAAATTTCAAATTCTCACATCACTACAGTATTCAGAGTCCTACCAAACAACAGAATATATTATGACTTATTTAAAACATCTAACTGCCACCAAAATGTTTTTTCTCAGATCTAATCCCAACTCTAAACTAATCAAGTATCCAGTTATTTCAACCAAAGTAGAAATACCATAGTAATAATTTAGCCTCAAGTGGATTATTTTCTTGCTTTATTCAACTGAAATACTTTAAAAGTTCAATGGTCGGCTATTTTTCTTCCCCATCATACTGTGTTGTCCCAGACATATGTAATTGCATTCACAAGTACACAGTATAGTACTGTCCACAGGCTAAAGAATAAGACAGCTAGCAGAATGCCAGGAACCAGGCATCTTCTCCTTACAGCAATAACAACCTTCCCTCCAACACATAAACATCACTACCTTTTAATGATTGTGAGCTACACAGACAAAAAAGTTTTGATTTCCTGCAGATCCAGGTAGCACACAGCCTTTCATCTTTTCTAATAATCAGCTCTGATGTCACTGAAAAAAAAAAACAAATGCAAACTCATCCTGGACTCTTCAGTGGTTTACTCTAATCAAAACCTTTAACAATTTTCTTGGTTTCAAGGTATGATTTCCTTTTTATTATTGTTATATTAACTAAAGGAATCTTGCCCAATAAGCACTCCAGATAATGTGCTCAAGAAAAACAATCCCGGTATAAAATGCAATAGAAACAATTGGTACAAAGTTACATGAAAAATACAGCATCCTTAATCTTAGTAAGATTATTGATCATAACCAGAGTGAAGTTACCCAAGCAACCACTCTGAAGCATGGACAATAACCAAATGCATCTTTATTACAGTGGCTCAATGTCTTGAAGTTTGCATAAAGATGTCAGATGTGTTCACGGCAAAAAGAAATTCCTCTGGGATATAAATGTTTATATAATGGGCATATGACACTAGAATATAAATATCTACAAGCAAAATCATATAAACAGAACAAAAAATAAGAGTAAGGCAAAAAAACCTAAAATTGATTAGTTAGGAGTAAAATCATTGAACTACATCAAACCACATATATTCACACAGACACATACACTCTTGCCACAGAGCTGCAAGTGGTCTATTTTTATTTCTAAAATGTGATACACTTATGTAAGTATTATAACCTAAACATTTAGGAGGAGTATTTAAAAAGATTCCAAAATTATGATAGATAATATTAAATCAACCTGTAATAAACAAAATATACCGAATGCCCAAACTTGCTGTCATTGCTAATGACAGATTGATCTATGTAAAAATCAGCAAGAAGTGTGTGAAATCTCATTTATGTCCTTGTGTTTCAACAGCTATGTGTCAATTGAGAACGTTCGATCACCTTCAGGTATTGTAGACAATCTTTGGTGATTTGGAGAATCTACAAGGCCACAAAGTTGATAGGTGGAAAACATCTAGCAAGCCAGAAGTTTCCATTTTTCAAAGAAAGTGAAGAAATTCTTACCTTTCTGTACACCAGCATGTTGGGTGATTCATCTGCCACCCCGTTGCTGGTCTGCCCATAATTATTCCCCTGGGCCATGTCACCCAAAACTTGGTCGGCTCTTAGACACAAGAATTACCAGTCTGCCCTGCAAATGGTTAGAGAGACTTGAGTGAGATACTAGAGACAATGATAAAGAGGTTGACTCCCCGATACATCTTCATATTTGCAGCTCCACATGGAGCATGCTTACAAGCCAAGGATGGCTGGGAGGAAGTGACACAGGACATAGATTTTAAAAATAAAAATAACAACTCACACCAACAGTATCCCCAGGGAATATAGAAATTAAAATCGTTGGGTTAGAAATAGTTATTGGCCTACGGTGTTAACTGACTTCATTTTCTGGGTACTTATTTTTAAAAGCGTGAAATGCTCACCTTAAAAACCCATGGTTACCATTTCCCTAGTGCCAGTGCCGGGAGTTGTTTTCTCTCCCAATACTTGCATCTCCACTTGCTTGTGTTTTTCCAAGAGTGGAAAAGCAACACCCAGGGGCAGCACACTTTCTCCCAGGCATCTTTCTAGCTGCCACATGCAGGAGCATCCGAGAGGCCCATTCCCCATGTCATTCCCCAGCACATGTGCTTCTTTATTCCCCTGGGTCTCCCACACCGAGCCAGGGTACATATGCTTCGCCTACTTTTCACCTGCCTGCACTGCCAGCCACTGTCTCCTGTCCGCTCACCCCACTTCACTGGGTCAGTCCAGATGCCATTTGACTAATCTTTGAAGAAACTCAACGGAATATGTCCCAGCGACAAGAACTGATGGGAGGTCAAATCTTTAGGTAATTACCTGGACCACCATGAATAGAAACCTAACTGCTGAAGCCTCAAAGCAACCGGCGAAAGAGGAGGAACCAGGCAAGCCCCGGGTCCCCTTGCCTGGCTCTCCTAGCAGCTGCAAATGGCAGGCGCGCCTGTACCCCGCTCGGTGAGGCACTGCTGGAGCCGGGCAGCAGTTTCAGAACCGTGGACCGCGGTGTGCACTCAGCGCCCGAAGCCCAGCCCCGGAGCGGAGCTCCCAGGGGCGGACGCCCAGTGCCCGTGGTCGCTCCAGCTGCGCAGAGCCAGGGCTGGGTGCCGGCTGGGGACCGAGAGGACTCCGGGTGGCGCCGCCTCCTCCTCTATTTACCTTCTCGGCCAAGGTCACGGCCCCGCGGCGTCTCCCCTCTGGGGCGGGCGGAGTGCAGGCGGTGTCAGCTGGCGGCAAGCGGAGCAGTGAAGCAGGGCAGCTTCATCACACTCGGCGGATGCGGATGCCGCGCCGCCCCTGCTCTCACTACTCAGGCGACTGCCACCCTCGCCGCCGCCCGAACACTGGCGGCTCCGGCAGCCGCCGCTCTCGCCCGCTCCCCCGGGCCGCCTCGCTGACTCGCTCCCTCCTCCGCTTCTCCTCCAGGGGACTGGGACCAGCCGAGCGCGCGCGGGAGTCGAGACGCCCGGCCCGTGCGCGCGACTAGGAGGAGGGAGGAGGCGACAATCACGTGGGACAGGGGCGTCCGGAGGTGCCGGCTAGGTTGGGCTCCTCTCGGCCGCTGCCCAGCCGCTCGGGCCTCCCCAGCCTCGCTCCCCTCCAGCCCCTGAGAGGCGCGGCCCTGCCCCCGGCGCGGCCAGCCCACGCTCTCGCTCACCCCGCCCGCTCCGCTGAGGACCCGGAGATCCGAGCTTAACGCCCAGTGTAAGCCGGAAAGGAGGAAGGGCTTTGGCGATGGATGGATGGATGGATGGATGGATGGATGGATGGATGGATGGATGGATGGATGGATGGTTGAGACTCCGTGCAGCTGGCAGGTTTCATCACGTGCCTGACGACTCCGCTGACAGTACTAGGGAAGCAGATGACTGATTATTGTTATGCTTAACTGACGGTGGCCAGATATTGAGATATCCTAAAACTGGAAGGAACGTCCAGGACCAGAGGGATCATTAGGCAACTCCCGCCCCCACCCCCCCACCCCCAGTTTGCCTGAGGCTTTCACAGTTTCCTCCTAAGTTGGAGAAATGGGAAAGAATTTGGAGATGCCAGCCTGGGGTGGAAAATCTTAAAATGTGTGATATTGGAGGAATATTCCTAATGCCTCTGGCTTTTTTCAACAGAGTGGAACTTTTCTCTTGCCCACTGTCACCCTCTAGCAATATTCACAAAGGGTCTGGTATTACTGATTCTCCCCCATCCCGCATTATTATTCAGAATGCTGCCACTAATTCTGTAAGGACCTCGAGGAAGCTATGAAAGAGGAAGGTCACTTTTGCCTGGGTACTATTAAAGAAACATTTGAATCCAGGTTTCAGGGGCAAGGTCTGGAAGTTATAAATACCTGAGATAGTTATCATCTGTCTGCTAGACCAGGTGTAGGGAAAGTGAGGGAGAGAGAAGATAATTAATTAAGCATGCACCTTCTTAACCCCTTTGTCCAAGCAGAGAAGATCTAACACCAGATCAGGACTACTCTTCAAATGCATCACCATGTGTACAGTGCATTTCCTCAGGCCCTGTCACTTGTCACTCAAAGGAACAAATGTTTTTCTAACCATCCCCTGTTCTAAGTACTCCAGGATGAAGATTATTATCCCAAATGATGTCGCCCACTCCGACCCCTTGCCCTCTCTTCCCCAATTCCCCATATCTTTCAGGTGTCCAGCGAAACTCTCTGTTTTCAACTTCTCTGAATATTTTCTTAACATTCTTGCCCTGGCTAAAACCTGCTTCTTGCCCTTCAGCCCCTCATTCCTTCCCTTTGTTCAAACTATTCTTGGAAAGTTGATGTAGTTCACACTAATAAATTTGGAGAGAATAATTGGGCATGTTCACTAGGCTTCACCATTTTCATCCCAAAAGGAACTGCCTAAAGGATTGTTGATGGTCAGTGACATTGCCAGGCAAAGGTTAAGAAAGAGGATTCAAGCAGTAGCATATTTCACCATTTTTCTTCTATTATCATTAAACCTCATTATACACCTCATAATTTGTGTCACTGTATATTGGGAAAATTATGTTCATGGCCTTAACATTTCAAAGACACTAATTTTTTAAAATATAAATGGAGGGAATCAGACTAGATTTCTCAAAAACCATCTTAAGACTTTATTATATTCTCTTGTGTTTTCTACCCATTTAATAGAAAAATTTATACTTGAAAATAAGAAAAAAAGGCATAAATATTATAGAGGGATTTTTTTTTCCTTTTTGATCTGTTTCTTGCTTTGAAAACGTGCAAATATGATGCAATTCCCAACCATTATCATCCAAAACTCTATTTCATTATTTTCCTCGTGAACCCTATATTCTATAATATTTTATTAGACAAATTATTTTCATGCCAAATAAAACATTTGAATAGCATTTAAAGACCAGTCCCCAAAAAACACATTTAAAGACTTTATTTCTAAGTTCAGCAGTTTTACCTTGGAAAAAATAAATCATATTTGTGTTTTTGAAATATAGGAAATAGTATTTTTTTTGCAAATCATTAGGAATATAGGCATTTCAAGTTATGACCTACTGGAGTAGATTTGCTTTTTCCCTCCTTCTTTCATTCATTAGATACTTACTCGTTTATTTTTTGTGCATGAAGTACTCTTCTATTTCTATAAAGTACATTAATAAATGTCATGAGTGACTTTTGTCCTCAAAGAGTCTCCCATGTAGTTCAGAAGATAAAGTTATCTTCTTATCACAACTCACATTAGCAGTGGTCTCCTAACTGGTTTTTCCACCTGCATCCCTTCCACATCCATTACCCACCCAACAGCCAGAATGATCATTTCAAAGTCATCTCACTTCTTTACTTGAAATCTTTCAAGGTACTGTATGTCACTCAAAGTAAAAGACATCTTTAAAATGCCAGCAAGGCCCTACAGTAACATTCTGTGGCCATTTCTGACCTCAGTTTGTGCTACCCTTTTCCTTACTCTGCTCTAGCCAGACTGTCCACTGGATTCTTGATGCATTTCAAGCATGTTGCCACCTCAGGACATTTGCTCTGGCTGCTCCTCCTGCCTGGAATGCTTTTCCCTCAGACATCACTCTCTTTCTCTCTCTTCAGTTCTTCATTCAAATGACACTCACATGAGACCTACTGTATTGATCTTATATAAAACGATATAGTCTTCCTACCCTCATCTTTCTCCTTATGTGGATTTTTTTTTCATTTCAAACCATTTATCTCCTCTAACAAAACTGTACAACTTAACTATGTTTGTTATCTGTCTCCTTCTAGAAAAATTTAAGTCCCATGAAGTCAGGGATATTTCCTCTTCTGATCACTGCTGCATCCTTGGTGACTAAGACATGATCTGACATATTGTAAGCATTCAAGTAATGATCTGCTGATTTATTGAATGAATAAGTCCAAGAACACAATAGTGTTTGAACCACAGGATGGCTGGAAGAATCCAGCCAACAACCTTGAACTGAACTGAATTAGCACCATGTTCCACAGTGGATGGTAATGATCTGCTCTTCAAACTTGCTTCCTATGCATCATAAAGGGAAAGAACAATTCCTTTTCCCACCACACACCCACATCACAGAGGTATGCTTCGAGAATTAATTAAATGGTAACATGGAGAAAGCATTTTGATTTTCTGGGAGAAAGCACTTTATTAATTTGAGGCTTTTGATTGTGTGAAAGAATTGTAAGTGACAAAGATGAGAACAATGTTAAAAGGGAGTAACCAAACTACCTTGGCCTTTCCCAGGATAATTGATAGGTGATATAAGCAGGATGAAGAATGAAATGTGGTTTTAGAATTCTTATCCCAAATGATAGATTTTTTTAAACAACACTTTCTTTTTCGAAGTTAACTTTCAATAATTCACAGTATGATATGTTCATTAATGAATTATTCTTCACATTTACAATACTTTTGTCCATTCTGTGTCCATTTTCCTGCTAATTAGAACTTCCATACCAGTGTAAGAGAGCTGGAAAAGAAAAATAAAATAAAAACTAAGATTTGTCCATCTGTATTTATTTCTTACTCTTTCCTGTTGAGGTGTTTGAATTCTGATTTAGAGCACTTCCAAAATACCCAATTTTGGGGGTGTGGGGATATAGCCCAATTGGTAGAATGCTTGCCTCACATGCATAAGGTCCTGGGTTCAAACCCCAGTACCACTATATCTTATATATATATAATTTTTTAAAATACCCAATTGTTAAGTGTGATACATTTCTCAAGTAGCTGGCAAATTAATCAAGTACATATTATGGGTAAGATTCTGAATAATGCTCAAGAAGGAGTATAAAGAGTTGTGACTTTGTTCCTGCCCTTTTGATGTGATGGAACACCACCAGAGAAGGTGTCAAAAGTTTGAGCATTAAAATCTAGGGAATATCATTGGGCAAATTATCTGACCACTCTAAGCCTGTTTCCTGAACTATAAAATATAAGTCAAATTATCTGCCTTGTTTTGCCTTGATATGCAATTTTTTTTATTCCAAGGTGTATTAGTCAGCTTTCTATCACTATAACAAATATCTGATATAATCAACTTATAAAGAGAAAAAGTTTACTTGGGCTCACATTTTTGGAGGTTCCAGTCCATATTCGGTTGATACTATTTTTTTTAGGCCTGTGGTGGGACAGTACATCATAGCAGAAACACGTGGCCGTGCAAAACCTCTCACCCATGACCAGGAATTGAAAAAAAAATTAAACAATAGGAAAGGGTCTTCGGTCCAACAATCTGCTTCAAAGGGACACTCTCAATGACTAAAGATCTCTCATTAGGACCCACCTCTTAAAGGTTTCACCACCTTCCAATAGCCCCACCCTGGGGACCAGGACCTTTGGGAGACACTCAAGATCAAAACTATAGCATAAGGAAAATTAATTATTTGGAAAGACAGCCTGGCAGCCATCCTGTTGACCATATCAGGAGAAACAGTGGCTTAGAAATAGACCATTATTTCTGCTGGGCTGACCCTGGAAGCTGCAATATCTACAATAATTTAAAACAGGGCATCTAACAAGTAGTGTACTGTGTCCAGGGTATGGCAAAGGTGTGTTAAGACAGTTGCTGTGACCAAAATACCAACTTAGAGGAGGAAAAGCTTATTTTGGCTCATAGTTTGAGAGCTCTCAGTCCATAGGTGGCCAATTTCATAGCTTTGGGCCCAAGGCAAGGCAGCACATCATGAGGGAAGGGAAGGCAGAGGCAAGCTACTCAATTCAAGGTGGCTGGTAAGCAGAGAGAGGGTGGGGGCTGTACAGGAGGAGCCAGGGGCAAAATAAATATAATCTCCAAGGCACACCCCCAGTGATCCACTTCTACCAGCCTCACCCCACCTGCCTACAGTGATCACCCAGTAATCCATTCAAATTATTAATCCATCAAATAGATTATTCCACTGAATAGGCTGTAGCTCTCAAAATCTAGTCATTTTACCTCCTGTATTAACACAGGAGCTTTGGAGGAACACCTCATATCCAAACCATAACAGAAGGTGAGGTGACTGGAACAGAATGACACAGCAAGATATGAGGTCATGTCCCTGCAGAACTAAGCATGATTAAAACAGAACACACCTGTGCTCTCACCAGTCAGCACATGAGACCAAAGCTCCATTACCTGGGTGATGGGGTCAGTGAGGTCATGACCCCCAATGGAAGTACAGAGCAATTTATCTCCTATTTGATTTTCAAATTCTTAACCAATAGGGACAACCTGTAGCTTAGAAATGATTAAAAAAAAAACATAACAATAAAAATGAAAGGATTAACCCTTAAATTACAAGTGAAAAACTGGGTTTTGATGAAGTGAATTCACTTCTCAAGTTCACATACCTAGGACAGTTAGAGCCAGAACTTAACCCCCAGTCTTTAGATTCTAAACCTGGTGTTTCCCACAGTGTGTGACCCAGGATAAGGAAGAAATAATTTAAAAAGGCACTTGATGGTATCCTTTCAAGTCAGAAAAGTCCCCAACCATTGTAACTGAGAGAATTTGAAAGTGAAATTCTCAGCAAATTTTCAAAGTAGGATGAGGTCCTACAATTAGGATATCCCCATAAGCTTTCGTGTTAAAGGCCTGTACCCCAGACCATGGTGCTCTTGGGAAATGAGAAAATATTAAGAGACGGGGCCCAGTGGAAGGTCTTCTAGTCATTGGGGACATACCCATGAAGGGAATGATAAGACTCCAGCCCCTTCCTCTTCTTTTTCACATTCTGGCCATGAGGTGAATGACTTTGCTATGCCATGTTTTTCCATCATGTTCTACCCACCTCCAAAGGCCTAAAAGCAATAAGACTGACAAACCATGAACCGGACAAAATTGTGAGTCCAAATAAACCTTTTCTCTTTTTAATGTTGTTTTCTCAGGTATTTCTTATAACAACAGAAAGTTGACTAACACATGGAGAAAGGAAGATAATAAATTGAAGCCAATTTGCCTGAAATGAGGGAGAATATGGATGCACAAACTGAATTGGTATCCAGAGCCCATCCACAGGAAATTTCATAATAAAAGTCAACAGACTTATTTAGGCTCTCCTACTGAATATCAAGCATCATGATAGTCTCGGAGGATCAAGGAACCTTTCCCATGGCATAGTAGAAGAGACAGACATGTAAATCTCTGTAGTACAAAATGTTAAGGGCAGGTACTTTTGAAGGGTTAGGAAAACATGGAGATGAGAGTCAAGTGCATTTTCCATGAAAAAGGTGATATTTAAAATGGGTCTTTAAAATGAGTGAGGAATCTTCCAGATGGACAAAGATGGAGAGCACAGCAGTATTTCAGGTAGATAAGAGAATATGTTCCAAATTACAGATGTACAAATAAAGGTGAGGTTTGATGGATAGCAAAAGTTTGGTATGGCTGGGGTGAACTTGACAGAAATTAAGTTGGTCTATAAGTTGCAGACAGATTGTGAAAAACCTACAGTCATGCTGGCAAGTCCAGGCCTTAATCAAATGGCAAAGGAAATAGCCTTGAACACTTAAAGGGAAATGTGAGTCCACCACCCACACATCATGGCAGATGAGCCTCATTTCCTCTTTCAATACGATCTCTAGCCTGGTAAATGAGGGCTATGTTAAAGCAATATGCTATTCAGCAAAGCTTTTCACAGGTTCTTTGTGTTTGTTCGGCAAACATAAGGGTAAAATGGGGACTCAAGTAGCAGTTTATTGGACTGGAAACAGGCTGAAAAAGGCAGACAAAAAGAGTTCTGATTAATTTACCAGGACACAGTAGACATGAAGATTCAATAGAGAAGATTCAGAGTTTTGTCTTCAGACTTTTCCTGTTCTAACTGGGCCTCGGCACAGGAACTCAGAGAAGGGAGCAGAGAGCCCACCTATCAAATTCTTAAATGGCACAAAGCCATGAGAAGTAACTAATATGCTAGATAATGACATGATGACCCATGAAGACCTGGATGAGGCATTTAAGATGAAGTTTAGAAAGGACATTTATTAAAATTCATGTTACATGGGTAAAATGGCCTCAGTGTTGGTGTCCCCTCAGAATTCATATATTGAAGTCCTAACCCCCAAAATAATGGTATTAGGAGAAGACACCTTTGGTGCCTGATTAGGTAATGCGTGTGGAGGCCTCTCAAACAGAATTAGTGTCTTTATAAAAGAGGCTCAAAAGGCCTAAGAGAGCGTCATCTTGTTCCTCCCTTATGCCATGTGAAATTACATGGCAAGACTGCAATCTATGAGAAAGCTGGCTCTCACCAGACACTGAATTTGCCAGAACTTGATCTTGGATTTCTATTCTTCAGAACAATGAGAAATAAATATTTGTTGTTTATAAGCTACCCAGTTTTATGGTATTTTTGTTATAGCAGCCAGAATAGACTAAGACAACGGGAAAGGGTTGGATTAGCACTAAGTATAAGATGGACAAGATATGATTAAACATTAGTTCAGTGAAAAAGACCCTTGGTTTTCATTGTTTGCAACTGAAAGCAAATTCAATATTGTTTTTTTAAAAAAAGAGGATACATCTGCCCCCCAAAAAAGATTAATGTAATCTCAAACTAGAGATTACATGACTAGAAAAGCAGCGGTGGGTAAGTTTAGACCATAGAATGGGGTTATTAGAAACTGGGCCCATCACAACACTGCTCTGTGTAGATACAGGTAGAATCTTATGGATGTCAAGTGCCAAGGACATAACCTTCCAGAATCAACTTTTCATTCATATTCTTCCTCCACCTCTCTGATAAGAAATCCACAAGCAGAAGGATTTTGTCCTGTCTTTACTACTTATGTAGTAAAGTCCACCCAGTGCCCACACCCATGCCAAGCACACAGCAGGAGCAAGGTAAGTGTTCACTGAAGGAGCGAATAATGAACCAGGAGGAAAGCAACAAGGTGCAGGTGCTCAAAGGCACTGGACAACTGGAAGAAACGAGACATATTGTTCATGAAAGAAAAGGTCTCAGAGATTTTCAACAATTATCTTAAAACATTAAAAGACTCTTAGGTAGAAAAAGAATCATACATAATCTTTTAAGTCCCAGAGGTCATATTTAAATCTAATTGGTAGAAGTTTCAGGGAGACAGTTTTTAGTTCAGTACAAGGAAGTATTTTCTAATAATTAGGGCTGTTCTAAAAGGCCTTAATGAGGAAATGAACAGCATCGTTGAAGGCGTCTGAGGAGAGCTGAATGGCCCAGGTTGGAAAGGCTGCTGAGGAGTCATTGCTACACTAAGGATGCTGGCTTTAGTGACCACAGAAGTTACTTCCAATTCTAATGTTATCTAACTACAAAATGAGATGACCTGGGAAGAAGTGACTTGAAGACTAATACTCCTATTCCCTCATAAAGACTTAAAATGATTTTAATCTAAATTGGTATCTCATTGATGTGAAGGATGACAGATGAGTGATAACCATGATAAATTCTCTCACTCAGTTCTCTTTAGGCAGTAGTGATCTACCAGGAAAGACCTCATGAGGGAACGTGGATTTATTTAGCTTTGAATATCAGATAGATGGGAAATAGGTATGGAAATCTTTGCTAAAGGGTGAATATGGCAGAAGCTTCTTAAGCCTTTTATTGCAAAACCAGAAACATTTTATATCATCATGAGGTCTTTAATGCACATTCCAGCACCTTGTACTTTCTCAAAAGATACAAATTCTATCATGTCCAGGATAAGAAAGCACCAGTTCTCCACAAGCCAAAAACCCACTTGCAGTTATTTTACTCTCCTTTTCTGTGATTCTTTTATACCTTATAAATTCTAATTATAAATATTCCCTAGCTCTTCTCACTAATCAAACATTAGCACTACTGAATTTATACCAACTTAATTTGCTTTTAAGAAAAAAAATAGCAAAAGAAAAATATGAAGTGAAATGTTTATATAAACTACTTAATACACTTCTGTAAATTATAGAAAATATTTTAAAACTTATTCCTAAATTATTTAATTATGTCTACCAACTTTGAATATTACCACTAGTCACCACTAACATACTGTTGTGATTAAATGACTGTAAAGCAATGTACTGTGAAAACTTAGCAAACCAAATTGAGTGTCTCTCTGAATTGCATAAATTTTTCAGCTTTCAATCCATTTGACATAGGACTTTTTTCCAGTTCTTTTTAAATATTAGACTTTTATTTTTTTTTCTAATTTGTTCTTTTTAGTTATAAATGACAGTGGAATACATGGGAGGGCAGAACCGGGGATAGAACTCAAGGGCACTCGAACACTGAGCCACATCCTCAGCCCTATTTAGTGTTTTTTATTTAGAGAAACAATCTCATTGAGTGGCTTGGCGCCTTGCTTTTGCTGAGGCTGACTTTGAACTCAAAATCTTCCTGCCTTGGTCTCCTGAGCCACTGGGAATACAAGCATGCACCAGGTGCCCGGCAGTAGAATGTATTTTGACATATCACACATACATGGCATATAACTTCCTCTTCTTGTGGTTGTACATGATGTGGAGTTACACTGGTTGTGTATTCATAAACGAACATAGGAAAATTATGTCCCATTGATTCTACTGTCTTTCCTATTATCATCTCTCCTTCCTTCCCCCCATTCCCCCCCTCCAATCTGGTGAACCTCCTCACCTCCTTCCCCACCTGCCTATTATAAGTCTGCATCAGGATATCAGAGAGAACATTCAGGTTTTGTTTCTTGGGATGGGCTTATTTCACTTAGCATGATAGTCTCCAGCTCCATCTATTTATTGTCAAATGCCATAATTTCATTCTTCTTTATGGCTGAGTAATATTCCATTGTGTATATGTAGCACATTTTCTTTATCCATTTATCTGTTAAAGGCACCTAAGTTGTCCATAGTTTAGCTATTGTGAATTGAGCTGCTATGAACATCAATGTGACTACGTTACTGTTGTATGCTGATTTTAAGTCCTTTGTGTATGTGCTTTTGGGATAACTGGGTCAAATGGTGGTTCCATTTCAAGTTTTCTGAGGAATCTCCATGCTGTTTTCCAGAGTGGTTGCACCAATTTGCATTCCCACCAGCTATGGATGAGTGAACTTTTTTCTCCACATCCTCTCCAGAATTTATTGTCACTTCTATTCTTAATAATTGCCATCCTGACTGGAGTGAGATGAATCTCAGAGTAGTTTTAATTTGCATTTCTCTAATTGCTAGAGATGTTGAAGATTTTTTTATATATTTGTTGATCAATCATATTTCTTCTTCTGTGAAGTGCCCATTTGTTGATTGGGTTATTTGTTTTGTTGGTGTGAGTGTTTTGAGTTCCTTATATCTCCTGGTGATGAATGCTCTGAGGTGCAGGTGGCAAAAATTTTCTCCTATTCCATCAGCTCTTTCTTCATGTTCTTGATTGTTTCCTTTGCTGTGAAGAAGCTTTTTAGTTTGACACAATCCCATCTATTGATTCTTGATTTTTCTTGTGCTTTAGGAGTCCTGTGGAGGAACTCGATGGAGATTTGGGCCTACTTTTTGAGAACTCCTTTTCTTATTATGAGTAATCTCAGAGATAATTCTTTAAGATATGGAAATCAATGTTATTTACTTTTCACTAATAAAGCCCATTAACTATATAGAAAGTAAGATTTATTCAAGGTTGTTTTCCAATTAACCTGTGACCATCTGAGAACAAATCAGTAGTAAGCCAAGGCCCTGGAGCCATCTATTTTTGTCCTTTTGAGCTATTAAATACATGTCACTGAGTTCCCTGAGTATCATAACTTTTAAATCCAGCATCTTAAATCCAACATTTTTACCTTGATTGGCAAAAAAAATTTTTGCTTTTGTTTTGTTTAGTTACTAGAATATTGAGAAAGAGCTGAACACACTTGAGGGATCAGCATTTGGAACTTATGACTAACTATCCCTCCTCTGGTGAGATAGCCCTCATTCCAGGCCTTTAGATTTTTCCTGTCTTAAGGCTATCCCTTCCTAATGGGATACATATGTGGTGCTTACCAGATGTGGCCATTCTGAATACCCAGTTCTCCATCCCAAAGAAGCAGGAGATGTACTTCTAAACATGACTAATACAATTCTACTCTGGTCCAAAGCAGAACATTTCTTCTTTCAGGAGAGACAACAAAAAGTCTCCCCATTGAGATACTGCAGGTAGACAGAGGCCTGGGAAGCTATCTATAAGAATTCCTGCTGATTCCAAAGCACCTGCCCCAGAAATAGCCCTTTAGGTTCTGAATCATTCAAAGTTTTGTTCATTAAGCACCTACATCGTGCCTGACAAGTTTGTGAATGTGTGCAGCTCAAGTAGATGGAGAATCATTCAGACCCAAAATAGGAACACCAGAGAGCTACTGGAGTACCAGGGAGAATGAGCTCAGTTTTCTTTCTTTGCTGCCCTAGATATCAGTTCTGGGACTCTTTATTCTCTCTCTCTCCTCTCTCCTTTGGTGGTCTCTTGTAGTTCTATAGTTTTAATGCCAGCAATACATTGATGATACCACAATTTCTTCCCTGAGCTCTGAACACATTATTTCCAACTGCTTATGGTGCATCTTCACCATCACATTTAATATCCATTTCTATTTAAACAGGTCTAAAACATAACTACTAGTTTCCCTACCTGCATCCCCAAAGTTATTCCTTTTACAGAATTCCTCATGTAACTAGGTCATTCTTCAACCAGTTATACAGGCAAAAATTTGGGCGACATTCCAGTAAACTGTAATATCTTTGCCATACTCTTTCATGAAATCCATTGTTATATGGATATAATAGTCTCATTATTATATCTCAAAATAAACATCACATCAAGATAACTTAATTATCTCACCTCCTCTTCCACCTCTTGGCCCAAGCCACCTCAGCTACTTAAGTACTAGTTAGTTTTTCCATTTTTAACCACTTAATGCACCAGTGACATATTTTTAATATATCAGATAAAGATGTTGTTCAGTAGGTTAAATCCTTCCATTGTTTCCCCATGTCCTTACAATAGAATTCCTACTTTTTATTATGGCCCACAAGTTCCTGAATCATCTGCTACCTCATCATCTCTCCAGTTTCATCTTCTGTTACATTACTGTGTTAGTCAGTTTTCCATCACTATAAGAAATATCTGAGCCAGGCACAGTGGCACAAGCCTATAATCCCAGCAGCTTGGGAGGCTGAGGTAAGAGGATCGAAAGTTTAAAGCCAGCCTCAGAAACTTAGTGAGGTACAAAACAACTTAGCAAGACCCTGTCTCTAAACAAAACATAAAAAGGGCAGGTATTGTAGCTTACTTATTCAGCGTTCCTGGGTTCAATTTCTGGTAGGAAAGAAAGAAAGAGAGAGAGAGAAAAGAAGAAGGAGGAGGAGGAGGAGGAGGAGGAGTGGGGGGGAGGAGAAGGAGAAAGAGGAAGAGGAGGAGAAAGGGGAGGAGGAGGAGAAAAAAGAAGAAAAGAAGAAAAAAACTCTGAAATAATAAACTTTTAAAAAGAAATTATTTATTTGGGCTACAGTTTTGGAGTTCCAATCTATGATTAGTTGGCCCTTTGCTTTTAGACTCTTGGTGAGGCAATACATCATAGCAGAAGTATATGGCAGAGCATAACTCTTCTGTCATGAAGTTACAGAGGAAGGGGCTAGGATATCATTAGCCCCGTCAAGGGTAAATCCTCAATGATCTGAAGACCTCCCAATAAAGTCATACCTATTATAGTATCCAGCACCTTCTAATAACACCAAGTTGTGTAAAAGCCATTAACATACGGACCTTTAGGGGATAATCCAGATGCAAACTATAGCAAATATCCTTTGCTCAAAACCCAAAAGTTAAGTGATCTGTCTTATACAAGTTGTTTTAGAAAATAGAAAAAGAGGGAAATCATTTCAGTTAGTGAAACTTATATACACTAATATCAAAACTGTACAAGGACAAGAAAAGCACATGATAGATCAATCTCACTTACAATCTTAAAAAGACAGGCAAAATATGAGTTCATTAAATGTAATACATATCAAATACATGCTTCTATATTCCTGTACCATATTCTCAAGGTTATCTCAAGAATGTAAAGATACTTAAACGTCAGAAAATCTTTTAATGTAACGTACCAATAAGTACATTGCCGGAGCTCAGAAAAATGATACCTGAAAGTATGACAGGCTGAGGACTTTGAACTGAAGGACACTGGAAGGGCCTCAGATGCAAAGAATCTCTCTGACCTTTTCTTGCCCTTCTTTTTCCCACTGGCCTTTCTCCCAGAAGATGATTCATAAAAATCAGAGTTTCTCTTCCTCAAGACCACTCACAGAGACCAGGACCCCTTTTCCCTTAAGCCAGCCATAACATCTAGAAATAGCTTCCCCTACTTTTCTGTTTAGGAGCTGGCAATAAGAAAATTCTCTCAAGGACATCATCTAAGAATAGATCATAAGGCCCCCATTCCAGAAGAGGTCCTGCCCTACACCTGGGAGGAAGGAGTGCTGTACAGAGAGGTCAAGAACAATCTGCAGAGACAGTTGTCCTGAATTTCCCCTTCACCCCCAAATCTCAGTGTCTTAAAATAAGAAATTTTTCTTCATTCAAGAAAAGATCAGGTTAGTCAGGTAAATGTAGTGCATACACATCATATATCATATTGAAAATAGTAAAATTTTAAGCTATCTAGTGTTGCATAGTCTTGAAATAATTGTGGGACCAAGGAAACAGCAGTCCCTGTTCAAGCTTACAGAGTAACGGAAAGCACAGCTTCACCTTTAATGAACATGCTAGGCTCAGATCCATTTGTAGAAGAGTAAAGTGGTCCAGAAACAACATCCTCTAATCAACTTTGCTAAGCAGACTTGTAACAGGCTGTGCCTCTTCTGGCAGAAAGCCCTTTTCTAGTGAAATGACCTCTGTCCTAGAAAAGGTAAAGATATTGAGAAATGCATTCTAACATGTTACGGGGGAAACAAAGTACTTTGGAATGTAACAGAAATGTGATTTTCTGGACCAGGAGGGTCCTGGAGTCTCCAAGGCCAGGAAAGCCTGATTCCACTTTCCTGACATTCTGAGTGCAGGCTCTTTGTTCCACCTCTACAAGGGGGAGACCAGGAACATGCAAGAGAAAAACCAGGACTCAGCCCACTTCTTCCTTTTAGAGCTGTGTAACCTTAATCTCACTGATCCCTTTATTGAAATAGATGGAGAAAATAAAACTTGTCTTATAGCACTGTCAGGGGATCAAACATGATAATACCTTCAATAATTTGGTATGATGTGTGGCACATCAGAAGACCTCTATAGAAGCTTGTTCCTTCTTTTCCTAAATTTCTTGATAAAATAACTTTAGAAAAATATGAAATAAATCTTTTTTCCTAAAACACCTAAATGGAAAAAAAAAAAATCCTGGAGAACATGTTTAACCAGAAGTGACAAATATCAGTCATTGCCTTTATTAGCATTATCACCATTAAAAAACTTTATGGAATTTGGCAACACTTCTGAGTGATGCATAGATGATTCACAGCAATATTTATAAAGTTCTTTGTCCTCCTTAGGTGACAGATATTAAATAAATACAAGCAAACTTTCATTCGTATCATTCTTCAATGGAAATGCCACACTTAACAACATTTGAACTTATAATGTATATTTATTTTTATTTTTATGCTATATGCCCAGGAGGTCCCTAAGTCCACACTTAACAACACCATCTCTATCTATTACCAAAAATAATAATGGGATGCCACTCAGGATAGCCTATATTAAAAAGGTGAGAGAGACTGAATAGATGACAAACATTAGATGCTCCCAAGTGCAGTTGTGAAGAGACAGTAACAAGCTCTTAGAGGAAAGTTGCTTAGAAAGCATGATTATTTACCTTGCCCATGAGTTGAATTTAATTATGCTATAATGCCACTGCCTTATTCATTTCTCTAATGTGTTATCAAAGACAGTCAGAGCCATTTAGTAATCTGCAGATCCCTTTAGTGATCTGGAATTGATTAATGCCTAGTGGCATTGAAATGTGGTTTGGAGTGAATGAAAATGCACTATTTCAGCACTCCTGGTGAATAAAATAAGAGATCTGTGTATTCTAAGCTAACTCCCTCAAAGGCCTGTCTATAATCCCATTCCCAGCATAATTGAGAGAACAGCAAAACCACTGACCACTGACCCTAGATCTGGGTAGAGAGCGATGTTCCCTATTTTTTTCATCATGATTCTGTCTTCATGGTGACACTTTATTTTCTGGCCTTGACACATCTGGGAGCTATTTGTTTCTCTAACTAAGACATAGCTATATACCTAAGCCATTTTGTTCCAAGAAGCATGGCTGGGTTATATAACATCTACAAAATACATTAAGTTCATGCTAGGTAAGAGAAGAAGAGAAACATCACAACACAAAACTAGGTGAAATCTTACAAAACAGAAGAGATGCATAAGTCACACAATTTTTTTACATGGAAAACAAGAAAATAAAACATCTGCAGAAAAAAACTGATGGAAAAATACACATTAAGGATAAATTGATATGTCTTGTGAAATGACATTTATATTCTTCCAAGGATGAATTGTCTTAATATTTTAATAAAATTTATTTTGGAACATTTTTCAAACCCTGGACATTTAAATAAATAACACGTTGTCCTCTGAAAAAAGGAGAAAAAAATTTTTTTTCGTGTTTGTGGTTGTTAATTTCTTAGGTCTGGTTGATTTAATTAGAAATATTCTATACTGCAATGCTGGTGCACCTGATTCTTTTGAGAGGATTATGGGGGGAAAAAGTGTTTATGAGTATTCTGTCCCTCTAGTCTTGTTTCTAAAGATAATCTGAGTGATATAACAACAGAACTTGAATTGGTCCTCTACAAGAAAATAATCAAAAAAGTAAATACAAATGGACTTAGTAAAACTAATATCTAATTTTTAAATAAATTCCACTTAAAACTACAATGACTTCAGTGAGTAATGTCACATATCCATTATTTCACAGATATACAATTTCTGTCTACAAGATCAATACCTTAGAGTTGAATTGTTGGACCCAAAACAGATGCTTTATTTTGGCAGGTATTGAAAATTTCCCCCTTGGGTCCATATACATCCCCACCAGCAATAGCTGAAAAGATATCTCATATTTTACCAGCTCACTATGCTACCAAGATTTTGAACATTTCTCAATTTTCTGGAAAATAACAATATTTTTTGTTGTTTTATTTCAAAAACAAATATGTTGGGATATATTTCACTTACTACAAAATTCACTCTTTTTAAAGTATATAAGTCAGTAGGGATTCAATGCAATCCATATCAAGATCCAAGCTAATCCTAAAATTTATATTGAGATTCAAGGGATCCAGGATATCCAAAACAATCTTGAAACAGAGAAGTTAGAGGACACACACTTTCCTATTTCACACTTACTACAAAACTACAGAAATCAAGACCAGTGTAGAATTTGCATAAGGATAGACACAAGGGTTAGAACTGACACCTCAAATAAAGCCCATACATCTATGACCAGTTGTTTTTTGATAAGGTAGGCAAGACCCTTCAATAGAGAAAGAATGATTTTCTTCAGCCAATGATTCCAGGACAACTAGTATCTACATGTAATAGAATGAAATTAGATCCTAATCTCACACCATTAACAAATTCGCTCAAAATGGATGATAGAATTAAATATAAGATGTAAGCTCTAATATTCTAGGAAAAAAGATTAAAAGTAAGTCTTTGTGACATTTGCTTAGGGATTGCTTTCTTATAATATCAAAACTGTAAGCAACAAAAGAAAAAATAAATATACTAGTTCATGAAAATTAAAAACTTTTGTGCTTCAAATAATAACATCCAGAAAGTGAAACGATAACCCACACAGTGGGAGAAAATATTTCATAACCACATGTCTGATAATGAACTAGTATCCAGAGTAAATAAATAACTCCTACAGCTGAGTGATTAAAAAAAAACTCAATTAGAAGTGGAGAAATTATTTTTTCCAAAGAAAATATATCCATGACTGATAAGCACATAGAAAGATGCTCAAAATCATTGACACCAGGGGAATGCAAATCAGATGCCTGAAATAAAAAAGGCAGATAGTAAGTGATGGTGAGGATGTGGAGAAAATGGACTCTTCACTGAAAGGTATTGCAAAATTATGCTTCCACTTTGGAAAACACTGTGGCAGCTCTTCAAATTGTTAAACACAGAATTACCAAAGGACTCAACAATTCCACATCTAGATATCTACCCAAGAAAAATGAAAATATATGTCTGTATGAAAACACTTGTTCACAAATATTCATAAAAGCAGAATTCCTCCGAGGAAAAGATTGGAAACAATTCAAACATCCATCAACTGATGAACAGATAGACAAAAGATGGTATGTCTGTATAACGAGAAATTATTTAGTAATAAAAAGGAATAAAGTGCCAGCTCATGCCACAAGATTCAGAGGATGAACCTTGAGTACAGTACGCAAAGCACAAAAGAATAGTCATAAAAAGGTACATATTGCATAATTCCACTAATATGAAGTGTCAAGAATAGGCAACTCTACAGAGACTAAATGAATTAATGGTAGCTGGGTGCTAGGGGCTGGGGGGATTGAAATGATTAATATTGGTACAGGGTTTCCTTAGGGATGATGTCCTAACATTACAGTATTGTGATGATTACGTATCTCTCAGAGCATACTAAAGCCTACTGATTTATATAGTTTAAAAGGGTGAATTCTATATTAAGTGCACTCTAACATAAGTATGCTAACCATACTGAAGTGATATACTAACCATACTAAGTTGATAATTAGTGTCAATAGTCATCAAATATTCATTCCCTCTATCATCCTGAGATATGCGCCTCTACCCCATAAGAGACGCTTAACTGGCTGTGTGATTTGTTTTAACCTATGGTATGTGAGTAGAAATGAGAATATGTAAGTTGCCGGGAAAAGATTTAAAGCAAAATGTGGGTTTTTTTGCTAGGCTCTCTGGAGATCCAACCATCTTTTATAAGAGCATGCCCAGGTAGCTGCTGCTTTCTCAGCCTGGATCGTGGAAAGAAATACATGTGGAGTTGATTTGACTTGAACCCACCCAGGCCTGGCTGATCTCCACCAGACCCAGAAGAACTATAGTCAACTTACAGACACAGGATAAAGAGTTTCTTTCCTTTTTTTATTTGTTCTTTTAGGTAGAATATATTTCGACACACTATACATACATGGAGTATAACTTACTCCAATTAGGATTCCATTCTTGTGGTTGTACATGATGTGGAGTTTCACTGGTCATATGTTCATATATGAGCATAGGAAAGTTATGTCTCATTCATTCTACTGTTTTTCCTATCCCCATCCACCCTCCCTTCCCTTCATTCCCCTTTGTCTAATCCAATGAACTTCTATTCTACCACCCCCTGCCCTTATTGTGTGTTAGCGTCCATGTATCAGAGAGAACATTCAGTCTTTGGTTTGTGGGATTGGCTTATTTCACTTAGCATGATAGTCTCCAGTTTAATCCATTTACTCAGCAAATGCCATAATTTCTTTTTTCTTTATGGCTGAGTAATATTCCATTATGTATATGTAGCACATTTTCTTTTTTTTTTTTTAATATTTATTTTTTAGTTATTGGCGGACACAACATCTTTGTTGGTATGTGGTGCTGAGAATCGAACCCGGGCCGCACACATGCCAGGCGAGCACGCTACCACTTGAGCCACATCCCCAGCCCCCAGTAGCACATTTTCTTTATCCATTCATCTATCAAAGGGCACCTAGTTTGGTTCCATAGTTTAGCTATTGCAAACTGAGCTGCTATAAACATCGATATGGCTATTTCACTGTAGTATGTTGATTTTAAGTCCTTTGGGTATATGCTGAGGAGTGGGATAACTGGGTCAAATGGTGGTCCCATTCCAAGTTTTCTGAGGAATCTCTTTACTGCTTTCCAGAGTGGTTGCACCAATTTGCAGTCCCATCAGCAATGTATGAGTGAATATTTTTCCCCAAATCCTCACTAACATTTATTGTTACTTGTATTCTTGATAATTACCATTCTGACTGGAGTGAGACAGAATCTCAGGGTAGTTTTAATTTGCATTTCTCTAATTGCTAGGGATGTTGAGCAGTTTTTCATATAGTTGTTGACCAGTCATATCTCTTCTTCTGTGAAGTGCCTGTTCAGTTCCTTTGCCATTTACTGATTGGGTTATTTGGATCTTTGGTGTTAGTTTTTGAGTTTTTTATATATCCTGGAAATGAATACTGTATCTGAGGTGCAGTGGCACCTTGAGTGGCAAAGATTTTCTCCCATTTTATAAGCTCTGTCTTCATGTTCTTTGTTGTTTCCTATGCTGTGAAAAAGCTTAGACAAAGTTTCTTGACACATGCCATAAATATTTTAAAATTGTTTGTTGTCCTGATAGAAGCAGCTACTAAAAAAAAAAAAAAAAAAAAAAAAAAAAAAAAAAAAAACAGGTAAAGGTTAAGGGCATAGCTCAGTGAAACAATGTATGCTTAGTATGTGAGAGGTCCTGAATTCATTGTTAGTACCAATAAATAAGTAAATTGATACAAATGTATAAAATTTACTCTCTTGCATATTCATAAGAAGTATCTGCAAAGCTACCCTAAAATATAATAAACAAAAGCATCCCCATGAGGAGGTAAACCGGGTATCTGAATGAGTGACAATGCAACATAGAATATTTTCAGAGAATAGTGGGTTTTTGGCATTATTTTGTTGTAAACTATGGGAGTATATTATTTTCCCAAGGCATTATGTAAGAAAGCATTAGAGGGGCATCCATAGTCATGCATGCCTGCAATCCCAACATGTTGGGAGGCTGAAACAGGAGATCAAAAGGTTGAGGCCATTCTCAGAAATTTAATGAGAAAGGACTGAGGATGTAGCTCAGTGGTAGTGTGACCCTTGGTTCAATCCCCAGTACTAAAAAATGAAAATAAAAGGAAAGTAGGAAGGAAAGAAGACATATATCATGTTCAGAAATTCTGCTAAATAAAATATTTGATGTCAATTTAGTTACCCAAAGCATAAGGTAGGATTATTCCAAGAAGCTAACAGAAAATCAGAAAATTAAAAATAAACAACTAGTATGAAAGACAGAGAATTATGTACCTACCTGAATGCTGATGTCACAATCACATAACAGGTAGAAAACCTGAAAGTCAGCTATCTTTCTTGTTCTTACTCTCTCAATCAATCACAAACCAGCGTGTATCTTCTGGTAATCCATTTAACTGCTTTGGGCCTACTATCTTCATTTGGAGTCTTAAATGACTTCTAAGAAAGTAATCAACCAGGTTTTTTTTTTCTTTCCAGCAAATTCTATTGAATGATTGGGAGGAATTTACCATAAAATCCATTTTAAATAAAATCTAGCTCTTTGCTTGACCTTGCCAAGACTTGGTCAGGAAATTTTCACAGTTCTTGCAGGTGGTCATGTACTTACCTCTGGAACTGTCCCTGATCCATCCATCGTGGTGTGGTTGCAGGCATTGAGTCACTCAAAGGCCAGGGCTCGGCCTTTTGTCAGTGCTTATGTCAACATACAAAAATTTTAAATTATTCATCTTGTTGTCTAGTTGTAGGACAATAATTTCACAACACACTTTCAGAGAATGAAAATGAAGTATTTTTCTTGTACTAAAAATAATTTATTTCACTGTTTTTTTTTTCAAGTTTCCCAGAAGCTAATTATCACAAAATGATTAACAAAACCAATGGAAATTATGAAGTTGATACACAATGTAACCACTGATAATGACTTATTTTTTTTAATTTTGTAATTGTATATGGACAGAATGCTTTTATTTTATTTGTTTTATTTTTATGTGGTGCTAAGGATTGAACGCAGTGCCTCACACATGCTAGGCAAATGTTCTGCTACTGAGCTACAGCACCAGCCCTTGCCCCATGATAATGACTTCTATATATAGGGATCACTTCTAAGCCACTTTTAGTTTAAACATTCCGCAATTTGAAAAATAGGTTAAATTCACAAACAGCTGAGTTTCCCTTCAATCTCCAGTAGTACTCTCATCTTCTCATAGAATTCAATAGCATAAAAATTGGAAATTCTTTTTCACAAAGCAATGTTGGTAAGTAGCATTACAATCAGATGTTCACCTCAACCAAGAGCTGTTCTAGTCATCTGGCACTATAATTTTTCCAGGTGAAAGAAACCAGGCACAAATGTTGTTTACATAGGTAGAAGGGGAAAGGAAGAGCAACACAGACAATATGTTCACTTCTTTCTACCCAGGGAAAGTGAAACCTGGTGCCATGTATGGCATCAAATTAAATCTATCCCCCAGCATTGTGTGCAACCACAAACACAAATCTTCATGACCAATAAGCAAAACCAAACATAGATAGATGGATGATAGACAGATGTATGTGTGTGTGTGTGTGTGTGTGTGTGTGTATTTCTAGATCTAGATCTATCTACATATCTATGTATATGTATAGCTAGATATCTCTAGAGATATTAAAATGACTACAGAGTACTAAGAATTCCTAAGAATTCCATCACTAGAGTTTTTTCTTCACTGTTTGATATGCAGCTTTCCATTACAATAGAAAATACTTGAGATAATGAACTAAAAAAGAGAAAATGTTTATTTGGTTCAAAGTTTGAAGGTTTCATTCCAGGTTGATTAGCCCATAACTGTGGCAAAATATTGCCTTGTAGTGGGAATACAGAGCAGAGGAAGCGGAAGTGAAGGACAGAAACAGGAAGTGGGTGGGTCCCAACAGCCCTTTCAAGGGCCTGTCTCCAATGGCATAACTTCCTCCCACCAGACCCCACCTCTTAAAGGTTTCACCACATCCCAATAGTGCCACAAGCTGGTGGCCTTTACCACATAGGACTTTGGGATACCTTTATCCAAACCACAGCACACTGCTTACCATAAAATGTCCTTATAAGATAAACGGTCCCAAGAAGAGTTACCTATAGAGAAATGGGAAACTTTGCAAGCATTCTAACAGAAGGCCTCTCCATTCAGATTTTTGTCACTTCTCTGACATAACATTCTGCAATTCTTCCCCACGCCCAAAGGTCTCAATGACATCAAGTCATTAGTATTTACTGTCTGATCTTTTACATTATCTTTTGGTACATTTCCTAGCTCTAGTCCCAAGCACTTGTATATATTCAAACAACAATCATCAATGTTTTTAGGGTAATTCACTGTACAAGCAAAAATAATTAAGTCATCATAGGACCTATAATCTCATGTCATTCATTTAGTGTTAACACAATTTAAAACATACTAATATTTATTCCATGTGTTACTTAGTTCTTTCTCTTTTTATTCAATTCCATGGATATGGAATCTGGAATCATCTTTCTTTTTAAGTCAGCTACTTCAATACTTGTGCTCAAGTTAAAATATCTCTGTGCCTTAGAGATCATTAGGAAAATCAAGGGCCTTCTTAAAGATGTCCTAAATCAACATTTTCCACTTCAAATAATGGTAAGTTGGATTTCTCTTTCCAGGTAGGATAGAGTAGCTGACAGATCCCTAGTCCTTGTGAGAACTATTAGAACTTTCAAATAAAATTTTAAAATATTTTTAAACAGCATCACAAAGTTTTCTAAGGAGCAAAGATTAAAAGAAACAAGAATATGGAAAGTGAAAAACTGCAGAAAACTAAGCTGATGTTTGGGCAGCTACTCTGTAAATGAAGGCTTTTGTCAATTCTAGGTGCATGCTAAGGGTTTGAGCATTTGGACTTTTCTTGGGCCACAGCTAAAGGAGAGAAACTAGAAGAGACTATGACATTCTCATAGGACTAAAGAGACACAAATTGGAAATGAGAGAAGACAGGATTCCAATGAGAAGGGAAGGGTGGATAACTAAACCATTGGAAAGCCATTTTACACTCTAGGAATTTTCCTGTTTCTGAAACATAAAGACTTGGGAGGCTATAAATCTCAGCAGAAGTCTTCTAATTACAGAGCATTTACTTTCTGTAATCTTGCTGTGATATTGATATAAGAATTGGAGTTCAGGATTTGCCAGCAGGGAAGGGCCCCAGTGAATATACCAGGCTCTGACAAAAAGGCACTAAAAATCTACACATTAGGCTCTTGATGAATGAGAGGTAGACAGAGCCTTTCAAAAACTAAAACACAGGTTTGACTCAGCAGAGTCTCTGATTGGAGTAAGATCACTAGCCACATTCTATATACTCAGCAGAGAAAAGATAAAGACTGCAGTGAAATATCTGCTGCAGGCTCTATAGATTTTGGTATACCATGCTTACCTTTAAATTTTATATATAAATATAAATTTTATATATAAATATAAATTATATATATATATATACACACACATATATAATGATATATATATATATATATATATATATATATATATATATATATATATATCACATGATTTTAAGCCAAGAGGAAGAAAATAAACAGACACAAAAGTGATCATCCACATAGTAAGTTAGCAAACAAAGATTTTAAAGTCATTATGCTTAGCCTGTACAATAATATAGAGAGGCACAGATGGAGAAAATGGATTAAGAGATGGAGACCTTCACTAGAGAATTAACATTTAATTAAAAATGCAAACTATAACTGAAATTAAGAATCTAAGGGGCTGGGGTTGTGGCTCAGTGGTAGAACACTCACCTAGCACGTGCAAGGCCCTAGGTTCAAGTCTCAGCACCACATAAAAATAAATAAAGTAAAGGTATTGTGTCCAACTACTATATATATATATATATATATATATATATACACATAAATATAATCTAAACAGGTGTGTCAACAGCATATCTGACACAGAAGAAAACAAGATTGTCAGAAGAAAACAAAATTGTTCTACTGAAAGATAACAGCAACAAAATAATTAGAAAGAAACACTGAGATTTAAAATGAATAGGAAATTCAGAAAAGAGAAGGTATTTGTGGGGTTACAATCATGTATTCTAATGCACAAATAAATGAAGGAGAAGGGTAGAAGTCAGATATAGAGAAAATATGCATGAGAAATTTCCAAAACTGATCAATATTATCCACCCAGAAATGAACCATCAACCTAGAGTCCTGTACCAGGATCTTTCAATCTTTCAAAAATGAAGGAGAGCAAAGACCCTCCAATGAACAATGAAATAGACACTAGAGCCTGCAGGTAATATTTCACTGTAGTCTTTACCTTTTCTCTTTACCTTTTCTCACCGGCACACCTGCTTTGTAAAGAAACAATAATAGAAGTTCTCCAGAGAAAAGAAAAATGGCATGGACAAAGCAATGTAAACTACAGACCAAATAAGTCAAATAAGATAGGAGCACATAATACTGAAGCTTTCAATACCAAAGATAAAAGAAAAACCTAAAACCTGGCAGAGAAAATGACACACTATTTTAAAATTTAAACTACATTCTCAACAGAAACAAGGGGAACCGCAAGACAACAGAATGATGGCTTGAAGGTGATAAAGGAAAATAACTGCTTAGATTCTACAACCAGTGAAAATATCTTTTCAAATATTTTAAATAGGAACTTTTTCAGAAAAAAAATAATCTATTGTTAGGAAAAATAGAAATGAAGAATAAACAAATAATACCAGAAAGAGCACGTATAAAATAAAGACATATTTGTGGTAAGAAAAAACTATTTTATGAAATTTAGAATATATAACTTTTGTTTTTTTTTCTTTTTTATTGGTTGTTCAAAACATTACATAGTTCTTGATATATCATATTTCACACTTTGATTCAAGTGGGTTATGAACTCCCATTTTTACCCCGTATACAGATTGCAGAATCACATCAGTTACACTTCCATTGATTTACATATTGACATACTAGAATATATAACTTTTGAAAGGGGGCTGGGGATGTAATTCTGTGGTAAAGTGTCCTTGGGTTCAAACCCCAATATGGAAGGAAAGAAGGAAGAATGGAAGGAGGAAAAAAAGAAGGAAGGAAGGAAGGAAGGAAGGAAGGAAGGAAGGAAGGAAGGAAGGAAGGAAGAAAATGAGACCAATTCTCTAGGAAGGAAGAAAATGAGACCAAATCTCTCCAAATAATAGAAGCAGATGAACACTTCCTATCTCATTCTATGAGTCCAGCATTACTGTAATGCTAAAAGCCATGCCCTCACATTACAAGAAAGGAAAATTTTAAAAAATATTATTTTAAGAATTTTTAAAATTTTTTCTTTTTGGTACCAGATATTGAACCCAGGTGCTTAACCACTGAGCCACATTCCCAGACCCCCCCCCCAACTTTTTTTTTTTAATTTTGGAACAGGGTCTCATTACATTGCTTAGGGCTTTACTAAATTGCTGAGACTGGTTTTGAACTTGCAATCCTCCTGCCTTAGCCTCCCAAGTCACTGGGATCACAAGTCTGAACCACCTCTCCTAGCTAAGAGATAGATATTTTAAAACACTTCTTTCAATAAGTGCTAGGAACTGACGTGTGCCTGTAATTCTAGCTACCTGGGAGACTGAAGTAGTAGTATGAGGCTAACCTCAGTGACTTAGCTGAACAATCTCAGAAGAAAAATAAAAGGAATAAAAATGTAGTTCAGTGTTAGAGGGACCCTGGGTTCAATCTCTAGTATAGCAAGAAAAAAATAAGAGATAAAATATTAGTAAATATATAGAAAATGTGAACATTACATATTTCCAATACAAATAACACTATGTCTAAAAATTACATAATACACATAAACATTTACCAAAACTCTCCATATGCTGCATCAGAAAGCAGCCTTGATACCTTTAGAGTTGAAAGTATGTTCTCTAATTCTAGTACATTTAAGCTAGAAGTTATCAAGAAAAGAGAAGAAAAGAATTTCTGAATACTAAGAATATTAAATATATTTTAAAAAGAGTATTAAACAATTTCCTAAATAACAAAACTCAAAGGGTAGTTAAAATTAATATTAGAAAATATTTTGAATCTAATTTCTGTGAGACTATGCTACACCAAAACTTATGGAATAAAGCAGAAACAGTGCTTACAAAAGGGGAATATATAAATTTAAATATATGTATTAGCAAAGAAGAAAGGCAAAAAATAAATAATCTAAGAGTTTGTAGCAACAAATAGAAAAAAATGAACTAAATAATACATATAAAAGCCAAAATCAATGAAAATGAAATCAAATGTACAATAACAATTCAAAATCAAGATCTACAAAATGTTTACTGAAACCAAAGAGCATCTAATACAACTCATCAAAAAAGAGAAAAAGCATAAATTACAAATATCATAAATAATAAAGAGACATCTCTACAGATCCCGCAGACAATGAAAATAACCAACAACATTAATAATAACTCAAAGCTAATAGATTTGACTATGAATTGGAAATAGTACTTGGAAAAAAATAACTATAGTCATAAAATCATTACTGAAACTGAATTCATGATTCAAAGTTTCCTCATAAAAAATATGCAGATCTCAAGGTCTTATTAAATATTGAAAGAGGAAATAATGCCAACCTCACACAAACCCTTTCAGAGATTAGAAAAAGAGGAAACTTTCCCAACTTGTTTTGAGGCCAGTGCTAGCTCAATATTAAATTTTGAGAAAGACATTACTAAAAAAAGAAAGTCAGAATCAGTGTTTCCCATAGATAGATACCAAATCTTTTCAAGGGGAAGGTGGCCAACATCTCATTGGAGGGTTCTTCTGCCCAGAGGAATCTGAGCCACGCTAAATAGCCACTCTAAATCTTAATAGCACAAATAATTAAGCCACCCTAAATCTTAATATCTTAAATAATTAACAAATGATAAACACAAATACTCAGAAATATATTTACAAAAGTGAAGCCCCTAATAGATCTAGTCCACATGGGTTCTTGAACTAGACAAAGACAAAATGGCTCCTGTGGTTTATTTAAGGGGATACTACATCAAAGGCAGGAGTAAGGTTTCCAGGGTGGAGTCTTGCTTTGTGATATCTTGGGGTCAGCAGACTGACTGACATATTGGCAGGTCACACCCATCTCGGGTGCTGTGTGGGATCTCTGGCAGAGCTTGAGGGGGAAGTTCACCTGCATCAGGCAGTCAATCCCTAAGGGGGTGCTATAGGGAGTTCACAATGCCAGACCTGTCTCCTCAGGAGGCTACTATGTGCAACAGTCCACACATAGCCCATGGATGGCTGGGGACAAAATCTTAAACTAAGTAGGCAAATAAAGTCAAATGATCAAAAAAAGATACATCACAAAAAATACTCGGATTATTAAAGAATGTTTTAACATTCAAAGAACAATAAAAACAATTTACTATGTTAAAGAAAAAAAATTAAAGATCATTTTGATAAATTCAGAAAAACAAAAATTCAACAATCATTAATAATGATGATAACAATAATAAGGAAAAACTTAGCAAACTACTATGGCACTAAAAAGTTTTGGATTTTGGATTTGGAATGATCAATGATCAATATAAAATTTATATTCTTTAAGCTGGCAATGAACTCTTCTGGACTCATTGTTTTTATATTTTTTCAAGATCTTTATTGACATAAAAATGTTCAATACATTTTACAAAACTTATAATTATTCTTGCCCTACTATCAATCTAGGGCAGCCTCCACTTGATCTCTTACCTCCTTCCCTTCCACCTCTACCTTAAATTCACCAATTAAATACATGTGAAAGTATTGTAACCATTGTCATAACCCACACTCACTCGAAAAAAGCCTGAGACAAAAGCAGAAAGATACAGTTTGATTCCAGCAGGAGGCAAAATCCAGCATGAGGAGAACAGGAAATCAGGGAAAACAAAAGCAACATTTTATATGGCCAAGTTGGCAACAGCCTCCAAGAAACACTGTTGTTTTGTTCATGCACATGGGACACATCCAGACAGGATTTTGAGGTCTTTGTGCTGTGGAACAAGAAGTTGTAGGAAAGAAAGGAGAAGAATGAATGTGCTGGCTATTTCTTTCATTTCTCATTAGACAGATTTTATCGTATCAATATTTACTTCTCTATATTTCTGTGGTATGGGAAGCTATTAGGATTAGCAGCCTCCCAACACACATTTCATCTGAGTCCAGAAGTAGAAGAAAATGGAAGATCCATTCAGGTCAGATTTGGAGGCCAGAACTGCAATGGTTCCCACTGTGCTGGGGACAATGAAAGCTGCCAAGAGCCTGGTCCTTCCCAGCAGTGACTGAGTCTACCAGCTCACAGTGGCAGTAGTCCTGGCTCTCCATTAAGCACATGGCCAGGTGGGAGGCAGAACCAACCATGAAGAACTAGAGAGACACAAAAATTGGGACTTAGGCTGAGGCTATAGCTCAGTTGGTAGAGTACTTGCCCTACATGCAACAAAGCCCTGGGTTCAATCCCCCAGATAAATAAAATAAATGGGACTAAAATCTTTACCATTTAGACAACTGCTTAATGAATATGTCCACAAGAAAAAAATTAAATTGGCATATCTTAAACTGTACTCAAGTATATTCCTCATCCTCCTGTGCTCCTCCCTTGACTCCTACCACTATTTACTCGTTTACCAAGGCACAATGTAGATGTTTGATAAATTATGACTCAAAGACAAGACCGCTGACTCCAATTTTAAATCAAATTAAAGCAAGCTTGTAATTCTGGCTAGGATTGTCTCTCCTGAAAACCCTTGGCTAGAGAACAGAACCCCAGCTCTCCAGGAGCATGGTTTTATAGCACAAAAAGTTGCAAGAGGGGGGATGTGTTGAGAACTTACAGATAACAGGATTTTGACAAGCATAATACAAAGGCAGATAGTAGGTTAATAATCTAAATGGTTCAACATTTCAAGTTAGGGAGTAAATTTAGATCCCAACACCAGAATTTATGAGGCATCGCTGAGGTTTCAAAGAGGGTTGTTATCTGTTCAGGCACGGGCAGGCATTCCAAGCAAGTTTAGAAACCGCAGTAAGTTATAGTAAAATAGAAATTAACTTTTCATGACTTTGTGACGAGATGGCTCCCAATCTTAAAATGGAATTAGGCTGGGTTCATCAACTTATTTTCTCAATCCTCTGTTGCCTGCATCCTCTGCATCAAATCAATTCCTAGATCTCTTTCATGGCCTTAACATTGCAACCCACTCCTTCTACAATGTTACTTCAACCTTTGTTCAAGTGTGTATTTGTTGCCTTTGGCAATTACAACAAGACAATTACAAAACAATCTCTTAAAGGGTCTCTTTGTATTCCAGAAGTAGTAGGGGTAGAGTAAGGATTAAAGGAACATATGCTAGAGTCAGACTGCATTAAATGTGAACCTCACTCCTTTTCTTATTGAATTTGTGGCCTCAAGCAAGTCTTTACCTCAGTTTCCTGTTGTTGTCTTTAGTATGCAGCATGGACATCTAAGAAGAATCTCTAAAAGGAGAGTGTGTGACCTATAATTATATCCAGCTATGGGATCACTGAGGATCACAGTGTTTGGGGGGATAGAAATCTACTTTGATATTGTTTTGATTTTGTTGCTTCTGTGATGAGGAGGTGGGAGTCACAATTCTGTCTTGTGGAAGTTTAAAGAAGGCTTATCACATAGATTTTATCTGGTTCGCAAAAAAGTGCTGCCTTTCATAGCCTTTTTCAGGTTAATGTGATTGCCTATTTTGGAGAGTCAGATTCTCTCTGGAGCCTAGACATTAGTGACATAGCCTGTTGAAAAGTGACAAATTCAGTCAAATCCCAAAGCTTGCATTAACCTTTGATGCCATCATTTTTGCTGTAAGTGCCTGGCTCAGGAGGTGAACAAATAGCAAGAACAAATGAAGGGTAGTTCCAAAATCGAAGTCATTTTAGAATGCATTTTATTTAAGGGGAGTGTAGGAGAAAAGTATTTTTAAAAGACATGGTGAAGGAATTTTGATTAGCTGTGCCTGGGTGCTAGTCCTAAGCAATGTGACAAATAAAATGGCTAGCATCAAGATTATATTAGGAAGGATGTGATTTAGGATCACTCATTAATAAAGAAAAGGGATCCTAAGGGTGATTTAGATTCTTCATTTTACAGTAAAAATCTGGCCCAGAGAACAAGGCCAATGGTTCCTAGTTTTACTGTTTGTACTATAACATTGAATCAGTTTCCTAGAAGAGCTATAACAAATTAGTACAGAAATTTATTCTCACACAGTTCTAGGGCTTCAAAGTGTGAAGTCATAGGAATAAAAGGGTTCCCCCCACTGAAGAGTTTCAGGAAGAATCCTTTTTGTCTCTTCTAGCTTCTGGTGACTGCAGACATCCCTTGGTTTCTGGCCATGTCATTCCAGTATCTGCCCCTGTCTTCACATGACTTTCCTTCCATGTGTCTATGTTCTCTACTCACCTTATTAGGACAGCACTCTTTAGATTTGGAGCTCATTTTAAATCCAGGATGATTTTATCTTGAGATCTTTGACTACTTACATCTGCAAAGTCACTATTTCCTACTAAGGTCACATTCTGAGAAATGAAAGTCAGCAGGAACACAAACTCAGCCCACTACATACTACACAGTTTCCTCCTTGATGGTAAAGGGTCATTCATGGGCCTAAAGGAGCAGGTGTGAATCCTGTGCCTGTCACAATGCCTGAAGCTACAAGTTATGTGAAAATGTTAAGTCAGAATGCTTGAATTCAAAGTATTTTGACCCTTAACAAGTAAGTTATTTCTAAGCCTCAGTTTACCCACTTACACATGGAGCTGTACTGCCCTCCTCAGGGGATCTTCATAGGATCTCAAGTGAGTGTAAAATGAGATAGCCCATGTGTCACACTTAGTCCAGCACAAGACCCCTGGCTAGGCTCAATAAATGTTAGTTGCTATGAAGCACTGATGTTCTGGAAGGATTTGCATAATATACAAAACAAAACAATCATCCCCAGGGCTGTGTGGAAGTGCCATATGGTAGCTGGCTAGTTATTCCCAACCAGGTTACTCATTCTTTCTACCTTGTCATGGGAAAAGCTCTGACCTCCATCTCAATACTTTCAGTGGGTCCTATTTTGTGGGCTCCAACCTGATCCATCTGGCTACTGGCAGTTTTTTCTTTTTTTGGACTATTTATTTGTCTTGGGACAGATTTGCATTTGAAGATTAAGCTCCAGTATCAGGATGAAAGCAAAGCTGAGCAGAAATATGCAAAGATGCCCAAGGTAAACGTTTCTGAAATGTAGGCTTGGAAAGCTGGTAGCAATCCCTGAATTGAGTGGCAGGCCCTTGCTAAGTCTAACAGAGAAGAAGCTGGGAATGGGACTGAAAGAATTCCCCACGCAAAGACACTTCGCCGGGAGAATTCCAATTTTATTGCAAAAGCTGTGTGCTTATATAGAACTAAAGGGGAGATGGTAGGGCTTAGATAAATGGCAGGCCACCCGTTTATTGGCAAGTTCTTCCAGATATGAGTTCCCACGCCCAGGCATTAGTTCTCATTGGGGCTAAGGTTCCCCGCCAGCGAGGTTTGAAATTGGCGCCAGCGGGAGAGTTCACAAGGGCGGGAACTTTTCGCGCCACTGCAGAGAAGAAGAAGGTAGGAAGGAGAAGTCCTTAGGCGCCATGTTGGGGTTTTTTCTCTGAGGTACGGCTGCCGTTTATACTTTTCCCAACATTCCTCCCTTTTTTGTTTTCTTAGGAATTGGGGCGTCGTTAGTCAGATCCGGCTGCTTCCTGCTGGGTGGGGGCGCCGTAGGGCCTAGAAAGGGAAGTGGAGGAATGTTCGGGGGCAGGTCTGGGGATATCATGGCAGCCAGAAATAAAACCCAGTGGCTATAGACAGCTACTTCCGTAGGGGTGAAGTCTATGAATGTTCCCTGAAGCCACAAGTCGTCGATGGCATCGAACCAGTCCTGGATGGAGAAGATTGTTGGTATCAGCCACTGGTCCTGTAACAGAGACTCTAGGAAATACTGGAAGCGTTGCCTGGACATGGCGTCACCAGCACCTGAAGAAGATCAGAGCGAATAAAAACAGAATGAAGATAAAGATTAAAGCAAAGGTCAATTTTTGGCAGAAGTTCCATGTTGGGGGACTGACAGAGAAGAGGCCAAGGGCCATGAGGAGGCTTAAAAGGACATAAAGACTTATGGATCCAGGATGGCAGATTAAGAGGTTCTTTGGGCTCGTTGTCTCCCACTGTCTGATGTCCGTTGCATTCCATCATGCCTGGTAGGGAGCCTCAGCACTGAGTGAACTGTTCTCTTGGAGATGTTGGGGGTTCATCGGTCATCAGAGGCTGGTAGTGCCTAAGCAGAAGCTGGTTGAAAGTTTGATTCAAAATTTTCTGCAATTGAGTTTGAAGGAACTTTATTATGCAGGGCAAGAGAGCACAGAAAAGGAGCATCCCAATAAGGGGTCCCAAGATAGGTAGTAAGTACGTGGCAAGAGAGGATTGGAAGAACCCCGTTATGGGATTAGGGGAGGTGGGTTTAAGCAATTGGGTCGATAATTCCTGCAATTTAACAACATTTTTCTCTATTAGCCCAGACTCATTAACATAGTAGCAACATTCCTCTCTGAGGAACAAGCATGTGCCCCCTTTTTCTGCAGTAAGAAGATCAATCGCTCTTCGGTTCTGTAAAGCCACTTGTGCCAATGAAGTAACCTGGCGCTGCAAGGAGCCCAGAGACTCAGCAGTGGTATCAAGTGCTTCCTGCAGTTTTTGTTGCAGGTCATTGGATGCCCATAGAGCATGACCTAGAGCTCCACCAGAGAGTCCAAGACTCGCCACTGAGGTTGTTAAAGTGAGGCCTACCAGAACCGGCAGAAAGACTGCCCTACGGGTGCGGGAAGGCAGGGCCAGCTGTCGGAATTCGGTGGGAGTATATAAAGACAGCTGAGGAACTACAGTAACCAAGAAACAGGTGCCAGAGACATTGATTGTTGAGGTACTTAAAGACCCGTTACACCAGAGGAAATGTCCAGGTTGCATAAACACAGGGCTCGATGGGGTGCTATAGCTCCAGGAACAAATGGGTAAAGGATTCATTGTTGGCGGGTGGAAGCAGATGAAAGGAAATGAAGTATTGGTGGAATAACTTTCCCATAGTGGGATACGTGTCACGTGTAGGGGTTGTCCTTTCTTAGAGAAATTGTAGGTTTCTGCTGAAATATTTCCTGCTGCTAATGGGACCGCTGCTAGAAGTGGACGACTAAGTGAAGCACAGAGAAAGCACTGAGAAGTAGGCACAGAAAGAGGGGTGGAGTTTAATAATCGAAGAGTTTGGTGTAGCAAATTGAGCCATGTGGGAGGGAGGCCTGAGGGGGCTGAAGGCTCTGAATCCTCTTTGGATGGGCTATGGATAAGATCTCGAAGTTTTGATTCTGACTCCTTGATATGCTCGACTACCTGGATGGTTGCCTTAGGTGGCGTAATTAGGGTGCGGCCGACAGTCATCCACCCTGTGGGTTTGGCTGAGGTTGTCCGAGCATAGACAGCAAACTCAACATAGTCCCAACGTTTGGCCTTGGGGTCAGGTATATCTAAAGTATACCATCCATGGTTATCTGATGAAGAGCCTTTGTGCCATTTTAGGTAACTAGAAGTCCATCCTACAGGGTAACCAAGTGAATGGTAAGAATAGCTACCACGTTCATCATGGAACCTGCATGACCAATAGGGGCACCCATTATATATCTCAGGCCACCAATGGCAATAGCCTTTGGTTTGATCAAAAAGGAAGCAAATGAAAGGCCAGTTCCAGTTACCAGGGACGAAGGTCCTGGAAGGTGACAATTTTAGGGAAATAGAGGTGCAGTTGTGGATGAAGCAAGTAGTTGCATCCACTTCGCGGACCTTCAGCATGCCATGTTCTGAGTATCGTTCCCGGAGAGTGAATAGATACATGGTAGGAGAGGAGGGTAAAGACCGGTCCCGACAGAACACAGAAAAGAAGCAGAGCACAAAAAACAAGCAGAGAGAGAAGACTGGGGTGTTGGGGAAGCTCATTGTGCCTTTTTTCTAAGAGGAATGGGGCTGCGGGGAACACCGTGTGAGCCACAACTTAAAGGGGTGAGATGGGTGTGGAGAGCAGGAGTAAAGGGGAGGTTCAGGAGATGATTCTTGGAGTTCCTCTGGGGTGGTCCTGTCGTCAGCAGGTGGGGCCTCCTGATGATATGGCTTCAACCTAGAAATGTGAATCCAGGGAGTGAGACGGTTGTCTGGTAAGGAGAGTTTGGCAGCGGTGGGGGTACAGAGAATGACAGGATAGGGGCCTTCCCATTTTGGGGTAAGAGGCCCTTTCTCCTCTGGGGTATTATAGTAGACTAAACTTCCAGGTGTTAAGGGAGGAGTGTTTGGAGAGGAGACTGGGTCTGGAAGAAGCCAGTCCTGATATTTCCAGAGTTCCGAGCGGAGATGAAACAAGAGAGGCAAAGACAAATCTCGGGTGAGAGGTCCTTGTGAAATGACTAACCCAGGGGGTATGAGAGGTCTTCCATACATTATCTCAAAGGGAGACAGTAAAGATGGTTTCTTAGGGAGAGCTCTGATTCGAAGCAAAGCCAAGGGAAGGAGTTTGACCCAGTCTAAGTTTAATTCCATTGTCAATTTGGTAAGGACTTCCTTTAGAGTCCGATTTACCCTTTCCACTTTTCCTGAAGCCTGGGGGCGATATGGACAGTGGAAATGCCACTTGAAGGAGAGGGCTTGAGAGACCCTTTGTGTGATTCTAGAGATAAACTCAGGGCCATTGTCGGATTGTAGGGAAGTGGGCACACCAAACCTAGGGATGATGTCTGTCAGTAAGATCGAAGCTACAGTGGAAGCCTTTTTATTGGAAGTGGGAAATGCCTCAACCCAACCAGAGAAGGTGTCCACAAAGACAAGGAGGTACTTAGTGCGCCGTACTGTGGGCATGTTGGTGAAGTCTACCTGCCAGTCAGCAGCAGGAGTGTGTCCCCGAGCTTGGTGGGAGGGGAAAGGTTTAGGCCTTAAAGGAGTATGAGGATTGGTCCGCTGACAGATCTGACAATTAGAGGCTATATTCTGTAGCATGGCTTTGTCAGAGGGGGTGAGGGAAAAGAAGCTCTGTAAAAAAGAGGGTCAAAGACTGAGAGTTGGAATGGAATAGAGTATGAAGGAACTCGAAAAGATCCTTGTTCTTACTGGAAGAAGTAGGGGCTTCAGATGAGCTGTCTAAGGTGGCCATTATATGTCCCCCAGGGGGGCCATAATTGGAAGTGGTAGCAGCCATGCGTGCCGCCTGGTCAGCCCTGGCGTTGCCCTCAGTGATAAGAGAGCCGTCCTTCTGGTGGGACCTACAATGGACGACTCCCAACTGGGTGGGTAAGTGGGAGGCCTCTATCAGATTGGTTATAAGAGCCGAATTAGTGATTGCATTACCTTTGGTGGTAAGTAGGCCTCGCTCCTTCCATATTGCAGCATGGGATAATAGAATATGGAAGACATATTTTGAGTCAGTATAAAGGGTGAGGGATTTGCCTTGAGCTAGAAGGCAGGCACGAGTGGCTGCTATGAGTTCAGCCTGCTGGTTGGTAGTTTCTGAAGGCAGAGCTTTGGCCTCTATAATCTCAGTGGCTGAAACTACAGTGTATCCAGAGTAATGAGTGCCATTCTGTCTAAAGGAACTGCCGTCAGTGAACCAGATAAGGTCAGGCTTGGTGAGTGGTCCCTCAGAGATAGAAGGATGACAGGGGAGGAAATCATCTAAGGTTTCCAAGCAATTATGAGTTGGCGTGTCAGACGTGGGAGTCGTTGGGAGCAGTGAGGCAGGGTTCAGTGCAGAGCAGGGGAGGAACGTAATATTAGGGTTTTCCAGAAAAGAAGTGAGGAGTGACAGAACTCTGGATGGAGGAAGGGTTTGAAGGCCCTTATAAGCTAAAAGATCCTTCAAGTGATGTGGGGAGTGGATAGTTAAAGGGGCCCCAAAAGTCAGCTTAGAGGCTTCTTTGTGTAAAATTTTTCCAGCAGCCAGAGCTCTTAAGCAAGGGGCCCACCCACGGATGGTAGGGTCTAGTTGCTTGGACAAATATGCCACAGGTGCAAATGTAGGCCCATAGTTTTGACCTAAGACCCCAAGTGCTTGTCCCCTTTTTTCATGGACATATAGATGAAATGGTCTTGAAAGATCAGGAAGGTGAAGGGCAGGTGCCTTTAAGAGGAGTTGCTGAAGCCTACGGAAGTGGTAGTTGGGGGAGGAGGCAAGAGATTCACTAGGGGGTCCCTTTGCTAGGTCATACAGGGGTTTGGCTAGAAGAGAATAATTTGGGATCCAGGCCCTAAAATAACCTGCTAGTCCTAGGAATGATAGTATTTCGGCTTTCGTATGGGGCACTGGAAGATTAGAGAGGAGTTGCCTCCTATCCAGTGTTATTTCCTTTTTCCCGGGTGTAAGGCAAAAGCCAAGATAGGTGACAGAAGACTGGGAAATCTGGGCCTTGTGGGGAGACACCCTATATCCCTTGTCTGCTAGGAAATTAAGAAGCTGGGCAGTGTGGGATTGAGAGTGTTCCCAAGAGGGACTACATAGAAGAAGGTCATCGACATATTGAAGGAGAGTAGAGTCAGGACAGGTGGGGTGAAAGGATGTGAGGTCCTGGGCAAGAACTTGGCCAAAGAGATGGGGACTATCCCTGAATCCCTGTGGGAGGACAGTCCAGGTAAGCTGACGAGAATGGCGGGTGTGAGGGTCAGTCCACGTAAAAGCAAAGATATCCTGAGATTCTGAGGACAAGGGAATAGAAAAGAATGCATCTTTCAAATCTAGGACCGAGAAGTGGGTAGTAGTGGCAGGGATCTGAGAGAGGAGGGTGTAAGGGTTGGGCACTAGCGGGTGGATAGGGACCACAGAGGAGTTGATAAGGCGAAGGTCTTGAACCAGCCTGTAGGACCCGTTAGGTTTCTTAACTGCCAGAATGGGGGTGTTGAAAGGAGAGTGTGTAGGCCTAAGATATCCCTTTCGTAATAAATCTTGGATGATGGGTTCTAATCCGAGGAGGGCTGTGGTTGTGAGTGGATATTGTGGCTGACTAATATATCTTGAAGGGTCCCGTAAGACAATATGAATAGGACTGCATTTAGCTATAGAGGGTGTAGTTGTGTCCCAAACCTCAGGGTTAACTGGTTTAGATAGTTGTGGAAGAGTGTGTGAAGGAGGTGTATCTGTCCCTAGGAACATCATGAGGAAATGAGAGGTGGGAGAAGTGTGGGGTGATATGTGAATGGTGACTTTCAATAGTGAGAGTATGTCCCTTCCCAGAAGGGGAGTGGGGCAATGGCTCATAACAAGAAAGGAGTGTGTGAAGGACAAAAGGGATCCCTGCATATAACATGATAAGGGAGGGGTTTTTCGAGGGAAAATCTGTTTACCTCCTACCCCGACAATAGGAGTTTTTGAGGGTGTGGTAGGACCCCAATACTCCCTCAAGACCGAAAAAGTGGCACCAGTATCTAAGAGGAAGGTAATGAAGCGTCCATCCACCAGGAAGGTGACCCTAGGCTCTTGCTTCTTGATGGTAATAGTCGGGAGGGAAGGCCCAGGGCTTCGTCAATCCTCCTCTGCCAGGCCCAGGAGAGGCTGGGGTTGCCGGGTGGCTGACCAACCTCCCTTCCGGGTTGTTGGGCAGTCCACCCCCCAGTGTCCCCTTTGGTGGCATTTTGGGCAGGGGTTGGAGGGTGTCCTTGGCGAAGGACAATCCTTGGCCCAATGTCCCTCCTTACCACATTTGAAGCAAGCTCCAGGGGGTGTCTTATTAGGACGGCGTGGTGATGACCTTCTCTGAATGACCTGGGCCAACATTTGGAACTTGGCATTTTCAGCCCTCTGCCTACAGCGTTCGCTTTCATCCTCTCTACCATGAAAAACCTTGAAAGCGACAGCGAGGATTTCGGTCTGAGGAGTAGCAGGGCCCTGTTCAAGCTTTTTAAGCTTGGCTTTAATGTCAGGGTAGCTTTGGGCCAGAAAATATGTCATTGAGACATGACGGCCATCAGGGGTTTCTGGGTCTAGGTTTGTGTACTGTTGAAGGGCCTTGGTTAGTCTATCCAAAAATTCTGAAGGTGTTTCTTCCTTTTTTTGAATGACCTCCTGCACTTTTTGAAAGTTAACAGCCTTGCGGGTGGCCTTTTTCAGGCCCGCCAAGAGGCAGGATGTAAAAAGGTCACAAGACTGCAAGCCTTCAGGGGTGTTATAATCCCATAGGGGATCCTGCTCTGGGACAGCATGAGGGCCCGTGGGGTGGTTGGGATTGGTCCTATGATTTTCATCAGCATGGGCTTGGGCTACCTCCCAGACCCGTCGCCTTTCCTCAGGAAGAAGTGTATTGGCCAAGAGCATGTATATGTCATGATGAGTGAGGCTATATGCCTGCAGGACCCATTGAAACTCCCGAATGTAAGTGGTGGGGTCAGTGGTGAATGAGCCTAGCTTCCTCTCTAGCTGAGTAATGTCTGACATGGAGAAGGGCACGTGGACTCTGATGACACCCTTGGGACCAGCTACCTCACGAAGGGGTGTGATTATCTTGGGGGTGGGAAGGAGTCCCTTAAACCTGGTAACAGGAGGACTGAAAGAGGCAGGCGGCGGACAGGAAGGAGAGGGAGGGGAAGGGGGTGTCTCTGCGGAGGAGGAGGTGGAGCAGGCAGAAGAGGGCGAGGGGGAGGGGAATGAAATGGAAGGTTGAGGATCCGTGGAACCAGGCGGAGGAAGAGGAGGGTATAGCGGGAGAGAAGGAGCAGATGGGGCTGGAGGATAAGGTGGAGGTTCATCTGCTGGGTCAAATGAGGAAGAATCTGCGAAGTCAGGAGTAGAAGTAGGGGAAGGGAGGGGTTTGCAAGCAAGGAGGACTTGAGAGGGGGAGCAGGAGGAGCAAAGAGCAGGGTGTTGTGCGAGAAGGCTAAAACCTTCAACGCAGGGAATCTCCCTCCACTTTTTCAGACGCTGGCAGTAGTTAAAAAGGTCTCGAAGTAGGTTTGAATCTAAGGAGCCTTCTGGAGGCCAGTGATTGCCATTATCCAGTGGATATGTAGGCCAATCTTGGGTACAGAATTTGATTAAAAGTTTGGGCTTGATGTCTGGTGTGAGGGAGAGTGTGACCAGATTTTTTATTAGACATTTGAGAGGTGAGGCTTCAGGTATAGACGAAGAGGTGCCCATAGTCACAGGGAGAGATGGAAGAGAGAAAGAGAGAATAAGCGTAAGCGAGAGAGGCAAAGGGAAAACCCGGGCTGGAACGGCTTCCAGGAAGCCCAGGGCGAACGGGGGGTCAAGTAGGCGTCCCCAAAATGACCAGCCGTCGCCAGGAACTGCAGAGGGCACTACCTGGTCATCACCAGTGAAGTGCGATCTGAGACCCAATGGGGTCGGAGCCACGGGCAACCTGATGTCAGGAAAGTTTTCGACTGCTGCGCGGAAAAAGTCAGTAATGAAAACAGAACTCCGGTTCTGGCGGAACAGAGTTCCAGGCCGGGAGTTCAGTTTTCCCCGAGTAGAAAGGCCAGATACAGTAACCCGGCCAGAGATAGTAGCAGCAGCGGCAGGCAGCGGGAGATAGTAGCAGCAGCGGCAGCGGGAGGAGGAAAAAAAAAAAACACAGAACCTTTCGTGTAAACTCAGAAGCCTCACGCCCCAAAGGGAAATGGATCACCAGAGGGTCCACTGCGGCCAGTGAAGGCCTTAGTGGTGGGAATTCCCTCCCCCCAACGGGCGTCCGGAGTGTGCCGGGCAGTCAACGGTCACAGTACCAGCTGTAGCCCGAAGGGGGTTGGCGAGCCAGGGTCAGGGGGACCTTACCTACGGCCGAATCAGCAGTGAGTGCAGGGGAGCTGGCGTCTGAGAACAGCGGACTTTGGGCGGAGAGTCTTCGGTGGGGCAGGGGACGGGGCTCTCGTTGGAAAGAGCTCACCCGGTTCCTCACACGGGGCACCAGAATGAAAGAATTCCCCACGCAAAGACACTTCGCTGGGAGAATTCCAATTTTATTGCAAAAGCTGTGTGCTTATATAGAACTAAAGGGGAGATGCTAGGGCTTAGATAAATGGCAGGCCACCCGTTTATTGGCAAGTTCTTCCAGATATGAGTTCCCATGCCCAGGCATTAGTTCTCATTGGGGCTAAGGTTCCCCGCCAGCGAGGTTTGAAATTGGCGCCGGCGAGAGAGTTCACAAGGGCGGGAACTTTTCGCGCCACTGCAGAGAAGAAGAAGGTAGGAAGGAGAAGTCCTTAGGCGCCATGTTGGGTTTTTTTCTCTGAGGTACGGCTGCCGTTTATACTTTTCCCAACAGGGACCAGCAAAGCAGATGAAGCCTGGGGTGGAATCCGATGGTGGCAGCTTGAGGTCCAATTATAGTCTCTGAAGAAAATGTCCAAAACTCTGTTCAGATGAGGAGTACTTACTGAATAGTGGATTTGGAGTATACCCACTCTCGTGTATACTGTGGGGCTTTACTCAGATCTCTCTTTACAGGGGAAACTCTCCTTCCCCCAGGCCTTGAGGAATCTGCTTAAGCTAAAGAATCACCGAGCCCTGGATCACATACCCACTTGGGAAAGAGCTCACCTGGAATATCTAGATCATGGAGAAGAATATAAAGACCTAGTCCCTGCCACAGGCAGGACAGTTCTGAAGGATCCTCCCAGCTCCTGAGATCCTATATTAGGGGGAGCAGATGATATTTCTGTTGTGCTTCCTTTTCTCACCACAGGTGTTGATCCTAAGAACAGCCCAATAAAACTGTTACCTGCAAATTGCCATCTTATACTGTTTGCCAGGAACCAATCCCAAGCACCTACCTTCATAAAATCCCTGCAAAGAGTCCTTTTATAAATCCAATTTTATGGATGGAAAATTGAGCCTCCCAAATCGAGCAAATTTTCCAAAGACATGTTGCTGGTAAGTGGCCAAGTCTGTATGTGTAGCCCCAAAGCCCATGTTCTCTTAACTCCAATATCTGCCTTCAGTGACTCATTACTAACAAAGCAGAGATTTTAACATTCTCGAAATGAGAAAATCAGAATACAACCACACTCTTATATGGGTAAGATTCACTTTATACTCTCCCTGGCTTGCTCAAAACCCTATTATTATGGCTGTGCTTCTTTTTCTTGTTATCTCATTTAGCACTGGTTACTAAATGTTTGTTTTCTTTTATTAGCCCGCTGTACGCTTAGGAGCAGGCTCCAGTTTCGCAGTCATGTTTGCCTAGCTCCTTCTAAGCTTGAGCCATCTGTTCATGTCGTGGTAGATGACATTTTTTCCCCCAGAGATTTCCCCACTTTGTATTTTACAAGGGAAGCTGGCTAGGTGATTCACTGTCATCTCCGTAATCTCCAGCCTTATCTTCCTCCTCCTCCCTCTGCTCACCACAACCCTCATCATCAATAGGAAAACGCAAAAACACTTCGAAGAAACCTTAAGGAACAACACAGTGACTGTCTTCATGCCCTTGAAATTATGCCATGTGATGTCAGCAGGAAATGTATCATGTTTAGATTGAGAACTGTGATCAAAGTGAAGTAATGAAACTTTGTCTTAATCAAAGAGGATTTTTGTGTGTGGTGTGTGTGACTTTTTATTTTTTTATTTATATATGACAGCAGAATGCATTACAATTCTTATTACACATATAGAGCACAATTTTCATATCTCTGGTTGTATACAAAGTATACTTACACCAATTCGTGTCTTCATACCTGTACTTTGGATAATAATGATCCTCACATTCCATCATCATTAATAACCCCATGCCCCTTCCCTTTCCCTCCAACCTCTCTGCCTTATCTAGAGTTCATCTGTTCCTCTCCCTATCCCACTATGTCAAACAGGATTTTTGAATCAAAAATGTGTGGGTTTGAATTTCTCTTTCTGCAGATACTAGTGAGGTAATCTTCACTAAATTGCTAAACTGCTATGTGCAATCTTTTATTTGTGAAAGGAGAGTAATTATTATTATCATCATTTCATACGTTAAGATTTTCTGATTCATGTATAAAGGGTTTAGCACAAGGCTATAAATATAACAAACACACACCAAAGTTATCTTCTGATGTGTAAAACTTACAGGTGAATACATTTGGGCTCTTCATTAAAAAATACTATGTGAAATTTACAGCAAGTCAATTAAAGGATATGGTGAATTCAGCAGACAGAGGACAGCTCTAAGAGAATTTCTGACATAAACACTGTACAGAGGCAAGATCATTACTAATATCCATTTCTTTAAAAAATTAGTGCTATCTTCTTTTAGGGGATGTGGACATTGTTGGATTTCTTGAGATCTCTTCTCACAAGATAAAAATGTTTTCACTCAAGTAATCAATCAACGTCACTTTAAAAACAGCACTTTGTGATATCCCAACTCTGAACCAGAGCAGATCATTTATCAGGAAAGTCTTGGAAGTGTGCTTCTGATTTTAATGTCAAGGAGAAATTGTGGAGTTTGTCTCTGATATGGGCAAAAGGTTGCTCAATTCTGTGGGACTGACTGAGTAAACGTACAACATGTTTATAGGATGTTTGTCTAGGATGGGAAAAAAAGAAGAAACAATCCATCAACTCTGTTTCCTGGTGCTCAAAATTTTATCCTAAAATATTAAAACATTTTGTAGTTCTAGGTTGCATATGTATTATGAACCCCTGTGACACCAAGAGAGAAAACTTGGGTCTGGCTACATATACAAAAATTATAAATTCTGCAAATGAATAAACAAACATCAGATAACTCTGTAAAAACCTGGGCAAAAAAAAAACTTGAATAGGTATTCTACAAGAGGGGATACTTAAATGGTCAATAAATATATGAAAAATATATAATCATGAGTAATCATGGAATTTAAAAGCAAAAAGAAATATACCACAAAATCACCATAATAACTAAAATTGAAAACACTGGCAAAATAATATGTTGGCATGGATGCAGAGCAAATGGAACTCTCCAATACTGATGCTGGAAATGTAAATTGGTAAAACTTTGGAAAACTGTTTGGTCACACATTCTAAAACTGAACATGTGCCTATTCTATGACTCAGAAATTACATTTCTAAGTGTTTACTCAAGAGAAATGTATACAAACTTTACCAAAATACACACACAACCGTGTTTGTGGTCAGATTACTGTAATAACCCTAAACCAGGGTTTATTTCTGCAGTACTATTTATATTTTGGATTGTATTGGATTTTTTTTAGTTGTCAATGGACCTTTATTTTATTTATTTATATGTGGCGCTGAGAATCAAACCCGGTGTCTTACACATGCTAGGCAAGTGCTCTACCACTGAGCCACAACTCCAGCCTCAGATTGGATAATTTTTGTTGTTGGCTTTCCTGGGCTTAGAAGGATGATTATTACCATCCTGACCTCTACTCACTAAATTCCAGTAGCAGCCCTTAGTCATAACGACAAAAATGTTTCTATACATCACCAAATGTCCACTGGCAGTGGCAAAATCATCCTTATCTGAAACTTATTTCTATTCTGAATAGGAAACAATTCCAATATCTATTACTATGGTTTGAATATGGCTCATGTCTCCCCAAAGGTTCATGTGTTGGGAACTTGGTCCTCAGAGGGGATGCTATTTGGAGGTAGGAGAACCTTTGGGAGGTAAAGCCCAGAGGCATGTCTTTAAGTCATGGGGAACATGTTCTGGAAAATAATTCTCCTAAGACTCCTTTGGCTTTTCACAATAATTGTTATACAAACCTGAGCCTGGCTCCATCCTCTCTTTCTCTTTCTACTTCCTGTTTGAGATGTGACTGTTCACCCCAACACAGGTTCCCACCATTGCCACCTGCCATTCAGCATGTGGTCCTCACCAGAATGGAGCTGATGGCAAGCACCATGCTTGAGTCTCTAAAACTGAAAATTAAACAAACCTTTTTTTTTATTTCAAAGTATCCTGTCACACATATTTCATTATAGTAATGGAAAGATGATTAATATGCCTAGCAACAATAAAACAATAAATAATGGAAACCACATTAGTTTATTACACTATTACACAGCAGTGAAAATGAAAGAATCATTGTTATACTTAGCATGTTACAAAAGAAACCAGACACCATAGAGCTCATACTATAACATTCTCTCTAGATACAAAGCTTAAAAACAGATAAAAGTCAGGCACAATGGTGCATTCCTGTAATTCCAGCTACTCAGGAAACAGAGGCAAGAGGATTCTAAGTTTGAGATCAGCCTGGGCAACTTAGAAAGCACCTGTCTCAAACACTGAAAGTGCTGCAGGTATAGCCCAGTAGTAGAACACCCCAGAATTCAATCCCAGTACTGCAAGAGAGGAAGAAGACAAAGGAGAAGGAGAAGAAGAAAAAGAAAAAAAAAATGGGGGGAAAAAACAGAAAAAACTTAACCTGTGGTCAGAGAAGTTCAAAGAGTTGTAAACTTTGGAGGCTTTGGAGGAAATAATAGCCCAAAAGAGGTAAAAGAGCATCCTGTAGGAAGCTCATAATGTTTTTAATCTCAGTATTATATTCAAAATATCATTCACAGAAGCTTTATGATCTGTAATCTTTTCTGCATGTAATATTTTAATCAAAAACATTTTCCCCAGACAGATTTTTTTGTATACTGTTATTTGTTTTCTCCCATGAGAATATTTAGTTTTTATTATTTTTTCTTTCTTTTTTTTTTTTTTGGAGTGCTGGGGAGCAAAACCTTTCATTTGCCAGGCTCTACCACTAAGCCACACCCCCAACACCTCATTTTAAAATTGTCCCAAATGGAAAACCTATGAACACATTTTGTACATGGAAAGTAAAATTATTTTTTTCCATTTATCAAAACAGTATCTTGCTTTTTGCCACTTTGACTAAACATGATCCCAGTCTTAGTCCTCTCTGCTTCTGATCACCAAACAACCTAAACGAGGCCACACATCACACATTTTATGACTGCACTCCATTCTGTATTTTTTGTGTGTGTGAGGTGCAGGGATTGAACTTACTTGACTTCTGAGCCACATCCCCAGTCCTATTTTGTATTTTATTTAAAGACAGGGTCTCACTGAGTTGCTTAGTACCTCACTTTTTGCTGAGGCTGGTTTTAAACTCTCAATCCTCCTGCCTCAGACTCTCAAGCCACTGGGATTACAGGTGTGCTCCACTGCACCCAGCTCCTCTGTATTTTTCTGAATAGTACCACACAGCATATTTTATTCAAGTTAAAATATGTTTTTGAGGAATTTTATACCATTTGATATAATAAGGACCTTCCTGGGTTCGAAGTCACTACACTAAAATAACTGATAAATTATATCTCAATCAAGTCTAACAATGGTTGAATTATGGTTGATATTCTGGGACCTTATTTTATTAGACTTTATATAATTAAGGCATAATCCTGATATTTTGATCCATCATTATGCAATTAGTTACAAATTCTGCATGATTTCAGTTCCAGTGAAAATCTTATTTTTTTTAAAAAAGTATTCTTTACAAAGCATCATTCTTAAAAATCAAGAACTTTGTCAAGCTATTCAAGCCCTCTTTAAAATGAAAATATTTTACTTTAGAAAAACAATGTTCATTTGTCAGTTTTTAGTGAAATAGCTAATTTTTCAGTTAAGATAAGAATAGCACAAAAGGATGTAAATTATATCTTGCCTATGGAGAGTGAGGGGAGAGATGAGGTAGTAAATTGAAAGTGAAATGTTGCATGAGTTTCAAACTTGTCCACAAAGCCAGATACAATGATGCACGCCTGTAGTCCCAGCTACTTAGAGTCTGAGGCAGTACCAAGTTTGAACATCTTGGATAACAAAAAGAAACCCCTCTCTTAAGAGAAAGAAAGGAAGGAAGGAAGGAAGGAAGGAAGGAAGGAAGGGAGGGAGGGAGGGAGGGAGGGAGGAAGAGAGAAAGAAAGAAAAGACAAAAAACAAAAAAGAAAAAAACTTCCCCCAAATTTGTTGACATTCCTTCCATTGAGAAGTAGGACTCTCTCTCTCTCTTCACCTTGAATCTGAGCTGATCTTAGTGACTAACTTGTACCAATAAAATGCAGTCAAAGTGACTTCTGAGGTTACGTAACTTTCAGGTCCAAAAAAGCCATCCAGTTTCCACAGAGAGATAGATAAATCAAACTATGCTGAGAATACCAGACTAAAGAGGAAACAGTTCAGTTGACACACCCAGCTGAGTTACAATCCATCCTACAGCCAACGTCATCTGCCAGACACCTGAAAGTACCATTTTGGGTGGCCAGCCTAGCCAACCCCCGAAATGACCATAGCCAGCATCCAATTACAATGACATAAGAGATCCCAAGCAAGAAAAGCTTCATGAATCTTCCAGAATTATCGACTCACATAATCATAAGGAAAATAAAGTGGTTGTTTTAAGCTCCCATTTGGGGGGGGTTAATTATTTTTTCTATACAATAATTGTAATCAGAACAGGAACAATCATGAGTTCCCTCTAAAAACAGAAGTTTGAATCTACCAAATTATGCTATGTCCATGTATGAATATCCCCCAATGAATCCTGCTTATATATATAATTATAATTTACTTATTAAAATAATAATAATTATGGCGATAAAAGGGAATTCAGTAGGGAGAGTAGTTTAGGGGGAGAGAAGAGGGAAGGAAAGGGAAGCAGATGAGATTGATTAAATTATGTTATGTGCATGTACGAGTATGGTATAACAAATTCCACTATGATGTAGAATTATAATGCACTAATTAAAAAATTAAATGGGGAAAAAAAAGAGAGCAGTTGGGTCTAGCAGGGCTCCACAAGCACATATTGAGTTTCTCCTGTGTGGCATAAACTATACCAGGAGTTGGAGACTCCTCAATGATAAAGTCATTGTCTCTGCTGGTGGGGGAGTTATGTTTAGGAACATCTACAGCAAAGTACAATAACAGATGTAGTTAAGAATGCAAGGAAAAGAAGCATTCAAATGAAGAAATGGTTAGCTGTTTGCCAGAGGAATCCGTGCACAGTGGTTTTGGAGTTATTTAGCCCCAATTTAATTCCAACATTAAAACTACTTAATTGCTATAGTCTTGCGCATGTTACCTAATCTCTCCAAACTTAGGATGTCCTTCCTCATGGATGAAGTTTCCTTTGTGTAACACTACGCCTTCACAACAAAGGAGTACCCTCATCCAATTGGTGAGTTTGGGACATAAGGTGGACCCTGCACCAACCCCTTCTTCTTTCATTTTTCTCTGGGTTCTGGCTGCAGAAGACTCCACAATTTGGTCTACTCCCTGCTAGGTCTGCCCCTTACAGTTCAGAGGCCAGAACTGCAGCTGAGCAACACAGCCTACAAACGGTAGATTGGTTTTTAACTCATTGCTAGAAACACACATGCCCATTGATATGCCATATCTAAATAATAGCTTTATCAATGATAAAGCTGATATGTATTTCCCATATGCACTCATATTTTTTCTTTTTTCTCAATAGGCTCAATATTTGAACAGGGGGCAAAATTTGTGTTCAACATCTGTTATGGTTTGGATGTGAGATATTCCCCAAAGCTCATGTATGACACAGTGCAAGGTTTAGAGGAGAGATGATTGGGTTATGAGAGCCTTAACCCAACCAGTGAATTAATCTTCTATGGGGTTAACTGAGTAGTTACTGAAGGTAGGTAGGATGTGGCTGGAGGAGGTGGATCATTGAGGGAGGGGGTGCCTTTGGGGTATATATTTTCTATCTGGTGAATGGAATCTCTCTGATTTCTGATCATCGTGTGAGCTGCTTCCCTCTGCCACACTCTTTTGCCTCACCTCGAGCCCTGAGGAATGGAACCAACTCTCTACGGACTGAGATCTCTAAAAATGTCAGCTCCAAAATAAGCTTTTCTTCTTCTACAATTGTTCTGGTCAGTCTTTAAGTCACAGCACCAAAAACGCTGTCTAAAACAACATCCTGTTGAGCCAGAAATCTGAGAACAGACTGAAATAACATGAGATAAATCTTTGTTTTATGCCAGGGAATAAGAATTTAGACTTCAGTAAACAGATAACCTTGACCCTGACAACCTACAAGAGGCTGCCTTGAGTCCTCTGGTGCTTTCTTACAACTACACATTCATTTAGCTGTATTTGTCTTAATCCAAGTATGTGATTTTAGGCCTTAGGCACAGCCACATGGAATTTTTCACCTTGGTGGTTCACCTGAGCTTATGGAAGCTTTGTCCACAATGAGCTGTTGTTTCTATAGAACTTTATTTTTGCTAGAGATTTGGACACCTTGGCAAGAAACTGTGTAATGTGGTGCCAGTCACCACACTTGACCTTTAACTGTGAGGTATGATGTTTTTCTAAGATTTTGTAGCTCAGGTAAGAATTCCATTTTAGAATACAGAAACCCTTTCTAAACATAGGCCTTTTAGGTGTGGTGGGCATAAAAAATATTTATGGCTTTTGAATTTCAAGGCAGATGCATTCTAGGTATGCTGAAGACTCTAGGGAGAATTTATCTATAAATAATTCATGCCAAGCCTAGGTGGAAAGTGCTAGATCCACTGTCCAAATTTCATTCTACTTTCAGGGCCAAGGAGCAAACAGTGAATGGATAGCCTTAAATACAAAGCTTGTCCAAAAGCTGAAGGTTTTTAAAATACTTAAAAGGTAGCTGGATGAGTCTCAAAGAGATGTAGTTATCTTGGAGGCACTCAGGTATCCCTGCTCCTGAGAGGGTCCTGACAGTTGTAGAGAAAGAAAGGGGCAGATAAAACCAAAGTTATAGTGTGAAGAACACAGCAAAATTGTCTAAAAGGAAAAAAGAAACTGATCTATATACCATGTCTGCAGGAAAAAAGGTGGAGCAGAAGAAAATTCTACCTTGACCCTCAAATATTGACAAGTCAGCAGAAAGTTTAGTCTTTTCTAAGTTCCAATGTTTCAAAGTCATCTACAGCAGCTGCTGAGCAATTCTCCAGCAGAAATAATACTGAGAACGAGAAAAACTATTCCTCAGGGACTGGGTTTCATAGTTTAAACAACTCCATATAAAGAGAATAGGCCACAGCTGTGTGGCATGTGATGAGAAGATACCCCAAAGAGATGGTGGAGGTCTAACTACTGTGCAGAGCACACATCCAGGTAAATGCTATGTCCAGAAACATGTGCTTCCAAGAAAAAAATTAAAACTAAGACATGTAGAGTATGCTGAATAGTAATAAAAGCACCTCAGATAGGACCTGGTCACTTGATGGTCACTCTGGCAAACTGTTCAACTTTGTATAAATGCAGTGTTAGTCAGCTTTACATCTCCATGACCAAAATAACCTGACAAGAACCACTTAGTGGAGGGCAAATTTATTTGGGCTCAAGGTCTCAGAGGTTCAGTGGTTCCAGAAGTTCAGTCTACTCTCTACTGACTCCACTGCTCTGGGCTCAAGGTAAGACAAGTACATCATGGAAGAAGGGTATGGCAGAGAGAAGCTGCTTTATTCAAGGGTGCAAGGAAGAACAACCCTTCCAAGGCACACCCCCCAGTGACCACCTCCTCTAGCCACACCCCACCCACCTAAGCTACCACCCAGTTCATTCAAACCAGGACAGACTGATTAGATTATAGCTCTCACAATCCAATTATTCATCTTTGAATATTTCTGCATAACAAGGAACTTTGGGGGAAGTCATGTCATATACAAACTATAACATGTAGCAATGCCTCAAACATTACTTTCCCTGAGAGAGAAAAAAATGTATTCACAGAAGGATTACTTATTTAAATTCCAGCTAAGGTATATGCATTTGCCAAAATTAACCACTTAGTGGGCACATTCCCCCAACTGATTTTTAAGTTGACAAATTTGGATTCTAAACAGCTGAAAAGGCTAACTACAAAATTATTTTCCTTTATCTTCTTTTCTTTAGAGACCATTGAGGTGTTTGTTTGTTTATTTGCTTTTCCTGATCTTTGACAAAACTGAGAATGGCTCTCAGAAAATATTTTTTCCTACATTTACTATTCTCAAAAGTGGGAATGAACTTGTTTCACAATTTGGAGATATGAGACAGAAGAGTAGATTTTCTGCACATGTGTCTTGGTTTTTCCTTAAACCAGTTGAATGACCCCAGGGAAAATTCTGTAATTACTGTGTCTCAAAGTTTTTTTATGTGACAATGAGAATAACAATACCATTTTAAAATTTAACATAATTATAGTTAATAAGTTAAATAGTGCAACACTTAGAAAATTATCAGAAGAGAATAAGTTATTAGATAACGCCATTACTGTTAGCTTTTTGTCCTCTTTAATAAGTACATCAAAGAATTTTGAGAAGCACATCAAAGAATTGATTTATAACTAGTATAGTTTCTGAGGCCCTGGAGGAATGCTCCAGTAAGTGGCAACTCAGCCTGCAGCTGCTGAGGTCACCCCAACCTGGCCTGAATCCCCTCTAGCTGGGCCAGAGCAGAATAAGAGAAGAATAGATTTGGGAGAATTTTGTTCTTTGTTTTTCAATTTATATAGGCAAGGGAAATTAAACTATCAACTTTAATTATACTCAGTGACTACAATAATGGGAGGGAAATTGTATTCATATGTACCACATTCTTTTGTTAATATTTTATCATTAATATGTGGCACCTGGTCTATTGCAAAGCTTCAGAAAGTCTGTTTGGAGACATGACTGGATGTGGTTTGGGACAGCAAATAGAAGAGGGAATAAACACAGTTGTTTCCCTCAGAGAACTGGTTCCAGAAGCCTCCTGTGGATACCAAAATCATCGGTGCTCAAGCCTCCTCTGTAAAATGGGATTGTGTTTGCATAAAACCTGTGAACCCCCTCTCATATAATTTAAATAATCTCTAGATTACTTATAACACCTAATCCAATTTAAACGTTATATAAGTAGCTGTTATGACGTATTGGTTAGGGAATGATGACAAGGAAAAAAGTCTTTACGCATTCAGAGCAGATGCAACCATCATGGGCCTGACTACATAATCCATCATCCATGGTTGGTTGAATTTGCAAATGTGGAACCCACAGATACAGATAGTAGGTTGCACAAATTTGGAAACGAGTTTTCTGCCCTGGAGTGTGGGTTTAGAGTTAAATTGGTTAATGACTTGTTCTGCATCATTTCACACTCCTTTGAGGGTCAGATACACACTGTTCACGAGTCACCCTAGGAGGATATGCAAAGGGACAGTGTTGAGAACAAGACTATCCTAAAAAACTGCTGATTTCCTTCCCAGAGGTGGTTAAGCCCAGTGGGTTTTAAGATTAGAAAGCTATAGGTGAATGAAGACTCCTCTACTCTTGGTATCTTCCTCCCGGTGGAGTTAGCTTCCAGTATGTCACTCCTGGAACATCTTTAACACACCAAGCTGGAGTGGTTGGTAAGAAACTCTTTGGGATGAGGCTGCTATAGGAACCATTCCTTCTCTATGTTCTGCCAGAAAGTGAAATGTACCAGAAAGTGATCCACCATTACCTTTGATTTGAAAAAAAGCTGCTGGATCCCCAATCATGATACCATGTTACAGGCAGGACTGAGGGAACTGAAACAGAAAAAAAAAAAAAAAAAAAAGGCAGGTGAAGGACAAGAAAGCCATCCAAACAGCTCCTAAGCAAATGTCCCAAAAGCCACATCCAACAAAACCATGCCGTGCTGTTGACAACCTATGGCAGATGGAAAGCTGGGAAGTGCAGTCTTTTTTTTTGTTGTTGCTGTTGTTTTGTTTTAGTGTTGATGGACCTTTATTTTATTCATTTATTTATATGCGGTGACTCAGCACATGTGAGGCAAGCCCTCTACCACTGAGCCACAACCCCAGCCGGGGAAGTGCAGTCTTTTAGCCAAAGCACAGTAACACCCCCAAGCAAAACTGGTTTCTTCCTAGAGACTATGGGAGAATGATTGTTGGATCAGCAACTTACTTTCTGCTAGGAAACCTTTAGCAGAATCCACTGAGGGAGATTTCAGGAGAGATCTTGTCCTAATAAAATAGAAAATTTGCAGCCCACATAGCCCTTTGCCCTTCTCTCTTCTCCCAGCCTTGAATGTGAATTGATGCTAAGAGATGGAATGACCCTTATATAACATACAGTAACAAGCATGAGGCAAAAGGATAAATGGCAAATGAATCACAAGGTTTCTGGCCTTGTCATTGTCAAGCTATTGAACCAACACGGACAGCTACTTGTCTCCAGTGGTCTTATTATGAGAAAATGTCCTATTTGCAAAGTCCATGGAGTAACATGATCTGCTGCCTATGAGCATTCAGAATTGATAAAAGTCCTAAACACAGTGGTCGTTCACTTTTATTTTTAGATTCCTTTCTCCGTGTGTGTGTGTGTGTGTGTGTGTGTGTGTGTGTGTTGGTGGAATGTTGTCCAAACATTATAGCTTATTTTTACAACTTTTTTTTCCATCACAGAAATCGTAGCAAGTTTATGAGATAATTTCAATATAAAAGGTTTCCTAGGGATCCAAAAGATCCCTAGAATTCATTTAATTCATTTCTATGACTGTATTATCTCCATTTTCTAAAGAAAATGTCTTCTTCAGACATATTTTCTATCAACACAAAACCTACATATACCATCAGAGAGTTTTTCTTGGTCTTTAATTGGCATCTTGTTGAATTATAAGTCATTTTCCCTTTGTCCTGGCCTCAGTGAACAGGGAGAACAGATGTTCTATCTCCCTCCAACAAAATCTGATCACTCCTCAATGACTATAATTAAGCGTCGCCCCAGCATTTTCTTCTAGCAAAATTAACTCGACTCCTTAAGATGCAGGCCTTAGAGGACTAACATGTTAACCTTTTTGGCATCACTGTTGTGCTGATCTAGACCCCATTTAAGGCCTCCATATCTTACTTCTGTAACTTGTAGGATGCCAGAAAGAAACATAAAAATAAAGACTTGGTAATTGCCCATAACAGGAGAGAACCATTCTACACTCCTTCCATAATGTTCTATCCTTGAAAATACTTTTTATGAGTTAACATTTTGACAAGGTTGTGTGGGTCTTGTTCGTTTTAGGGACTACTGACTGTTCATTTAATTCATCTGGGAAACTTTGAAAACACTAATATCCTGGTCCCACTCACAAAGATTCTGATTTCAGTAGTCTAGGATAGGGTCTTAACACAGTCAGAAATACCCTTGAAAAACAGGACCCACTTAGGACCAAGGGATAAAACCTCTCAGGAGAAATAAGACAGCTGAGCCAGCTCTCAGTCTTACAGGATTAAAGGCCACACCACAAATTTAGGAGTAGCTAAAAGGTGAACTAATCTTCAAGGCCATGAAAATTAGATAACAGGCTAGGAGATGGAAACTTGGGAAAGTCAGCTCAGCTTTCTGAGACTATGTGGTCAGCAGATATGCCAGCTCAGGCCAAACAAAGCAGGGTCTGCACTTTTTTGAAAATTATAGTATCAGAGACTTTCCCAGATGATAAGGGCAATTCCAGATAGTGAGAGGCAAATGCATGCTAGAATATCCACCCAAATAGCCCACAGATATCTGTACCTTATTTTCATGGTAAAGCTCCTAGGTAGAGTGACAATGAGACACAGATCACATGAAGAAGTATGATGAAGAAGAGAGCAGGTGCAGCTGAAGTCCCATCTCCACATCTGATGACAACAAGAGGCAGAGTTCCTGCCTGCCCCATAGATGCTATAAAAGCTATTCCCCTTTGTTCTTTGCTTGATCCATCCTGTAGTCTCTATCCCCAACTGCTGTCTCCCTTTTGCTCAAGAAAAGTCCTTAAAAAAACCTTGTGTGTGTTTAAGTTCTTTACAGTCCATTGTTCATTTATTTCAACTCTGAATCCAAGAACCTTAGGTTTGTAGCAGTCTTGGCATTGGTATTTTGTTAAAGTTCTCAATATACATCTAATGAACATCCAGGTTCTAGTCCCTCTTGACTGTTTTGTAAATTTCCATATCTCCTGTGTTCTCTTCTTGCTCCATGAATCCTCTCATACACCCACCAGGAACTTGTTCTCCTTGACTTGACCCTATCTGCATATAATTATACTCAGATTTTCCCCACCTAGAATAAGATCAACTGCCACAGTCTGGCTGTGCACAATTCACAAGCCACTTATCAAGCAGAAACAAACTTTATTTTTAGAACACACAGGCCACACCACAGGAGCTCATCAGGAATTCCCTCAGAGCCCAACTGCCACCACCGGCTTCCCACAAGCCTCTCAACCCCCCCCCCCACCACACACACACACACACACACACACACACACACACACACTCCTCCTGCTCTTGAGGCCGATTGGCTGGGTCGTATGGGCGGAGCCAAAAAAAGTCCCCCAATGAGCAGCTCCGTGGTCTGAAAGGGCGGGGAAACAGCCCAATGAGCATCACCGCAGAGGAGCCAATCAGTTGGCAGCTAGAAGTTTGCTGGGGCCGCTGTGAGCCAATCATCAGCTGGCAGCTGGAAGTTTGCTGGGGCCACTGTGAGCCAATCATCAGATGGCAGCTGGAAGTTTGCTGGCAGCTGGAAGTTTGTTGGGGCCCCTTCGGCTGTGGCTTTCAACAATCAACTACAAAACAGACAAAAATGTTAGCCAAGTACCCTGAGAACTCCTCTAACTTTGCCATTTAAACAGTATTAAGACATGAGATTAATGCTGTTATAAAAGGGTGAGTTTGGCCCCTGTTACAATTTGGATATGAAGTGTCCCCTAAAAGCTCCTCTGTTAATGTTCAGAGGTAAAGTTATTGGATTATGAGAGCTGGAACTAGTTAGTTCATTCTGTTTTGAATAGGTGGTACCTGTAAGCAGATAGGGCATGGCTGAAGAAAGTGGGTCACTGAGGATGTGGTTGGGTTGTTCTTCCCTGTGGACCCTTCCCACTCCCTCTCTCTCTGTTTTCTAGCTGCCGGTAAGGTGAACTGCTTTCCTACACCCGGCCCTTCAGCTATAATGAGCTGTCTCACTTGGGCCCAGAGCAATGGACTTGGCTATCTATTGACTGAGACCTCTGAAACCATGAGCCCCTAATAAACTTTCCTTCCTTTAAATTGTTCTGTTCAGGTATTTTGGTCATAGCAATGAAAAGCTGGCTAAACATGGGCCACCCCTCTGGAGGATGCCGCTTTCAGCGTGCAGTGTTGGTGTTAATAGTGCCAGACCTGCCAGAGCCTTGATCTTGGACTTCCCAGCCTCCAGAACTGTGGCCACTGTTCATCATAAACTAGGATTTAATTTATCAGTGTTGTTGAGATACAGAGATTCTTCCTATGGCTTTGTGAGGAGCCTCCTCCCTTCCTAAGTAGGAAGGCATTCCATTAGTATAAGTCAAGGAAAGATAAGCTGTACTCTCGGAAAGGATAGGAAGCTTGTCATAAAAAAGACAAATTTGATTAGTGTAGATGTTTGGAGTAACTGATGAGAAATATTAGAAAGGTGAGTTGAAGAGTGAGAAATACATTGATTGGATCTGTGTCATCCCAGACCTGCTATGAGAAAGAAACGGTGTGATTCACCTTCACAGGATGTGAGCTTTCTGCTCTGCCTCATGGGAGATGTATTTTCATGATGGAGGCAAACACATTCTGTGACCACAGGAAGGTAGCTCTTTCTAAGTGTACTTTCCACTCTACTTTGTTATTTTACTAATTTATTCACCAAGCAACATCTTGATAATTATTTTGTTTCCCAATAAAAACTTCCATTCTTTAAATAAGATGTTTTGAAGAACCAGCGTAAGTATTTATTTCCCTTGCCAGTAATATGTCTATGACAGAGTCATATGTTATTACAGTGAATGCTGTTATACTGCCAAAATCTGTCTCCCCACCCTAAGACTGAAGCTGTCATTCTTTTAGCTGCTGGGATTTGCCTTCTTCTGAAGAGATTCCCTCTGCCAAACATCAGATTCTTTTTCTGTGGCACCCTAAAGCCAAGAGGAGAATGTAAAGACGACCCCACACATAATGGAGCCTCCCTGCTCTAGAATTCTCCCTAACATCAGCTGACCTCCTTTTATGTGACTTCATCTCATTCAAACTTTTTTCCCTTCTCACTCCTTTTTTCCTCACTCTTCCACAAATATGCTAAGGAGAACTCTTCAACAAACTTCTTGTACACAAATCTCCATCTCAGAGTCAGCTACCGAGGAAGCCTGAGGCAATTACAAACCAGTTTCAGATAGGTTTCCATAGATTTAGGATTCATGCTCTATCCCCTGTGCAAACCTGATTTCTGAACCTACCAAGGTGAAGCTCAGACACTGGACAAGTAGCAACCCTATCAAGTAGCAGTATGTATCTATTGTGTGATATTCCCATTTATTTCTTAAGCTACCTCTTACATTCACCTCTCCTCTATTAATAGTACTCCAACTTTTGTTTTGAGATCCACTTCATGTCAATGGGTGGGCTGACCACCTCTACTTTTGCATCAGATATATGAATTAGGTCTAAGATGATTATTATATTCTATTCTCTGATTAATTATTAGTTCAGGATGAATGTCTTAATCAGTTTCAATCAATGGATTTCAAACTATGAACTTTGTTCACTTTCTTGGGTAAAGAAAAGTCCTCTTTCCACTACTCTAAAGTACGTGAGGATACAGATTGTGGAAGCCATGCTGTTTCTAGTATGCTCGAGACTGAAACCAACACAACAGAGACTAGACAAGAAATGAAAAAGACTGAATCAACTGTGTAGACAAATACTCCCCTTAGCTTTTAAGTTATGTGAGTCAATAATAATTTTGTTTGTTTAAGACAGTTTGAGTGAGATTATTCTGCAACTTGTACTATATGAGATGTCCCCTCAAATGCTCCTTTGTTAATGCAGGAATGTTTAGAGGTAAAATGATTAGATTATGAGAGCTGCAACCTCATCAGTGGATTAGTCCATTTGATGGATTAATAATTTGAATGGGTTACTGAATGGTAATTATAGGTAGATAGTATATGGGTGAAGGAGGTAGGTTGCTATCTTGGGGATTATATTTTGTCCCTGACTCCTCTCTCTCTCCTTTTCAGCTCCCATGAGCTAAGCAGCTTTCTCCCGCCATGCCCTTCCACTATGATATTTTGCCTCACCCAATCCCAGAGCAATGAAGCTGGCCAACCACGGACTGAGACTTATGAAACCATAAACTAAAATAAACTTTTCCTTTTTTAAGTTGTTCTTGACAGGTATTTTGGTCACAGCAAGAAAAATCTGATTATCACAGAATCCTACTTATGGACTACCTATAGACACCCTATAGGGGGAATGAGAGAAGGAGAGGTCTGGGTAACTATCTAAATCATTTTGTACAGTTAGAGAGTGATCCATCTATTGAAATATGATATATAATGCCTTAAAGTTTTCATTTTATTTTCCTAAAACCAAGGTAGACCAAAATTTAATATGTGGTGATTTAGTTAAATGATGATAAATGCTTTCCTTTCAATAACTGTGAAGAAATTTTAAGAAGTGAACATTTTCAATAATTAGAAAGACCTAGGCCACTGCAAATCTCTGGTTAATCATCTAGACTAGAGATTGAAATCGTGTATGTCTACAAAGGACAGGAAGATAGCAAAAAAAGAATAAAGTATGTCTGGCATCAAATAACAATAAGTTGGTGGGAACTGGAGATGAAATAGCTAATTAGTGTCATCTGAAAATAAAAACCTACCACTCACTGCCCAAATTATTAAATTTTATCTTCCAAGAGAAGATACAATTGGATTTTAGGCAAAAGATTTCCCAATATTTAATGTCATTAATGACAACCAAATGACAATGTTCCTAAAAGATCACAAATACTAATCAAAAAAGACACAGATAAGGTCACTCCATGTCCATGTTAAGAGAAAGACATAAATGAGGCCACTCTGTGGCACAAATATGACTCTGCATTCCCCTCTTATGACTAGCATGATCTGTCACTGAGTGGGCACTGCTTTGGTAACAATGGTACCTCTAAGCTCACTTTAATTCCTCTGTCTCCTAGGGGGGAAAAAATCAATGTTACCCAGTCTCTGAATTGACCCAGCTTCTTAGCAGCCTGAAATCCAGAACTGTTCTCTGCTTCCCAATTGCTCCTGATAATCATCTAACACAGCCCAACCCTCCTCAACAACTCCTGACCATGGTGTGACTGTGGCTTTTCCACGATAAAACCACCCTTGTCGCAACAACATAACAAAACAGATTTTCCAATACAGATGTGCTCCTGGTAGTCTGATCCAGTGGTTTAACAAGTACTTAGAAAATTCTAAGGAAACTGGCTTCTGAGTCAGATCTAGGCAATAAACACCTCCCTTCTAATTTCTGGTGAGCTATGATGATCAATTTTAGGTATCAATTTGACTGAGCCATGAAGTGCCTGGATTTTGATTAAGCATATTTTGGGTGTGCCTGTGAGAATGTTTTAGATGAGATTAATACATCAGTAGGCTGAGTAAAGCAGAGTGCCTTCTGTAATATGGGTGGCCTTCAACCAGTCAAGGGAAAGTCTAAACAGAACAAAAAACTACAGTATGGGGTAGTCCTCTATCTAACTACCTTTAACTGGAACACTGAGCTTTCTCCTGCCTCTGGACTTGAACTAAAACATTGGGTCTTCTAGAGTCTCAAGCCCAATGGGTTTTGGACACTTCTGGGCCTTTGATTTAATCATATAAGCCAATTTCTTAAATATCTCTGTTTCTTTTTATTCCTCTTTGCCTTTATGTGTATATGCATTTTTGATATGTATGACATGTATATATTTGTCTGTATATATCTGTATATCTATATTTCTATACTGTTTCTGTTGCTCTGGCTAATGCAAAAGAAAAAGGATGATGTAATAAGGGTGGGCAGATTTTTTCCATCTTCTTAACACCATTATCTATTTTTCTTTCTCAGTAGATTAAAGCAGGGTGGAGAATTACAAAACCTAGTAATGCTACTTAAAGCAAAGGTGACAATCATTTTTACTCATGCCAGGAGGGAGGACTTTTTTCTGCTTGATGTGAGCAAATCCATTATCAGTGCTTTCATTTCAGGCTTTCCAAATTTAGGTTCACTTGGGACTTGAAAGACTACTACGATTGAGAATGGGTTCTTTATTCATAGTTTCCTAAAACACAAAAACAGAAATCAAGAAGCTTAGAGAGAACAGCAAAATGATTTTGATGTTTATATAGGTAGTTAACATGCGGTTGCTTTTCTTGTCTAAAATTCGTTAGACCTTCATTGGACAAGGAGGGACTATTTTTAAAATCACATCTCATTGTCAGAAATGTAATTAGTGGTGGCACATGCCAGTAATCCTAATGATTTCAGAGGCTGAAGCAGGAGCATCACAAGTTTGAGGCCAGCCTCAGCAACTTAACGAGACCGTCAGTAACACAGGGAGACCTATTCTCAAAATATAAAGGTTTGGGGATATAGCTCAGTAGTAGAGTGGTTAAACCCCCAGTACCAAATAAATAGGTAAGAAACAAAGAAAGAAGAAAGAAAAAAAGAAATGTGATTAGCAAATAAAAATATTTAGAAGGCAGATGCCCACCTCCCTTTCTGTCTCTGCTGTATCCATGGAGGCTGAGAAAAAGCTTGTTGTGAAGCGGGGGCAAAAAAAATCAGGATCTGAAGTGGACCCTTGACTACATTACCTTACAGAAGACAGAATCATGGACACTGCCAATTTCAGCAGTTTCTACAAGAGAGAATCAAAGGGAACAAAAAGTTGGGAATCTTGGTAGAGGAATAAGAGCAAAATTACTGTAACACCTGAGGTGCTTTTTCCCCAAAGGTATTGGAATTATCTCACCAAAAATTATTTGAAGAAGAATAATCTACGTGACTGATTGCGCATAGTCATTAACAGCAAAGAGAGTTACAAATGATGTTACTTCCAGATTAGCCAGGATAAAGAAGAGGAAGAGGAGCAGGATTAAAATTCTTTTATCTGTAATATTTTGTATGAGTTTTTGAGTAAAACTTGGAAATCAAATATATACATGTATATGTGTATCTATTTAAAAGATGTATGTGTATATATAATATATGTAGTATATATAAATATATATGCCCCCTCAGATTGTGGAGAGTCCAATAGGCTTAACTGTGGGTGATTTTGGAGGACTGAGGCCTGAATGATGGCTCTCCTGACTCACTAAGCCCAAGAAGCAAGAAACCGGCATACCCAGACAAATCCTCTGGGTAGCTAGCACCCACACCTAACCCCAGCCACTCTAGTTCCCTGAATGATTGCTCTCAAGAAGATGCTATAAAAAGACAGAGGAGCAGAAAACCCATGACATGCCCAACTGCATATCTACTCAAACATGTTTCTACATAAGAGGTCAAGAAGATGGGCAAATTGTCCTACAGATTCTTCCACCCGAGCTTCAACTTGCACCAATGACACTCTCCAGGATGTACCTGAGCCAAAATAAAGCGTACCATGCTGAATATAGTAAGAGAGAACATTACTGGCCCTTCCTTGGCCATACTATCCCTCTAACCATCATGTCTGGACCTCAACTGCTGTTTTATCCCAGGCACTGTCACATTCTTCACATTCTTATGCCTCTTCAACTTCATTAAACACTGTATGGCCTACTGCCCCTTGACCCCACCAATTCAATTACTTATTCTACAAACTTCCCCAAAAGAAAAACATTTGACTTTCCTCCTTCCCGTGACTTCTGATTTCTCTTGGCAACTGTATTAGTCAAATTTTCATTACTATTAGATAATCAACTTATAAAGATAAAAGGTTTATATTGGAGGCTCATGTTTTGGAGATTCCAGTCCATGTTCAGCTGACTCCATTGTTTGGATTTGTAATGAGGCAGCAGGAGTATGTGGTGGAACAAAGCCATTCACCTTATGGTCCAGAAGAAGAGAAAGAGTGAGGCAAGGCCAGGGTCTCACATCCCTTTTAAGGTCACTCAGTGACCTAAAGATCTCCCACTTAACCCCACCTCTTAAAGGTTCCACCACCTCCAAACAGTGTCACCTTGGGACCAAACCTTAACATGGGCTTTTTGAGGGCACTTGAGATCCAAAATATAGCAGTGATAAAGCCAAAATTTATTAAAATTTGTTCATAACATTTATTTAAGTCAACTTCAAATGACTAAATAAGTAAAGCTTTTTTTTCTATGCCTGGAAATTGAAAGTCAGAGCTCAGGGAAGTCATCTGGAACTAGGTTTCTTCTGGCTACTTGTTCTTCCATGATTAGCATGTGGCTTCTTCTTAATGATCTGCAAATGACTCTTCTAGCTCTAGGCATTGAGTCTTTTTTTTATTGATTATTCAAAACATTACAGAGCTCATGATATATCATCTTTCATACATTAGACTCAATTGGGTTTTGAACTCCCATTTTTGCCCCAAACACAGATTGCAGAATCACATCTGTTACATACTCACATTATGGCATAATGGCATATTAGTGACTGTTGTATTCTGCTACCTTTCCTATCCCCTACTATCCCCCCTCCCCTCCCCTCCCCTCCCATCTTCCCTCTCTACCTCCTCTGCTGTTGTTCAATTCTCTCCCCCTTTTCCCCCCTCTCCCTTGCCCCTCATAACCTCTTATAATTTTGTGTATCATTGAAGGTATCCTACCATTTCCATATGCTTTCCCTTCTCTCTCCCTTTCTCTCCCCCCATTCCTCTTTGTTTACTGTTAGTCTTTTCCTCATGCTCTTCCTTCCTGTACTGTTCTTAGTTGCTCTTTTTATATCAAAGAAGACATTTGGCATTTGTTTTTTAGGGCTTGGCTAGCTTCACTTATCATAATCTGCTCTAATGCCATCTATTTCCCTGCAAATTCTATGATTTTGTCATTTCTTAGTGCTGCATAATACTCCATTGTGTATAGATGCCACATTTTTTTTATCCATTCATATATTGAAGGGCATCTAGGTTGGTTCTACAGTCTAGCTATTGTGAATTGTGCCGCTATAATCATTGATGTGGCCGTATCCCTATAGTGCGCTCTTTTAAGGTCCTCAGGGAATAGTCCGAGAAGGGCGATAGCTGGGTCAAATGGTGGATCCATTCCCAGCTTTCCCAGGAATCTCCATACTGCTTTCCAAATTGGCCTCACCATTCTGCAGTCCCACCAACAGTGTACAAGTGTACCCTTTTCCCCAGATCCCCGCCAACACTTATTGTTGTTTGACTTCATAATGGCTGCCAATCTTACTGGAGTGAGATGGTATCTTAGGGTGGTTTTGATTTGCATTTCTCTGATTGCTAGAGATGGTGAGCATTTTTTCATGTACTTGTTGATTGATTGTATGTCCTCCTCTGAGAAGTGTCTGTTCAGGTCCTTGGCCCATTTGTTGATTGGGTTATTTGTTATCTTATTGTTTAATTTTTTGAGTTCTTTTTACATTCTGGATATTAGGGCTCTATCTGAGGTGTGAGGGGTAAAAATTTGTTCCCAGGATGTAGGCTCTCTATTTACCTCTTTTATTGTTTCTCTTACTGAGAAAAAACTTTTTAGTTTAAGTAAGTCTCATTTGTTGATTCTTGTTATTAACTCTTGGGCTATGGGCGTCCTATTAAGGAATTTGGAGCCCGACCCCACAATATGTAGATCAGAGCCAACTTTTTCTTCTATCAGACGCAGCGTCTCTGATTTGATATCAAGCTCCTTGATCCATTTTGAGTTAACTTTTGTGGATGGCGAGAGAAAGGGATTCAATTTCATTTTGTTGCATATGGATTTCCAATTTTCCCAGCACCATTTGTTGAAGATGCTATCCTTCCTCCATTGCATGTTTTTAGCCCCTTTATCAAATATAAGATAGTTGTAACTTTGTGGATTAGTCTCTGTGTCCTCTATTCTGTACCATTGGTCCACCTGCCTGTTTTGGTACCAGTACCATGCTGTTTTTGTTACTATTGCTTTGTAGTACAGTTTGAACTCTGGTATCGCTATACCTCCAGATTCACACTTCCTGCTTAGAATTGCTTTTGCTATTCTGGGTCTTTTGTTTTTCCATATGAATTTCATGATTGCTTTATCTATTTCTACAAGAAATGCCATTGGGATTTTGATTGGCATCGCATTAAACCTGTAGAGAACTTTGGGTAATATCGCCATTTTGATGATGTTAGTTCTGCCTATCCATGAACAGGGTACATTTTTCCATCTTCTAAGATCTTCTTCTATCTCTCTCTTTAGGGTTCTGTAGTTTTCATTGTATAAATCTTTCACCTCTTTTGTTAGGTTGATTCCCAAGTATCTTATTTTCTTTGAGGATATTGTGAATGGAGTGGTTTTCCTTATTTCCATTTCAGAGGTTTTGTTGCTGATATACAGGAATGCCTTTGATTTATGCGTGTTGATTTTATAACCTGCTACTTTGCTGAATTCATTTATTAACTCTAGCAGCTTCTTTGTAGACCCTTTTGGGTCTGTTAAGTATATTATCATGTCATCCACAAATAGCGATAATTTAATTTCTTCTTTTCCTATTTTTATGCCTTTAATTTCTTTTCTCTGTCTAATTGCTCTGGCTAGTACTTCAAGAACTAAATTGAATAGAAGTGGTGATAGAGGGCATCCCTGTCTTGTTCCAGATTTTAGAGGGAATGCCTTCAGCTTTTCTCCATTTAGGATGATGCTAGCCTGAGGTTTAGCATATATAGCTTTTACAATGTTGAGGTAAGTTCCTATTATCCCTAGTTTTTCTAGTGTTTTGAACATAAAGGGATGCTGTACTTTGTCAAATGCTTTTTCTGCATCTATCGAGATGATAATATGGTTCTTGTCTTTAAGTCTATTGATGTGGTGAATAGCATTTATTGATTTCCATATATTGAACCAGCCTTGCATCCCAGGGATGAATCCTACTTGATTATGGTGCACAAGTTTTTTGATATGTTTTTGTATTCGATTCACCAGAATTTTATTGAGAATTTTTGCATCCAAGTTCACTAGAGATATTGGTCTGTAGTTTTCTTTCTTTGAAGTGTCTTTGTCTGGTTTTGGGATCAGAGTGATGTTGGCCTCATAGAATGAATTTGGAAGAGCTCCTTCTTTTTCTATTTCTTGAAATAGCTTGAAAAGTATTGGTATTAATTCTTCTTTGAAGGTTTTGTAGAACTCCGCTGTATACCCATCTGGTCCAGGGCTTTTCTTGGTTGGTAGTCTTTTGATGGCTTCTTCTATTTCTTCCTTTGTTATTGGTCTGTTTAAATTGTGTGTGTCTTCCTGTCTCAATCTGGACAGATCATATGCCTTAAGAAATTTATTGATATCTTCACTATCTTCTATTTTATTGGAATATAGGGTTTCAAAATACTTTCTAATTATCTTCTGTATTTCTGTAGTGTCTGTTGTGATATTGCCTTTTTCATCCCGTATGTTGGTAATTTGAGTTCTCTCTCTTCTTCTCTTCGTTAGCATGGCTAAGGGCCTGTCTATCTTATTTATTTTTTTCAAAGAACCAACTTTTAGTTTTATCAATTTTTTCAATGGTTTTTTTTTGTTTCAATTTCGTTGATTTCTGCTCTAATTTTAATTATTTCTTGTCTTCTACTACATTTGCTGTTGTTTTGCTCTTCCTTTTCTAGGTTTTTGAGGTGTAGTGTGAGTTCATTTATTTGTTGGTTTTTTTTTCTTTTTTTGAGGAAAGAACTCCAAGAAATGAATTTTCCTCTTAAAACTGCTTTCATTGTGTCCCATAGATTCCGGTATGTTGTGTCTGTATTACCATTTGTCTCTAAGAATTTTTTTTATCTCCTCCTTTATGTCTTCTGTAACCCATTGATCATTCAGTAACATATTGTTCATTTTCCATGTGATGTAGGATTTTTCCTTCCTTCTTTTATCATTGATTTCCAATTTCATTCCATTGTGATCAGATATGGTGCATGGTATTATCTCCACACCTTTATACTTACTAAGAGTTGCCTTATGGCATAATATATGGTCTATCTTTGAGTAGGATCCATGTGCTGCTGACAAGAATGTGTATCCCACTTGATGATGGTTGATATATTCTATATATGTCGGTTAAGTCTAGGTTATTGATTGTGCTGTTGAGTTCTATAGTTTCTTTATTCAGTTTTTTTCTAGAGGATCTGTCTAATGGCGAGAGCGGTGTGTTGAAGTCACCCATAATTATTGTGTTGTGGTCTATTTGACTCTTGAACTTGAGGACAGTTTGTTTTATGAACATTGCAGCTCCATTGTTTGGTGCATACAAATTGATAATTGTTATGTCTTGTTGGTGGATGGTTCCTTTTAACAGTATATAGTGTCCTTCTTTATCCTTCTTGATTAACTTAGGTTTAAAGTTGATTTTATTCGATATGAGTATGGCCACTCCTGCTTGCTTCCGAGGGCCATGTGAGTGGTATGATTTTTCCCAACCTTTTACCTTCAGCCTGTGTATGTCTTTTCCTATCATATGAGTCTCTTGAAGGCAGCATATTGTTGGATTTGTTTTTTTGATCCAGGTTACTAGCCTATGTCTCTTGATTGGTGAGTTTAGGCCATTAACATTTAAGGTTACAATTGAGATATGATTTGTACTTCCATTCATGCTTCTTTATTTATTTATTTTAGTTTGGCTGGTTTTACTTTTTGGTTATTTTCCTCCCCCTTTACTGAGATACCTCCTGCTGTTAGTTTTGGGCACTATTTTTCAATTCCTCTTCTTGTAGTATTTTGCTCAAAATGCTTTGCAGTGCTGGTTTTCTTGCTGCGAATTCTTTTAGCTTTTATTTATCGTGAAAGATTTTAATTTCATTGTTAAATCTGAAGCTTAATTTTGCTGGATACAGTATTCTTGGTTGGAATCCATTATTTTTCAGCATTTGAAATATATTGTTCCAGGATCTTCTCGCTTTCAAAGTCTGTGATGAGAAATCAGTCGTTAACCTAATTGGTTTACCCCTGAATGTAATCTGCCTCCTTTCTCTCGTAGCTTTTAATATTCTCTCCTTGTTCTGTACGTTGGCTGTCTTCATAATTATATGTCTTGGAGTTGGTCTATTATGGTTTTGAATGTTTGGGGTCCTGTAGGCTTCCAGGATTTGGCAATCCATTTCATCTTTCATCTCTGGGAAGTTTTCTAGAATTATTTCATTTAATATGCTGTCCATTCCTTTGGTTTGAGTCTCTGTGCCTTCTTCTATCCCGATGACCCTCAAATTTGGTTTTTTTATGACATCCCATATCTCTTGAATAGATTGCTCGTGGGATTTAAGCATCTTTTCTGTGTTGACTATATTCTTTTCAAGTTGATAAACCTTGTCTTCATTATCTGATGTTCTGACTTCTACTTGATCAAGTCTATTTGTAATATTCTCATTTGAGTTTTTAATTTGGTTTATATTTTCCTGCAATTCTAGGATTATTGTTTGATTTTTTTTTTAAGATCTCTATCTCCTGGTAGAGCTCGTTGTTTGCCATTTGAATTTGTTTGTTTAATTCATTTTCAAAATATACTTTTATTGCTTGGACTTCCTGTCTCATGTCTTCTCTAATATTCCTTTCCATTCGAGTTAGGTATGCCTTGAGTTCTTTCCCTATCCCTGCTTCTGATGTTTCTATGTCCTCCTGTAGAATTAAGTTGTCCTGCATTGTTTGTACTCCTTTTTTCCCTTGTTTTCTCATGTTGTTCACGTTACTTTCCAGCTCTATTTGATTGCCGTGTTTCTGCTCTCTTCTATAGATTTGTTTTGGTTCTATATTACTCTGTTGTTTCTTCTTTGTGTTGTTAAACTGTGCCTGCTAACGTGGATTCTGCTGGGAAGGAATTCCAACGGCTGAGCTCCAGTGACGTCACTGCTCTGTTATGACGGGCCCCAGGCTCCTTGCTGGGGTGTCCTAATGGGGCTGTGTGACTGGACTGTCTCTGTTTGGTTTCAGCTCCCGGTCGAGGCAGGCGGGCAGTCTCCAGCCACCCAGTATCTCAGGCAGCGGGTGGGTGATCGGTCGCCGGCGGGGGGGTGGACTCCAGCCGCCCAGTCGCGCGGGCAGCGGGCCGGCTGTTGCCGGTGGGCGGGCGATCTCTCGGCACCCAGTCCTGCGGTCGGTAGCGGTGGGCGGGCGTTCTCCTACTGCCCAGTTACACGGGCAGTGGGTGAACTGTCGCCAGCGGGCCTGCGGTTTCCAGCCGCCCAGTCGCGAGGGCCTGGCCTCTAGTCCCCTGGTTTTTCCTGCTAGTCTTGGTTTCTCCTGCTAGACCAGATTTCCCTGAGTGATGGCTCTCAGCAGTTCAAACTGTACTCTGGGCCTGCCGTTTGTTGGGTGTGGAGGGTGTCTATTGGGAACCCCGGCACTCTATTGTTTTGTTTCCATTGTGGGGGACAGAACTGTATCACTTCCTTCCCTGTCTGAAATCCCATACTCAGCCAGGGGGTCAGTGCGGGCTCGGCCGGCGGGGTTCCACCGAATGGCAGCCACTTTTCTCCCTGCTTGCTAATTAATCGCTTCTCTGCGGCGCCTCGCCTTCTGTGGCCGCGGGGCAGGCAGCGGGAATCAGTCAGCCCGGGTCTCCAGGGTCGCACAATTGCCTGTTGGGATCCCCGGCACTCTATCGTTTTGTTTTTTTCTACTTGCCCCTCCCCCAGCGCTGGCTAGACAGGTTTCATTTTGGCTGCCGATGGGAGGGGGAGTTGAAGGTCAGGTGTCTCTAGTTTTCCCCTAGTCTTTATGCAGGCTCACTCTGATACTCCCTTCCCCGGAAAGCCTAGGAGAGGTTTTATGCGAATTCCCCAATGTATGGGGGATGGGCTGAGTGACACAGACCTGTTTTATTGTTGCCGTCTGTCGGAGAGTGGCAGTGGATACTTCAGCTCTCCAAGATGGTGGCCGCTGATTGCCTTGGTGGAGTTTCCGTAGTGGGGGATAGGACTGTATCGCTTCCTTTCCTGTCTGAAATCCCGTACTCAGCCTGGGGGTCAGTGCAGGCTTGGCCGGCAGGTTCCACCGAATGGCAGCCACTTTTCTCCCTGCTTGCTAACTAATAGGCATTGAGTCTTAATGCCAGTCAAAAACAGAGTAGAGAAGAAGGAAAAGGGCAAATGATAAAGGCAAGATGTCTCCATCCTTCTGTTTATTTTATTTCAGCAAAGCAAAAGCTCCGGATTCCTGCCTATTGATTTATACTTATACCTCATTGATGAGATTGGCTTCTTTGGCCATTCCCAGCTGCAAGAAAGTCTGGGAAGGTGATTGGTAAGTGGGCACAACTAAATGAGAAGGGGAGAGAGTAGACAGTGAGCTATGTCTGTCACACTCAATACTGTTGGCCATCCAACATTCATACACATCCTTCTTTTCAAAGGGGAACAACAGCTCCAGTCACAAATGGCAACAAACCCAAACCTAATTTAGTTGCTTCATTGAACTCTTCAGGGTCTCCCAGAGCAGTCCTGTCATTAGACCTAGTTGGGACTTCATATAGACCAAATGGTTGCTTAACAGAAAGACAAATTCTCTTTTCAAGCACACTCAATATTTAGTGATTTTTTTTAAGGAGCAGGATAAGTAAAATATTAACTCCTGCAACAATTAGGTGATGGTTTGAGACTGTCCTCTACAGCTTCATGTATTGAAATATAATCACCATCTTGAGGCATTAAGAGAGAGAAAAATTCATTTTTGTTGTTTAGAAGTGGGACTTTTGGGAGGACATTAGGACTAGATAAAGCCATCAGGGTGAAGTCCCTGTGATTGAATGCTGGTGGCTTTATAAGAAGAGGGACAGAAAGCAAAAGAGACACACATGTGTGCTCCCTGTGCCTTGCCACATGATGCCCTACTCCATCTCAGGACTTGGCCAGCAAGAAGGCCATCTTCAGATGTGGGCCCTTGAATCTCCAGCACTGAGCTAAGTCATCTCTTTATTTACAAAGTCACTCAGCCTCAAGCATTTTGTCATAAATAATGCCAAAGGACCTATTATTACTCCTATTCAGAAGGAACAACAATGAAAGAGACAGTACCAGAATAAATACTGAATACTGCTTGGCAGAAAACTCAGGGATTCCTGGGCTGTGTCACTAGGAGTTGTTCCTTGGTTATTCGTGACAGTGTCCTCAGGCCCTGGTCTATGGGATACTATTCCTTGACCATGTATGAAGCAGATATTGTAGAAGATCATTTTCTTTAGGAGCCACAAATACCTTTATTTTATTTATATATTTTTATGTGGTGCTGAGGATGGAACCCAGGGCCTACCGCTGAACCACAACCCCAACCCGCTTTCTATTATTTTAAATAAAATAGGGAGGTTTAACAATTACTGGTTATTATTAGCCTTTGGCAGTACAATTTCCCTAAAATCTTACAGAATTTTCAATCTTGGAATAATTGCTCTTGGTCAATTAATTCCATGGTGAACAGCCACAGGCAAAGATCTCATCTAGACATGATATTAAACACAGAGATTCCTTTCACTTACCTGCTGATCTCTGGCCTTTGTCCAGTCCTCTGTTTTACACCTTACTGGCTAATGTCTTGAGGTCATTTAAAAATAAGGATGGGGATATGTCAATGTAATGCAAATTTGTACCTTGAGAGTGATGGGAAAGTCTTAAGGTACAAACCTGCTAAGCAGGCAGGCTTGCTGTCATTCTCTTTGCCCACTCGGTTTGGTAAGAATAAATTTCTTTTTAAAACTCTGAAGTACCCAAAATAAAGAATTCTCAGTCAATTTAGAATGTAGGCTGCAGGTAAAGAATGCATCTCCCATTTCTGCTTGCAGACAGGCTAACTGTAGTCTGAGAACAGATCTCTCCTTCAGAAAAAAAAAATCTATAACCATATGCCAGGGTTCTGAATTTCTCCTACTACTTACCCTAATAGCAAAGCTGCCGGGCACATGGTCTGTATCCCAAAGAACAGCAGGTGACAAGCTGACCAAATGTTTGGCCACCAAATCAAGGCCACCAGATTTGCAGCCTGAAATATCTGAGACCTCACAGTCCAAAGCCCCACCTCCTCCACTCACCCAATTCCACATTTTAGAATCTTACTTTGCAGCAACCCAATTCCAGGTAGAAAATTCTTCGTCCACTGGAATGCATTCAACAGTAGATACTAAGACGATCAGTAGGAACCCAGACACCCATAACTTGAGGTCATTTATTTATAACTTGGCTCACGGAAATACTTAGGACGCAAATCTGTCAAGGATAATACTAGCATTTCTTGGGTTCTAGTCATGCCAACCTCTGTGAAGACCAGGTTAGGCCCCTGATCTAATTTATCATTCACAATATAGCCCTGTGTGATGGGCGATATGTTATCACTCCATTTTATAGTTGAGTAAACTGAGGCTCAGAGCCTAAGTGACTTTCTCCCATTTGGGAAGCAGTAGAGCTGAGATTTGAACCCAGAAGAGAATGATGCAAAAGTAGACTTTTAAAAACCATTTAATCATTTAAGCTGAAATGATTAGGGCCAAACTGCAACAACACAGAGGACTGAAAGGAAAACCACAGTGCAAGTCAGGGTGCCTGAAGCCACGTCACAGCTATGACATAGTGGCAGCATTGTGGAAACCAGGTGAGTCTTTGACTTACATGGAATGGAGCCAGTGCTAGTGCGCTGAGAGTCACAGCCACAAATGCACCACTGCTGAATGTATGATGTTTTAGATCTGGGTAGACGGCTTAGGATATAAACATTATCAGAAAATAATGAGTCAGGCTCTCTGGAGCCATATGCTTCATCTCTCAGCCAACACTGTGTCATCACTGCCAAATGCTCCTTCAGGCCACTAAATCACCACAGGAAGATCATGGTTTCCGGGCTCTAAACAGTGCCTGGGGACCAGAAAGAGATGCCTGACTGAGGTGGCTGACAGGATTTGACAAGTAAACCCAGAAGGTTTTTCCACTTGTATCCTCTCTGGGGGCCTGCTGGGCAGTACCCTCTGTGGAGCCTGAGCCACCAGGTCCTCTGAACCGTGACACGTGCTCTCTTTGGAAATGACATACACACTCTCTTGGCTTCAAACTGTGTCACAAGTACTGACCTACAACTTCCTTCCATCCAAACATGATGTATGGCATACAGTGGATAAATTAAATCCACTTATTATGGACATGCATGTTCTCACCCAGCCTGGGCTATCCCAGGAGTAAAGTTGGAGCTCAGAGGGAAGGATATCTTCCTTGAGCCATGACCCATGTGGGTTGCAGGTGCCTGAGAGCTGAGTGAAACAGACTGCTGAGTGTCACTGGTCCTGCAGGCTTCTGGATATATCAGATGAAAGCTATGTCCCTGAAATTGAGGCAGACATTAAAAAAGAGAGTAGAATGTTTACTTCTTGATAAGAATCATTAATTGGTTTGGGGGGTGTAGCTCCTGGTTTTCTTGTCAAGGATGTAGCAAGATATCTAGGCATATATACCTGCCCATGCCCCATGTCCTCTGCCCCTGAATCTGATTTATCAGAACCTAGCCCTGTTACATGATTAGATCACATATTTAGTAGATGATAAACTAGGAAGGTGTGTGTGTGTGTGTGTGTGTGTGTGTGTATGTGTGTGTGTGTGTGTGTGTGTGTGTGTGTGTCTATGTATATGTGACTACAGTTACTTTCAATAGTCACCAACATAGCAATGGTGGCTTTGCCATTTGACTTGTTAAAATGGCCTGAAATATGTTATATGAAAAAATGAATGGCATTTGCAGGTAAATGGATGGCATTCAAGAAGATAATGCTAAGTGAAGTTGGCCAATCCCCCTCCAAAAAAAAAATGCTGAATGTTTTCTCTGATATAAGGAGGTTGACTCATAGTGGAGTAGAAAGGGAGAGCATGGGAGGAATAGATGAATTCTAGATAGGGAAGAGGGGTGGGAGGAAAAGGGAAGGGCACGAGATTAGCAAGGATGGTGGAATGTGATGGACATCATTATACAAAGTACATGATGAAGACTTGAATTGGGTGTCAACATACTTTATATACAAACAGAGATATGAAAAATTGTGGTATATATGTGTATTAAGAATTGTAATGCAAAAAAAAGTACGTGTTATAAAGACATAAATTGGTGTGAACATATTTTATATACAGAGATATGAAAAATTGTGCTCTGAATGAGTAATAAGAATTGTAATGCTTTCCACTGCTGTCGTGTATTTTAAAAAAATAAAATCAATTAATTACAAAAAAAAGAAAAAATGGAAAAGATCCTTAATAATCTTTAACTTCTAAATGATTTTTTGCACTATGACACTAGATTCCACAGTGGATTAGAACTAGACATAGATTTCTGGGTAAGATAGTTATATTGAACAGTTTTATATATACAAAGAGATAGATATAGATAAAATTACATAGCAAATAGTGTTACATTTTAAATCCTGAATCTTCCTCTAGGGCCCAAATGTTGAAAGTTTGCTCACCAGCCTGTGGCACTTTTGGGTGGTGAAGGAAACTTTAGTAGGTGAGGCCTAGTTGAAGAAAGTTAAGTCATTGGGGACATGCCCTAGAAGGGAATAGTGAGATCTAAGCCTCTTCCTATCTCTCTCTGGACTTCCTGACACATGAGTGAGCAGTTCCACTGCCACACACTTCTGCCATGATTTATGTGCTGTCAGAGGCTCAAAGGCAACAGGATGACTGAATGTGGAAACCTCTGAAATAATAAGCCAAAATAAACCTTTCCTCCTTTTAAGTCGTTTATCTCGTTCTGTGGTTTGAATAAATGCTCTTTAAAGGCTTATGTGTTAAGGGCTTGGTCACCAGCCCATGGTGCTAGTGGAAATTAGTAGAGCCTGGATGAGAAGGGGTTCAGAGGAAAGTCTTCTAGTGTTTGAAGAAGTGTCTTTAAAGGACTGTTGAGACCCCAGCCTCTTTCTCTTCCCCTTTCTCTTTTGTGTTCCAAATATGAGATGATTTACAATTTAAGATTCAAGATTTAAAATGTAACACTATCTGCTATGTAATTTTACCTATGTAATTTTATCTGTTTGCAGCACACTGTTGCCATGATATGCTGTCTGGCCACAAGCCCCAAAGCAGTGGCACCAATCAATCGTGGACTGAAATGTCCAAACTCTTGAGCCAAAATCAACCTTTATTTTAATAAGCTGATTATCTCAAGAATCTATTACAATAACAGAAAGCTGACTAACATGAGAGATCTAATTAGATACATATAGATATGTAGAAAACAAGAGCATGCAAAAAACAAATACACAGAAAAAGTACTTTAAAAATCTAGTATCAACTAAAAACTGTCCCTCTTATTAGAAGAAGTGGAAAAGCACAGCTCCTTTTTCTTTTCCTTGGCATGTCCTTGAAGAAGTTCTCCTTCCCTCCCTCTTTTTGATGCAGTAAACTTCCTTTGGTTTTTTTGGTATAGATTTTTATCTCCATGGAACTCCCTGTTCCAGCGCTGTTATCTTCTCTTTATACAATACCATAGCCCAGATACAATGAAACCTCTCTATGTATAATACTCACTTCCTTAAAGAGGACCATATTAATTATGAATATTTAATGGTTTGGATCATATTTTAATGCATAGATATTTCCTCTTAAAGTAATTTGTTATGAAATTTTGATAAAGTTAATGATCCTTTAATGACTTATTTAAATACAGATTTACACGTACTGGACTTATTCATAAATATTTGAGATATATACAAGTCCTACAAGTCTGAATCCCAAAAGTAACTTTGCAACATCAGAAAGAGCAGAGAAAGTCACCAAAAGTGAATGGTGACTCTAGGCTATTCTGTGTCTAGAGAAATGAGGGTTTCTAAAATATTATCTGACCTATCCCTTACTGATATCAGTGCAATAAGGACATGCAGTCTTGTACCATTGTCTCATTCTAAATAGGGGGGTAAGAAAAAAATTTTGTTACAATCAAAGGAGGACAAGAGAGAAAATTGCCACGTTTATTTGGAAAGTTATTCTATTCATCATGTCTTAGATTCCTTAAGTGGAACTATACAGGCAAAAAAAAAAAAAGGAAGGCAAACAGTAAATATAAGGGAAACAATCAATAGATATTAAAAGACTCTCATGTAACTGATTGCATATGCTCAGGAAAGATGAATTAGGCCCAAAGTTATTTTTTTTTTTGGACACTCACATTGAAATTGGATGCTTTATGTGTAACTAAAAATGGAATCTTTTAGGGCACATCACATTTCTGAAACTGAAATCTTTCCACAAGATGGAGAAAAGAGAGATATGCATCCAGGGAAACAAATTTAAGAATAGAGATTACAAATTCAGATTGCCAAATCAGAGGCCACGCTTTTTATTTTTCTGTACCTTGAGTCACATGTCCATCCATATATTAATTCTGGATTTAGCATTACCAGGCTTTTACTGGATCATCTTGGCACAATGAACTTTTGCCATGGTCTTAATCTTATTAAATCCAATCTAATCTTAAACTAATAAGTTATGGTGAATGTACAGCCATAAATTAGATGTGAACATTATGTCAGTCTATTCTCTACATACTGATCTTTCAAACTTAAGTTAATCACTGTTTTGCTTAAATACCCTCAATGGCCCACTATTTCAGTGAAGAAAAATGACAAGCCATTCCAATGATCTTTATGTGTCCATGTCCCCATATTACTAGTTCTTCTTATCCTCAGCACACATGGTTCACTCCCCTTCAGTCATACTAGTATCCTTAGAAAGTCTGCTACCAGCCAGTCACCCTCTTGTCTCCTTCAAGTCTTCTTCTAATGTCATCTTCTCAATCACCACTGTATTTTAAAATACAACCACCCTTCCATCCACAGCTAATGCAAATCCTCCTTTCTCTGCTCATTTAACTTTTTTTTCCAGTTTATTTATCATCTTTTAATATACCATACAATTTATTAGTTATTGTTGTGTATTGCTTATTTTCTGTCCACCCACTAGAATGCAAACTTTACAAGATCAGGGATTTCTGTTATTTTTAAAAACTGATACATTCCAAACACTTAAGAGTGCCTGTTAGCTAGCAGCTACTCAATAAATATTTGCTGAATTAATGCATGAAAAAGGGAGAGTATTTCAGTATTCATGATCATTTATTAAGTCATATCAGAAAAAAATAATGTGAAACACTAATTATAGCTGATTCTCAAAAGTGTGAGTCATGTATATCTACATGTTTGAATTTGATGTTCTAGTGAGGCATTGAAATGGAGAGAAAAGGATCAGGCTTGGGGATCATCTATAACTGTGTTCAAATTGTACGTCTGCCCCTTGCTAGCTATGAAAAAGTTAAGCAAATTTCCATGAGCTTTAGTAATCTCCTTGGTAAAATGGCAGTGCTATAAGTGTTCAGTGAACAACCAGCACATTTCCAGGTGCATCAGGCACATGATAATTACAGTTTCTCCATTTTCCCTTTCTCTAGCCCCTTATCAGTACCCATATGGAAAGACATAGAGGATGGACAAGGCCTTTGCTAAGAGCCATAGAGAGTTCCCAAACCTCTAGACACCGAAGACTGGGGGGGAAGGTGAGAGGGCAGGTACCAAAGCTCTTCTAGATCATCACTGGAGGGCCTGGTCAGTGGAAATAATTGAGAATAAAAATTGATACTAAGAGTATCTTATCCTGGATGTGGTGGAAGGAGTCAGACCAAAAATGAACCAGGTAGTAGAGAATGTCATTCCGATCCATGGAAAACTGACAAAATATAGCATCTAAGTGACAACATCCTGAGCAAGGAGTCAGAGCTAAGTCAAAGGACTGCAGAGGTGAAGGGATCAAGCATAGGAAGGTTGGATGTGGCTAGAGGGAAAATGGAAAGTCATCATGTGTGGCCAGGATCATGTCCTGAAGCTGGACTAGGAAGAGAGGATGCATATGGTACTCTGGAAAAGAGTGACTCAAGTCCATTAAAAAGCAATGCGCAGAATGGACAGTGACCTTGTGGATATGTCAAGCCCTTCTCTAGCAATCTGGCGACTTTTGTCTTTATTGATTCTCTTCTCACATTTCTAAAGGAGCCTCCCAGCTTGAGAAAATTGGGGGGAAAAAAAGCAGGACTGGTGAATTTTTTTTTTCACACTTTGAAGCCAGAAGAACAACTGAAGTGAAAATATGGTATTTTTAAAAAATAAGAGTAAGTTTGAGCCAATTTTTCACTGTTTCCATGGATGCAATGAACAATCAACAGCAAGTCAGTAAATGAGTGTTTACTGGTAAATGCCCTCAAAATGTGTAACTGTGGTCCACACCTTTCATGCGAATAGCCTTTTCAGCTCCCAACCTCCCAAATTTTCCTTTCAGAGTGATTTTGATTGAGAAATCCTTTCAGTAAAACCAATAAATAAAGCATGGAGTGCTTCTGGATTTTTTTTATCTTAGATGCAAATATGGCATATTTTGTATTCTAATTAAGTAACCGACTTTTTAAATCCTCTTAAAGGCACTTATGCAAAAATGAGCCTGCTGCTATTAAAGGTAGCAAAACCAGAAGTCAGTCAGCAAGCTGAAATAATGAGGCTCACAAGACACCAACATCCTTTCCTGGGGACCGGGAGTCTAGCTCTCACTTTGTAGGATCAGAAACTTAATTTTATAGAATCATCTGGGGATGCTTGATTTCTACTAAGAAAGTAAACATGCAAAAACAGCCTTGCACATTTGGAAGGAATCTAATGATCATCCAAGTCAGTAATGTTCCATGAAGCATAACTCCTTTTTGTTTCCTTGGAGGGTGCGGGGGGAAGCCTATGTTCAAATAAGTTTAGGATAAATGATATTATATATATTCTCTACTACAAGATTTCAATCTTTCATACCTAAAATCTATTTGAATCACAAAAACATTTTTCAAATAGCATGAAGTATCTTCAAAAATTACTTGGCCATAAAAATCCTTTTTAACTGAGCTTTATTTTTTCTTAATTGTGTGTGTGTGTGTGTGTGAGAGCGCGCTTGCGTATGCATATTATTTTAGATATACAGAAACTTGGGCAGAAAGTACAGAGTTCCCATTTACCTTCTTAACCTTCCACCCCAATTCAGTTGTCCATATTATTAACATTTTGCATTAGTGTGGTGCAATTGCTACAATTGAGGAGATGAGACCAAAATATTATTAGCAACTAAAAGTTCATAGTTGGCAAAAGTTCAAAGTTCATTGTATATTCTATAGGTCTTGACAAATGCAAAGTTGAATGTGTCCACTATTACAGAACAACACAGAGTCGTCTCACTGTTCTAAAAAATCGGTACTTCACATATTCACCCCACTCTCCTCCCTGAGCTCTTTACAACTACTGATCTTTTTACTGTCTCCATTGTTTCCCCTTTTCCAGAATGTCATAGAGTATGTGGTCTTATCAGGGCTTCTTTCACTTAGTAATATGCATGCAAGCTCCATTCATGTCTTTTCATAATTTAATAGCTCACTTCTTTACCCCTCAACACCATTTAATTTTATGGATTTATCACAATGTTTATCCATTTGAATATTATGTTGTTTGCTTCCAAGTTTTAGTAATTATGAATAAAGCTGCAATAAACATTTATGTACAGGTTTTTGTGTGCACAAAAAAATTCAATTCATTTGAGTAAATAGCTAGGAGAGCAATTGTTGGATCACATAGTTAAGCATATGTTTGGCTTTTAAAGAAATTGTCAAACTGTCTTCCCTAGTTCACTGTACTGTTTTGCATTCCCAAAAGCAATGAATGAGAGTCCCTGTGGCTGCACACATCTTTACCAGCATTTGTTCAGTTTTTTAAATTTTGTTACTCCAATGGGTACCCATTATTGTTCTGATTTTTAATTTCTTGATGACATACGATCTTTTCATGAGCTTCTTTAACATCTGTATATCTTATTTGGTGAGGGGTCTGTTCAGATTTGTATCCAATTAAAATTTGTTTGTTTTGTTTTCTTATTATTGAGTTTAAGGAGTTATTCATATATTTTGGACATTAATCCCTTATACTGTATTTTGCAAGTACTCCTTCCCTTCCTATTACTTGTTTCATGTTATGACTAGTCTTTCATGGGGCAGGGATTTTTTAATATTTATTTATTTATTTGGTACTGGGTATTGAATTCAGGAGCACTCGACCTCTAAGCCATATCCTCAGCTACATTTTGTATTTTATTTAGAGTCAGGGTCTCATTGATTTTTGCCTAGCACCTGGCTTTTGCTGAGACTGCCTTTGAACTTGCAATTCTCCTGCCTCAGCCTCTTGAGCTGCTGGGATTACAGCCATGTGCCACCACACCTGGCAGGGCAGGAATTGTTTACTTTAATGAAATCCAACTTACCAATTTTTTCTTTCATGAATCATGCTTTCAGTGTTTATCTAAAAAGTCATTGCCAAACCCCAGGTAACCTAGATTTTTCTCCTATGTTATGTTCTAGGAGTATTGTCATTTTGTGTTTTGCATTTAGACCTATGAACTATTTTATCTAATTCTCATGAAAAGGTTAAGATCTGCTCCTAGATTCATTTCCTTTCTTTTTTTTATTGATAATAAAAACCGACATTTGTTGAGTACCTAGAAATAGGGGGCACTGTAGTTATTACATCAGTGATTTTATTTAATACCTCAAAATACCACATGATATAGGCATTACTAAATTTACTCTCCCCTCAATATATGAAGAAGAAACTGAGGCTTAGAGAGATTAAATGACTTGCCCAAGAAACGTATAATGTGCCAAGAGTCAAACACCAGGTAGAGACTCAAAGGTCTATATGTTAAACTATTATGTTACAGAGATACTACTACTAGTTTATGAAGTCTACCCCCAAGTACGTAGAATTGAGTTACCAAGTCCATTTTACCATGCCTCAGCCTTTTAAAGATGGAAAGACATTGTTTCCCTGTGTAAAGAGATTTATTTATTTTTTTAGTTTTTAAATCTTTTATTGGTGCACCATGATTATGCAAAATAGTGGGATTCATCATGATATATTTGTATATGCACATAGCATGAATTGGTCTATTTCATTCCCCAGTACTTTCCCTCTCTTCCTTCCTCTGATTCATTTTTCTTTATTCTGCTGGACTCTCTTCTATTCCCTGAAGTCCCTTTTTTCTCCCTAGCTTCTACCTATGAGAGAAAACAAATGACCCTTGATTTTTTGAGTTTGGTTTATCTCTCTTAGTAGATTCATCCATTTACCTGCAGCCATATGGTTTCATTTTCTTTCCCATGTGGCTGTCCAGTTCTAGCAAATACAGCACTTTGCTAAGTGTTTTGGTCAGCTTTTTTAGTGCTGTGACTAAAAGGATCTGACCAGAATTATAGAGGAGGTAAATTTTATTTGTGGGTTTATGATTTCAGAGGACTTAGTCCATAGAAGGATGGTTCCATTTCTCGGGCTCAAGATGCGGCTGAATATCATGGCACAGTGTGTGGCAGAGGGAAGCAGTTCACATCATGGTGACCAAGAAGCAGAGAGAGACACTGCACTCTCCAGATACAAACATAAACACCAAAGCCACACTCTAATTCCCACCTCCTCCAGCCATACCTTATCACTTCAGTTACCACTCAGTTAATCCCTACCAGGTGATTAATTCACTGATTGTGTTAAGACTCTCACAATCCGATAATTTTTTCCTCTGAACCATCTTGCACTGTCTCACACGTGAACTTTTGGGGGACACCTCACATCCAAATCATAACCCTAAGACTTTCATTCCAATCTCACGTTGCAATTGTAAAAGTGAAGAAACTGATTTTCTTCACAGAGAAGTGAATTGATTTTCTCAAGGTCACACAGTTAATGCTAGCTAAATTGAGACTGAACACTGATCTGCAAAACAGAATTTCAATTTTAATTTCCAGTGGAACTTGTCTTTCCAATGACCAATGTACTTGTATCTGTCGCCTAGTATCTTCTAGGTTGGAAGGTTTTCCCAAACAGATTAAATAATCAGATGGTTGTGAAATAGAGCAGAGAGGTCAAGAGAGTCTTGTAAGTCATTTCGTCTAGATTGTGTTGTAACTTAGTTGCTTTTGCTACTTAATCTACTTTTCTAGTGTCAGAAATTCTATGTCTCTAAGATGATTTTTTCCATTAATCTCTACACACATATATACATTTAATTTTCTTTGTCTTACATAGTTATTACCTGAGGCATAACACCATTAATAGGCTTAGCAGTTTATCTTACATTAATTGCTGCAAATGGTAATGAATTCAACATTTGGTTCAATGCATATTTACTAAGTTCTGCTCTTTGCATATGTCATGAGAGGGATGGGAATTTCAGAAACACCTCAAGTTTTTTGATAAATATTTCAGAAATTGTTCCATATGTTTGATGAGCTTATGAAAGCTTTTATAATCTTGCCATTTATGTTTGGCTACAGAGGGTTAATATGTTTAATTCATATTAACTTTGTTGACAATTTACCTCAATTTAGTAAATTAATACTATTTGGGACCTGATGGTCCCGGAGGACTATCAAGAGTGAAGTGAGTCCTCTGTTAGCTGTAATCACTTCCCCCAAATAAACATCTTCATGAGATCTGTGCATGCAGTATCTCAAATGTCTTACTACAGGTGATTCTATTTTTGTGAGAAACAGATAATATAAAACATTCTGAAACTTTCTTTATTCTCTTTCTTGCTTTTGAGATTTTCAAGTAGATGAAGCTAATGACATTGCCCTTTGATGAGTGGAATTTACCCATGTCATCTCTAAAGCAAATCACCTTTATAAAGTGAGACCTTGTTGCCACTCAGAGCAGAGCTTTGAACTGCTGTCTCTGCTTGACATCACCTAAGGGGGCTAATTACTTTTCCCAAAACCCAATTATCTTACCACATTGCAAAGTATTTTACTTTAGCAATTAGGTGTTTTGGATTGTGGGGGCAAACTCCATTATTCATAAATAAACTTTACAGACAAAATATGGGAAGGGCAGGTAATCAAAAGAGAGAGAAAAAGGTAGAATGCTTCTAAATTTTTACTATTAGCAATAATAAAAATCCAGTGAAAAGGAACAAACCCACCAAATATAAGAACAATAACATGAATATCCGATTCAACAAGTTAGGAACTGGAGGAGGGAAAATGTGGACAGCATTAAGGCTAAATAAACCTTGCTCAGAATTTATGCTCAATACAAATTTCTAATTTGAAATGAACTGACCTCAGTGAATTCACCATCCACTTACCTAATGAGACATGGAAGGATTGATACTGTATCTCTTTAAGGAGAGAGAGTTATACACCAGAAGTCGTAAAGTCAAGTGGTTTTTTTTAAATTTATTTATTCATTCTAATTTGTTATACAAGACAGCAGAATGCATTTCAATTAATAGTATTTTGTATTATTATTGACTTCTTCTCCCCACTCCACCACCCCCACCGGCAGTACTGGGTATTGAACCCAAGGGCACTCTACCACTGAGATACATCCCCCAGCCCTCTGGCTCTTTCTTTCTTTTCCTTTTGTTCCTTCTCTTTCTTTCCTTTTTTGTTTTTCAAAACAGGGAGACAGTCTCACTAAAATGGAGAGGCTGGCCTCAAGTTTGCAAACCTCATGCCTCAGCCTCCCAAGTAGCTGAAATTACAGGCATGCACCACTATAGTTGGTAATATTGATTTCTAAAAACCTTTTTATCATGAAAATATTCAAGCAGACAAAAAAGTACAAAATATAGTATAACGAACCCTCATTATGAATCAGGTAGCTTCAGTAATTATAAATGCATTGTCAATCTTGTTTTGTTTGTATTTCTTCATCCCCTACCCTTTGCTAGTTGTGATTTTTTGAACATAATCTATTAAGGTATAATTTGTATACCATAAAATTTACCCATTGTACTGCACTGCACCGTTCAGTCAATTTTAGCAAATGTATAGAGTTGTGTAACTGTCACACAAATCTAATTTTAAAACATTTCTACTCCCCTCCTCCCAATGTTCCCTCATGTTCATTTGAAGTCTCCCTTTCAACCCCAGATCTAGGCAACCACAATCTGCTTTCTGTCTCTATAGATTTGCCTTTTCTGGACATCTTATATAAATGGAATCACACAGTATGCAGTATTTTGCATCTATCTTATTTTACATACCATGTTTTTTGAGATTCATCCATCTTATAGCATGAATCAGTAGGGTTTTTTTTTTCATTGCCAAATAATCTATTACAGGGCTACTCTGAATTTCATTTATTCATTCACTCATTGATTCACATTTGATTTGTTTCTAGTTTTTGTCTGTTATGGAATAATTCTGCTGAAAACATTCATGTAAAGTTTTTAATGTGGGCATATGTTTTCATTTCTCTTCTAGATACCTAAAAGTGGAATTACTGGATCATATGGTAAGATCACATTTAACTTTTTAAGAAATGTCCAAGTTGTTTTTCAAAGTGGCTGTACCATTTTACAGTCTCTTATAACATTTCATGTATAGTGTCTGTGTGTACATTCAATTTAAATATTTTCTAATTCCCCTTATGAGTTATTCTTTAATTGATGGGTAATTTCAAAGTGTGACCTTTTACCTTTCAAATATTTGGAGATTTCCCAACTTTGATTCTATGAATTCTAACTGAATCATATTTTATATGATTCCACTTCTCTTAAGTGTATTGAAATTTATATCATACCCAGGTGTATGATCTAGTCTACAGAATGTTTCACATACACTTTAAAAGAATGTTTAACATAATGCCCTATTGGTAATTGTTGTACTCTGCTCCCTTTCCTATCCCCCACTATCCCCCCTCCCCTCCCCTCCCTTTTACTCTCTCTACCCCATCTACTGTAATCCATCTCCCTCCTTATTTATTTTCCCATTCCCCACCCAGCCTCTTATATGTAATTTTGTAAAGCAATGAGGGTCTCCCTTCATTTCCATGCAATTTTCCTCATCTCTCCCTTTCCCTCCCATCTCATGTCACTGATTAATGTTACTCTTTTCTTCCTACTCTTCCTCCCTGCTCTGTTCATATTTGCTCTCATTATATCAAAGAAGACATTTGGCACTTGTTTTTTAGGGATTGGCTAGCTTCACTAAGCATAATCTGCTCTAGTGCTGTCCATTACCCTGCAAATTCTATGATTTTGTCATTTTTATTGCTGCATAGTACTCCATTGTGTATAGATGCCACATTTTTTTTATCCATTCATCTACTGAGGGGCATCTGGGTTGGTTCCACAGTCTGGCAATTGTGAATTGTGCTGCTATGAACATCGATGTGGCAGTATCCCTGTAGCATGCTCTTTTAAGGTCTTCAGGGAATAGTCCAAGAAGGGCAATAGCTGGGTCAAATGGTGGTTCCATTCCCATCTTTCCCAGGAATCTCCAAACTGCTTTCCAAATTGGCCGCACCAATTTGCAGTCCCACCAGCAATGTACAAGTGTACCCTTTTCTCCACAACCTCTCCAGCACTTGTTGTTGTTTGACTTCATAGTGGCTGCCAATCTTACTGGAGTGAGATGGTATCTTAGGGTGGTTTTGATTTGCATTTCTCTGACTGCTAGAGATGGTGAGCATTTTTTCATGTACTTATTGATTGATTGTATATCCTCCTCTGAGAGGTGTCTGTTCAGGTCCTTTGCCCATTTGTTGATTGGGTTATTTGTTATCTTATTGTTGTGTAACCGATGTGACTCTGCAATCTGCATTTGGGGTAAAATTGGGAGTTCATAACCCACTTCAGTCTAATGTATGAAGTATGATATGTCAAGTGCTTTGTAACGTTGTGAACAACCAATAAAAAAAAATAAATTAAAGAATGTTTATTCTGTTATAATTAGAAGGCCTTGTAAATATCAGTTAGTACAGTAGATAAATCCTTATAAATCCTGCTGATTTCCTGTATTGTGCCTTCACTTCTTGGGAACAGTTATTGAAGTCTCCAACTATTATTGTTGAACCATATACTTCCCCATTTAATTCTGCCAGTTTTTGCTCCCATGGATTTTGAAGTTCTGTCCATAACATATACCTTTGTTTTTGTTATACCTCTTTCTGCCCCGCGACCAGCACGCTAGTTTCATACTAGAGGTCCTAAGCATAGAAGTTAACTAGTGAGATCAAAATAAACACACATAAACTCAATTTACCTTTTTCTTTGACCAGGTCAGAGACGGCCCTCCCTGGCTCCTGCCTGGAGCCACCTGGTGGGGTAGCGAGGTTTACACAAGAGACTAGCAGGAGAGAGGAAGGGCGCGCCAGAGAGTGGCCTTTTATTGGGGAACAAGAAATTCAGAGGAAAATTCCATCCAATGAAGGTCGAGGGGGACAGCATTCCAAGGTCAGGGTCAGTGATTGGTCTCAGGGTCAATGGTCAGTCACACCCCAACACGGATGGGCTCTCGAACATAAAAAGGGTGGGGATAGGTTCTGACACAGCTTGGCCAGAATGCCTCATACCCAGTCAGGGAGGTGCCCAATCACGTGCGAGAACGGCTTTCCACACCTATGGCAAATTTCATCACTATAAAATGTCCCTCTTTGTCTAGTAATTTTTCTTGTCATCAAGTTACTTATATTAATCAAGTCACTATATTAATCTAGTATATATTAATGTAGTCACTTTATCTCTGTTATGATTACTATTTGCATGTTATATCTTTTAGCTTTCACTTTCAACTTTTTAGGATTATTATGCAGACATCCTATAATTGGATTTTGATTTTAATTTTGAACACAGTTCATTTTCATTGGGGTGTTTAGTCATTTAAATTCAATGAAATTTATGGTAATGCATTTGATGTCCCTTTTGATTGAAATGTTTTAGTATATTCACATTAAATTAATCATATATTAATCACTTTTAATATAATGTTACATATTAGGACATTCATTGCAAATTTTGCTACTACATAGCTATTATATCTTGTGTATTTTTTGATCCCTATTTCTCTGTTACTGCCTGCTTTTTTGTTAAATAAACATTTTTAGTATATAATTAAACTCTTAGCTAGTTTACTATTATAAAATAGATATTAACTTATCTTAAATTTTATATTACACACTAACTTAATTTTCTTGTAAAATATAAGCACTATGTTCCTAGATATCTCTATTCCTTCTCCTTTGTGTGTGTATATATTACCAACCTAAAAACATATTGCTATAGTGTTTTATACCATTGTGTGTCCTTCAAGGAAGAAAAAATACAATTCATACAATATTTTATATTTACCAACATATCTACCTTTTCCAGTCCTGTTCATTTTCTGTTAAACTATTTGATATAGTTTCCTGGTTTGTTCTTTTGTATTATTTTTGTTTTGCCTGAATGACTTCCTTCACTGTTTTCTCTGAGGCTAGTTAGAAGCCAACAAAATTTTTTAGTCTCCAAATTTCTCTATTCTCTATTTTTAAAGGATTTTTTTGCTGGCCATAGTCTCTCTCTTTTATATTTATTAGCTCATTGAATTTTTTTCACTTTAAAAAGTCTTTATAAAATTTTTTGAATGACATAAAAATTGTATTATATTTATTAAATATAATATGATCTTTTGATTCATGTATAAGTTGGGTAATGATCAAATCAGAGTAATTAGTAGCCACCACCTTCAACTTTTACCATGTTTATTTTTAATGAATACATTCAAAATCATGTCTTCTGGCAATTTTGAGATATATAATGCCTTAATTTAACTGTGTTCACCCTACTATGCTACTGAACACCAGAACTATTCCTCTTGTCTAACTGTAATATCAAACCCACTGACCCACCTCTGCCCTCCCCCTATCCCCTACTCTCCCCAGTTTCTGATAACCATTATTCTATTCTCAACTTCAATGAGATCACCATTTTTAGATTCTAGAGGTGAGATAATTTTCCTCTTATCACATTCTGGACTCCATTTTTAGAAATGACAAGTGAAGTAATTAATCATATTGTTGGTCTCCCCTATATGATGGGTCATTTTTGTCATGCTATGTCCAAGATTTTCTCTTTGTCTTGTTTGATTCTTGACAGTTTGATTATTATTTTTCAGCTACCACTATAAGTGTTCATCCTACTTGGAGTCTTTTGAATTTCTAGATCCATAAATTCACGCTTTTAGTCAAATATGATCATTTTGTCCATTTTTTAAAAAATATTTTAACCTGATTTCCTCCTCTCAGCACCTTCTGAAACTTCTGTTTTATGTATGGAGTAGTCGCGCCTCCCCACCATCAATGGGGACACATTCCCAGACCCTCAATGGATGCCTGAAACTACAGATGGTACCAAACCCTATATAATTATACTACTATGTTTTCTCCTACATAGACCTTCCTGTGATTAAGTATAAAACTTAGGTACAGTGAGAGTAGCAACAATAATAAAATAGGACAATTATAACAATACACTATAATAACAGTTATCTAAAACTTATAGCCTAGTTATTAAACTCTGTTTAGTAACTAGAATTTTATAATAACTGAATTTTATGTTTAATATTTGTTGATTGTGTTTGACCCTGGGTAACAGAAACCATGGGAAGTGGAACCCTGAATAGTGGGGACTAGTGGTACTCTTGATGTTGTCCCACAAGCCTCTGAAGATCTGTTTATTTTTTTCATTGTTCTTTCTTTTCTGTGATGTCCAGATTGGTCATTTCTATTGATCCATCCTCAAATTCATGATTCCCCTTCTCAAATTGTCCCTAAACCAGAGAAAGAATAAGATCAAAAAGTTCTTTTTCACATTTTTGTGGTTTTCGACGAATAATTGCTTCTCAATTTTTATGATTTTATCAACTTCTAGAGTCCTAAAATAGTTTTCTTTTAGGTTGCTGCTTTGGAAGAAAAGCAAGCACCAAAGATCTAACTCCACTGTACTGTAAGTCCTACCTCCATGTTTTAGCACTTAGGTCTACTGCAACAAATTACCACAAATCCCATGGCTTAATATCACATAAACTTATTCTTGCACACTTCTAGAGGTCATAAATCTATAGTTAAGTTGACAACAAGCCATACTCCTTGCAAACTCTTTGGGAAAGGATTATTTCTTGACTCTTCCAGGTTTTAGTGGCTCTACGCATTCCTTGGCTTATAGCAGTATAGCTTCATTCTCTACCTCTGTTTTCAGATGGTCTTCTTCTCCATGTTTCTCTTTTATCTTCTCTTCTTGTTAGGTTGACAGTAATAGGAATTGAAGCCCACTCTAAGTCCAAAGTGATTTTGTTTCAAGATCCTTAACAATTACATCTTTGGAAAGACCCTCTTTCCAAATAAGATCATATTCTGAAGTTCCAAGTAGACCTGAATTTGGGGAAGATACAATTCAGTCCACTAAAATTGCCAAGCTGACTTTGGAACTTATTCTAATATGTGCATTCAGACAAATAAGCCAACTTATTTTTTGCATGTACTCCAGTATTTGTGTTAATTTACTCTCACAAACGTATGACAACAAATGCTATAAACACACTCACAATTTCTATGCCTCAGTTTTCTCATATTTTAATGAATATTGGAAGCTATACATATAACAATTTCATGCAGATTTTTGCAAACATTAAATTTAATATTTTTCATGTTCTAACAAAAGTTTTTGTTGTATCTTTAACAATGAAGTATGAAGCAAATATGTGTTTTATGACATTGCAGTGTTGTTTATTGGTGGCATGGGTTAAAACAGAACAAAATTCAAGTAGTTCTCCAAAATGTTTACATAGAATAATTTCTTCCAGTATCAATCAAGATATGCCTGAGATATAGAAAACTCATCATTGACTGTCATGCATACATCAGCAAGAACTGATGAGCTCCAAAATGAGACATTGTCACTTGAAATGCTCACTTTCACACCCTCCCCAAAGTGTCAAAATATAACAGCCTACATCCAAATTTAAAGTACACCAAAGATCCCTCCAGTTGGAACATTTGTCCCTAAAGTCTTGTAACTCTCACATTTCACAGCAAAAGAGAGGAGTAGGTATAAAATTGCATTGGGATTAAATGATTATTTTTAAAGGGGGTTACCTTTTATTTATCCTACCTTGTCAAGAGTCTAGTCTTTAATCAATGAAATTCACATCCTGGCTGACATTGTTTGACACTCTAAACATGGCTACTTCAGTGACTATTCAGTAAATTTCACCATTCAGAATACAAATACTAAGATTCACTCTTTTCATCTTTTAGAAGTCAATCCTACTGATTTCCTGCAGAAATATAGCAATTCCTACTTCAAGATACTTTAAGGTACTGAGAATTTACTGTGGGATAGTGACGATTCTCTGTGTTGGTCTCTCTTTTGATAATGCAAATACTTGAGATAATTTACTTATAAAAAGAAAAGGGTTATTTTGACTCATAGTTATGGAGATTTCAGTCCACAAATAGTTGTCTTTGTTGCTTTTGGAACTGTAGCAAGGTGGCAAATCATGGTGGGAGCACATTATGGAGAAAACCCACCCATCCTTATTGGTTAGAGTGTCCTCCAAATTCAGCTGTGTTCATAAAAATAGCTATTTGTATGAATTTTGTGTGTTTGTGTTTGCTCTTCATATACATTATAGTCAAAATGTTCTTCTGATGTGTAATTCTAATCTTTGGGTCTGACAATTAAGAAGATTCCTCATGGGAGGAACCACTTTAAAATACCTATGTATGATAAGAATGGTCTTTGGAGGCATGTTTGACATGAAAATTACAGCTTTACTAGCAGAAGACTTTTACCCAGTCATTTTCTCTGCCACTTTCCCCCACTGAAATGAGGAAGTGGAAAGTAGCATGGTACCAGGGTTTCCAGATGGGGAAAAGGTTAAGCTGATTTGGGAGATGTATTAAGCTAGCCCCTCTTTAACCCCACCAAACAGGCAAAGAGTGGTTCTATCCATGCCTCTAATGTGGTACTTGCCACTGTTTTCTATGTGTTCTTGTTTTTGCTGATGTGTCCAGGCTTTGAAAAGAAAAGTTGTGTCTAATAAATCTTTGGTGCTCCCCAAAACACACAGGACACCTGCTCCATGGAATATATTCATGCTTGTAGAAATGGGAAGAAGGAAGGAAGGGAGAAAGAGGGATGGAGAAGGGAGTGTCTCTGCACCTGGTAGAGTCTGACTACAAGGCCACAGTTCCTCTTTGGTGTTCAACGGACAAATATTTTCTAGAATGCTTTCAACTTGTCATAGCTCTCAGATTCATTACTCATAAATCTGTATGTCCTGCTGTCTTAGGTTTTGCACCACATTCTGACAATCTTTAACAGAAGGAAAAGTGGAAGGTGGGAAACTACATTTTATTTCTCCAAGTATTTATTGAATGGAACCTGTGTTGCATGATATGCTCATAGTACAGAGATTCATTCAGTCTCAAATAATTCAACAAACACTTGTTATATACTTAGTATGTGTTGGGGACCACTCCTTGTGTGAGGAATAGTAAATAAAACAAAGTCCCTGTCCCATGGTGGGTCCAGGTAGTTAGTCTCACCATGCAATATTCCTAGAAATAATACATGTTAAAGTGGTTGAGATACAAGTGTGCTTTCCATAACCTATGTGGTTTTTTTCCCTTCTAGACATTGATGAGCCTCTTCAGCCTTGACCTCCAGTGACTCCAGTGGCAGAGCCTCCTGCCACCTTTCATCCCAAGCCACCAGTCCCTACCAATGTAAACACCTGCACTGAACACTAACGTGAACAAAAAAATAAACTTTTTGAAATTTGAAGGTTTGTCTGTTACAGAAACTATTTACCTTTATTTTCCACCTCCCACCCAGTCAGGTGAACTCCTTTGAGACCTAGACTTTGATAAATTTTTCAGACCCACTCCACCCCTCCACCTACCATGCTACTTTTAGTGCCCCTTTAACACTCCCATATTCATATGCTAGTTGTGTTTTTTATAATTACATGTGCATTTTTTTTCTTCACTAAGATGTAAGCTTCTTAAGAAAATAAACGACATTGTATTCTTCTTTCCCTTTCTAGAGTTTAGGACAAAGACTGACTCATATAGATGTGGGAGAAATATTTATATAAAATATAATGTATATTCTGCTGGAGGACATAGTTTAGATCACATATGACTGGAAGGGCATATTTGAATATTTGGAGGTGCATCCCTAATTTGAAAGGTTGGGAGATGCTGTATTAAATGAAACATTGCCGGAATATTTTTTAGAAATATGAAACTCCATATAAGTCTTGAAGGCCAGATGAAAAAGGTATCAAAAGAGGGTCACTGATTCACCCAGTTACACTTGTGCTATTATGAATTTACATTTTGCAGCAAGTATCTCTACATTTTCTAATAACTCCTTAAAGAAAATTCTTACCCTTATAGGAGATACCTGATTATAGCATCTTTGAAGTCAAGAAAATAAATCTTCAAATCCATCTGCTTATTGAATCACCTTGGGCAAGTTATATTCCCTCTTTGAGCATTGGTTTCTTCTCTTGTAAAAGTAGATATAACCACATAATTGTAAAGATTAATGTGATAGCATATCTGGAAGCTCCCAGCACTCAGAAGTAACTCAATAAGTGTAAGATTCTTTTCCTTCATTCTACCACATACATTGTTTACCCCGAATGCAAATTAGTGACATTTGCAATATTTATCTTTCTATATTTCAAAATACATGTTGATTTTAAAATGTTTTTTTCAATATACATGTATATTTATGTGCTTATATTGCATATACTTAGATCATGTTCCATATATTTTCTATTTTCATAGTAGAAATTTGAGCCTAAAATAAATGTTATCTGCAACAATACATGTGAATACAAGTCATCACAATTTATTATTCTGTATCCATTACCTTATGCTATAAAACAAACATAATTTAATGTTTTAACAGACTAAAAATGTATTTAATTCGTGATTGTAAAGGTCAGGACTTGCAGCGACAAAACTTCTGAAACAGAAATGAGGAAAAACACTCCATTCACAATATCCTCTAAAAAAATAAAATACTTGGGAATCAACCTAACAAAAGAGGTGAAAGATTTATACAATGAAAACTACAGAACCCTAAAGAGAGAAGTAGAAGAAGATCTTAGAATATGGAAAAATATACCCTGTTCATGGATAGGCAGAACTAACATTATTAAAATGGCGATATTACCAAAAGTTCTCTATAGTTTTAATGCAATGCCAATCAAAATCCCAATGGCATTTCTTGTAGAAATAGATAAAACAATCATGAAATTCATATGGAAAAATAAAAGACCCAGAATAGCAAAAGCAATTCTAAGCAGGAAGTGTGAATCAGGCTGTATAGCGATACCAGATTTCAAACTATATTACAGAGCAATAGTGACAAAAACAGCATGGTACTGGTACCAAAACAGGCGGGTGGACCAATGGTATAGAATAGAGGACACAGAGACTAATTCACAAAGTTACAACTATCTTATATTTGATAAAGGGGCTAAAAGCATGCAATGGAGGAAGGATAGCATCTTCAACAAATGGTGGTGGGAAAACTGGAAATCCATATGCAACAAAATGAAACTGAATCCCTTTCTCTCGCCATGCACAAAAGTTAACTCAAAATGGATCAAGGAGCTTGATATCAAATCAGAGACTCTGCATCTGATAGAAGAAAAAGTTGGCTCTGATCTACATATTGTGGGGTCGGGCTCCAAATTCCTTAATAGGACACCCATAGCACAAGAGTTAATAACAAGAATCAACAAATGGGACTTACTTAAACTAAAAAGTTTTTTCTCAGCAAGAGAAACAATAAGAGAGGTAAATAGGGAGCCTACATCCTGGGAACAAATTTTTACTCCTCACACTTCAGATAGAGCCCTAATATCCAGAATATACAAAGAACTCAAAAAATTAGACAATAAGATAACAAATCACCCAATCAACAAATGGGCCAAGGACCTGAACAGACACTTCTTAGAGGAGGATATACAATCAATCAACAAGTACATGAAAAAATGCTCACCATCTCTAGCAGTCAGAAAAATGCAAATCAAAACCACCCTAAGATACCATCTCACTCCAGTAAGATTGGCAGCCACTATGAAGTCAAACAACAACAAGTGCTGGCGAGGATGTGGAGAAAAGGGTACACTTGTACATTGCTGGTGGGACTGCAAATTGGTGTGGCCAATTTGGAAAGCAGTATGGAGATTCCTGGGAAAGCTGGGGATGGAACCACCATTTGACCCAGCTATTGCCCTTCTCGGACTATTCCCTGAAGACCTTAAAAGAGCATACTACAGGGATACTGCCACGTCGATGTTCATAGCAGCACAATTCACAATAGCTAGACTGTGGAACCAACCCAGATGCCCTTCAATAGATGAATGGATTAAAAAATGTGGCATTTATACACCATGGAGTACTATGCAGCATTAAAAAATGACAAAATCATGGAATTTGCAGGGAAATGGATGGCACTAGAGCAGATTATGCTTAGTGAAGCTAGCCAATCCCTAAAAAACAAATACCAAATGTCTTCTTTGATATAATGAGAGCAACTATGAACAGAGCAGGGAGGAAGAGCAGGAAGAAAAGATTAACATTAAACAGAGTCATGAGGTGGGAGGAAAAGGGAGAGAAAAGGGAAATTGCATGGAAATGAAGGGAGACCCTCATTGCTATACAAAATTACATATAAGAGGTTGTGAGGGGAATGAGAAAATAAACAAGGAGAGAAATGAATTACAGTAGATGGGGTAGAGAGAGAAGATGTGAGGGAAGGGGAGGGGGGATAGTAGGGGATAGGAAAGGTAGCAGAATAAAAAAGTTACTAATATGGCATTATGTAAAATTGTGGATGTGTAACCGACGTGGTTCTGCAATCTGCATTTGGGGTAAAAATTGGGAGTTCATAACCCACTTCAATCTAATGTATGAAATATGATATGTCAAGAGCTTTGTAATGTTGTGAACAACCAATTTAAAAAAAGAAAAAAAAAAGTTCAGGATTTGGGGCTATGTGGCTCCCTGGCTGCTATCAGCTGGACTCACACATGTATCTAACATAACAATGCTGATTAATTTGTCAGCTTTGCTTCTGGGAACAAGGATAAGTGGGGCTTATGCCTCTCATCATCTAGCAGGTCATCCTGGGATCACTCAGTAGCCTTGGGCTCCAAGAACAGCAAAAGAGCAAGCCCAGTGTGCACATGCATTACGAAACTTCCTTTGTGTCATATTTGCTAATATCCTATTGGTCAAAACAACTCAAATGCCCAAGTAACCAACTCAAGGAATAGACAACTGGACTCTGTCTCTTAAAGGGGAAGGGAAAGAGTGGGTGGCCATTTTGGTAATCTACCTTTTATAACCATCAAGAAAACAACCTACAACCTCAGAGGAATTGTTAGATGGGTATGATAACGCTGACCAAAATTCACAACCCTGCAGACCTCCATTATCCTAAATAAACCACAGCATATCTTAGATTAGATCTTCCAGAAGGTTGAGAAGGGGACTCTCATGAGTCTTATTTAAAGAATGACTTATTTAAAGAATGCTTTCAAAAGGAGACTGAGAAAAAATAAGAGATCCAGGACTAGTCAGAGGAGGAAGCTAAGCAAGGATGTGGTTTCATCTGAACCTTAGCCTTAGCCCAGTCCCATGGGAACTGCAGGCATGTGAACAGCACCACAGACTTGTCCCGACTTGAGACCACAGTGCCGAGCTTCTATTCGGGCCTCTTCACGACATCAATTAGTCTTTGGCTGCAGGGTTTCCCAGGGTTAGAGAGGGCACAGTCTTTCAGGGTGAAGTGATCCCTTTATAGAACTAAATTTGTCACTCAGAACAGCTTTTTTGCAAGTATTTTTTCTAATGTAGAGGACAAGTTTTCTCAGCCTCTTCTATTGGTTTATATGTTCCATGTAGCTGCGAATTTTGCCTTTTTAAATTATCATTTTTCATAGAAATATTAGACAAATATATATGAACAGTTAAATAGGAACTTGTAAACCAGCACATGCTCTTTTCTAGATGAATACACCAGTGAGTGCAGAGTTTGGTGGAGGAGTTCATGATTTCCAGTGACTGAGTGACAGGTCAACAAAAGCTGTGGAAGCATGGCTGCTCCATCTAGATTTCAAAGGATGCCTTGGGAGAACCTTGGGGTCCAGACAGAACCTGCTGCAGAGGTGAAAGATCTCTGTGATGGCCCTGCTACAAGGAAAGTCTCCACCAGCACAATTCTTATTGGAACCACAGCAGCAGGGCCACTATCCAAAGCCCCTACTATGTATCTCATGCCTCTCATCATCTAGCAGGTCATCAGTCCAGCAGAGCCATGGGGTCAGGGCCACCACAAAGAACCCCTACATTAACAATGACTAGTAGAGTCATAAAGGCAGGACAACCACTGAGCCCCAGACATCTGGATCCACCAGCATACAGTGCCTGCCTGGGAGAGCTGCAGCATTTGACTCCAACCTGTAAGACTGCAGCAAAAGTTGCACCCAGCAAAGCCCTGGGCAAAGACCCTGGAGCTTTGGAGACCCAAACTCTGCACCAGTGTGTCTGGAAGGTCAGACATGGAGTCAAAGAATAGTGTTACCACAATAATCGAGATTTTATTGTTGTTTGCCTTGTTAGATTTTAGACTCACATGAGACCTATTACTCCTTTTTTATTTTCCGTTGCTCCCTTTTGGAATGACAATATCTGTCATATACCTGCCCCACAGGTGTATTTTGGAAACACATAGCTTGTTTGATTTCATAGGCTCTCAGCTGGAGGGGGATTTTTCCTCAAGACAAATCATACCTCGAGTCTCATTCAGATCTGATTTAGATGATATTTAGATAGGCTTTGGACTTAGATTTTAAAGTTAATGCTGGTATGAGCAAAGATTTTTGTGGATATTGGGATGAAATTAATATATTTTGTATGTGCGAAGGATATGAGTTTTAGGGGACCATAGTTGAATGTTACAGTTTAATATGTATCTTCTCCAAACTTCATATGAAAATTTAAATTCCCTTAAGAGGTGAGGCCTTTTGGGAAGTAGTTAAGTCATGAGGGCTTGATCCTCAGTAATTGATTATGCTATAAAGGGATGAAAGGAACTAGCTTACACTCATTTTGCCCAGTGTAGCCATAGTAACAAGGCACCATCTTAAAAGCAGAGTGTAGCCCTCTCCAGAACTGAATGCCAGCACCTTGATCATGAACCTCCCAGTCTCCAGAACTGTGAGAAATGAATTTCTGTTCTTCATAAATTCCTAGACTCAGGTATTTTATTACAACAGCATGAATGGACTAAGACACAGGAAGGGAGCATCTATTCCTCTTTACTGCCAATTAGTGCTGCCAAAACCTCTGTCCAGAATGCCACATGGATTTCTTGGGCTGATGCTTGAAATGTTCTTTTTTCTAATTTAGTGTAAAAGACATAATGGCAAAATTAATTGGGAGAATCACAAATCAAATCATTATCTTAGAAAGGTAAAAAGTTAACAAGTTCAAAAAGAAATGGGACATTGGGGATTTTTTTTAACTAGGGGAGGTATTGTTGTTGTTTGATTTTCTAAATCATTAAGTTGACTACCATGGAGCCAGTTGCTCATCTGGGGTTTTCATTTTTTGTTTAGAGTGACTCAACACTATCTAGGACACATAGCATTTCATTTACTGACATTTTTATTGGTTATTCCCTTATAGAAACATACAGAAAATATTAAGGTGGCCCTTTTTTCAGACTTAAAAATCTACAATTATACAGGTACCATAACTACTGTATGGCAGACACAGCTTTGGGCATTTGACAATTATTCTTTCATTCAATTCACATGACACCTTCGAGCAATATTTTCCCCTTATGCAAATGATTCTGTTCAAAGGCACCGAGATATAAGTGGTTAGGAAAGATCTATTCTCAGATCTACTTGGGCCCAAAGCCTACCACTCTTTTACAATTCTGTGCTGAGTTAGGATAAGTTTGCTTTATATGTTCCTCCACATATGAAATACATTTATTCCATCCTAATATCCATCAATTCAACCTTTTCATGTTTTCTTTCCAATGTTTCTCAAGTAGCCAAGGCCCATGTGCCCATTTGGCCCTTGACTTATATTTCTGCAATGTAAGATCTTTCTTGGCCTGCACTTTCTTACCAGGAACTCACCCTGTGGATCATTATATCCCATTATATCAGCATCTCCTGGGTCCTTTCAAATTTCTCTAGGTTCAGTAATCAAATTCATGCTATAATGTTGGTGCTCATCATGTCTTGATATTTAATGCCTCCCAGATAGTAATTTTGTATTTTGATTGTAATCATTATTAATAATCCAAAATAATAAGTTATTAAGGTACAGCATTGTCCAAAATTAACATACTGCAAAAGAAAGATGTGCTTTCATCTGAATCTGGATTCCCTAGTCTCACAAAAGGCAACTGGTAAAGAACACTGGAATTTATCAGAATAAGATAACTTTATTTTTTTCTGATAAAAGACATTTTATTTCTAATGACCTAAATTTCAATTGCCTATCCATGGTGTCTCTTTCCTCCAAAGTATCTGCCTTCTCCATCTTTTGCCATAGATGTGAATGTACACAGGAACTGATGGAGTCTCTTGGTATTGGTAGGGAGCTCCTGTTCCTTCTCATTAGTATGTGCCCTCCTCATCTGAAGTCTGGACATTCTGGGTTACTGAAAGATCCAGAAAACACCCCAACCCTCAGATCATCTCCTCCAAATCTTCTCTCCTATCTTGTGAATTTGGCTATACCTGCCTTTCACTAAGGCAATAAATCTCACTGATTTGCTTTAATGGAAGAAAAGTCTAAAGACAGGGGAATAAAGGAAATTGCATTAATAAAATAGAAAAATATACAGAAGAAATTTTTAAAATAGTATCTCCATTTTTCTCCAGGAGCGATATTAGTGCCCAGAGCATGGCTTGCACTGTAAGTGGGAATTGCTGGGGGATGGAAGTGGGGAGACAGGGTGACTGTAATATTTTTTGCCTTTCCCTGTAGATAACAATGAAGTGGTTTAACTGCATTAATATTATTAATTTATCATTATTTCTGCCTTGATTCCTGGATCCGGCCTAATTGAACGCTAAAAGATAGTAACCTTCTATAATACAAACAGCAAATATTTGGATTAAGATCCAAAACCGACCACTTCAAACAGTGGGAAAATCGCTCAATCTCTTTGGATTTCAGGTAGCCTTTCAAAAATGTCATCTACATCATAAAGTTATTGTCAGAATTCAATTAAATATTCCATATAAATTACCTCACACACAAGAACTCAGTAAACCTCAGTACATGTTTGTTTCCATCCTTTTACTACTTTTCTTTACAGGATGAGATAAGAAATGATATTCCCCTTGGGAAACGACTATCTGTGAAGCCTGGAGGTATTCCACTTTCTGGATATACTGCCTTATGCCTGGCAAACTGTACTGATTAAAAGTTCTCACACAGGAAGAAAAACTAATTTGGAAAGAGTAATCAAGACTCTCCATAGTCCAAAAGGGACGGTTTCCCGGTTGTACAGAGAACCAATAAACCTCCATCCTGAAGACAAAAGTAATTTTATGAAACTGCATGAGGTTTCTCTAGAGAGAGTGATTTCACAAAGCTCAGTGGTCACAGCTGGGCTGTAGAGCCAGACTATCTGAATTTGTGCCATCAAAGGAAAGAATCTCGGGATTTTCTGCTAAGAAACATGATTTTATTTAAATTCTTAAAGTACTGTATTAATCATGGTTCTCCAGAGAAATAAAACACATACATATTATATCTATTGCATAATATAAATAATATAAATATATGACATCATTTATAACATATTCATATAGACATAGGTATAGACACACACATGTGCACACAAATACACACACTCACTGTTATTATAGGAATTGGCTCACATGATTATGGAGATCAAGAAGTCTCACAGGCTGCCATCTACAAGCTTGAGAACCATAAAATCCAGTAGTGTATGTAATTTATTTTGAGTTCAAAGGCCTAAGTACTGAAGCTGCAAGGTTGCTGGTCTAAGTTTAAAGTCCTGAGCACCAGACACACCTATGTCAGATGGCAGGAGAAGATGCATGTCCGAACTCCAACAGAAAAGAACAAATTCATCCCTCTGATTTCTTGTTCTATTCAGATTTTCAGTGGGTTGGATGCTGCCCACTTACATTGGTGTTTTCTTCTTTACTCAGTCTGCTGATTCAAACACTAATCTTTTTTTGGAGACACTATCACAGACATACCAAGTAAAATGTTTTACTAGTTACATGGGCATCTCTTAGCTCAGTCAAGTTAACAGATAAAGTTAGCCTTCACAAGTCCAACTTTTCAGGCTCGGGATGTGGCTCAAGTGGTAAAGCGCTTGCCTGGCATGCATGAGGCACTGGGTTCGATCCTCAGCACCACATAAAAGAAAATAAAGATATTGTGTCCACCTAAAACTAAAAAATAAATATTTAAAAAAAAACAAGTCCAACTTTTCTTCATTTAGTACTCTACATATTGTAAATCACAATCTCCAAATAAAGGCAATAACCAGATCATAGTTTCAATATAATATAGGTATCCTATATTATATTGAAAACCAAAAATGTACTAATCTCTTAGCCAAAAGAGGAGGCAAAGTTCTCCTCTTGTCTTTTAACTTGTATACTATGTTAAATTAACATAGTATATACCACAGTACCATAGTATATAATTTTATCATACCTAAATACTATATATTTACTATGTAAATATTTATTGTAACTAAATATACAATATTTAAGTATGGTAAAATCAACCATGCCTAAATGTTGACATAGTATTGACATAACATCTTGTTAAATCATAAGGGAATAAAAAATGAAAGAAAAAAAGATGTTTGCTTAATATACGTATACATGCAAAAGTATTCATAACAAAATAAGGAGAAACTTCACATGACAATTACAATTCTCATTTTTGTAACTGGTCACTTATTATTAGCTGATATTTATAACTTCCTTTTTCTAACTTTTTGTTCTCTATGCCTTTTACCTTCAGAAAGCTCCTTAGCAAGTACCTTTACCTGGCAGAGTAACCCAAACCTACAGGGCCATGAGTACTCCTAGCTGATTGAGTTGTTGTAGTTTTCCATTTACTTTACTCCCAGGGCATAATGATGCTAAAACATGCCCTAAGAGATCTCTTATGTTCCAGACATACTCCTCTTTCCCTCCATGGTAGAGTAGTAGTCCAATTCCTTTGGTTGTCTGGATCAATCACTTCAGCCAACATCATGGCTCCCTTCTGTGCCCTGTTGATAGAAGCATGGGAGGCCCAAAGTGTCTGGGATGTGGTCTTTTTTTTTTAATGCTGATTTTTTTTATTGTTGGTCGTTCAAAACATTACATAGTTCTTGATATATCATATTTCAAAGTTTGATTCAAGTGGGTTATGAACTCCCATTTTTACCCCGTATACAGATTGCTGTATCACATCAGTTACACTTCCATTGATTTACATATTGCCATACTAGTGACTGATGTATTCTGCTGTCTATCCTATTCTCTACTATCCCCCTCCCCCTCCCCTCCCCTCCCCTCCCCTTTTCTCTCTCTACCCCCTCTACTGTAAATCATTTCTTCCACTTGTATTATTCTTCTCTTACCCCTCCTTTCCTCTTATATGTAATTTTGTATAACCCTGAGGATCACCTTCCATTTCTATGCGATTTCCCTTCTCACTCCCTTTCCCTCCCACCTCTCATCCCTGTTTAATGTTAATCTTCTTCTCAAGCTCTTCGTCCCTACCCTGTCCTTGGTTACTCCCCTTATATCAAAGAAGTCATTTGGCATTTGTTTTTTAAGGATTGGCTAGCTTCACTTAGCATAATCTGCTCTAATGCCATCCATTTCCCTCCAAATTCTATGATTTTGTCATTTTTTATTGCTGCATAGTACTCCATTGTGTATAGATGCCACATTTTTTTATCCATTCATCTATTGAAGGGCATCTGGGTTGGTTCCACAGTCTAGCAATTGTGAATTGTGCTGCTATGAACATCGATGTAGCAGTGTCCCTGTAGCATGCTCTTATTAGGTCTTTAGGGAACAGACCGAGAAGGGGAATAGCTGGGTCAAATGGTGGTTCCATTCCCAACTTTCCAAGAAATCTCCATACTGCTTTCCAAATTGGCTGCACCAATTTGCAGTCCCACCAACAATGAACAAGTGTACCCTTTTCCCCGCATCCTCGCCAGCACTTGTTGTTGTTGGACTTCATAATGGCTGCCAATCTTACTGGAGTGAGATGGTATCTTAGGGTGGTTTTGATTTGCATTTCTCTGACTGCTAGAGATGGTGAGCATTTTTTCATGTACTTATTGATTGATTGTATGTCCTCCTCTGAGAAGTGTCTGTTCAGGTCCTTAGCCCATTTGTTGATTGGGTTATTTGTTATCTTATTGTCTAATTTTTTGAGTTCTTTGTATACTCTGGATATTAGGGCTCTATCTGAAGTGTGTGGAGTAAAGATTTGTTCCCAGGATGTAGGCTCCCTGTTTATATCTCTTATTGTTTCTTTTGCTGAGAAAAAACTTTTTAGTTTGAGTAAGTCCCATTTGTTGATTCTAGTTGTTAACTCTTGCGCTATGGGTGTCCTATTGAGGAATTTGGAGCCCGACCCCACAGTATGTAGATCAGAGCCAACTTTTTTTTTGAGTTAACTTTTGTGCATGAAGAGAGAAAGGGATTCAGTTTCATTTTGTTGCATATGGATTTCCAGTTTTCCCAACACCATTTGTTGAAGATGCTATCCTTCCTCCATTGTATGCTTTTAGCCCCTTTATCAAATATAAGATAGTTGTAGTTTTGTGGATTGGTTACTGTGTCCTCTATTCTGTACCATTTGTCCACCCGCCTGTTTTTGTACCAGTACCATGCTGTTTTTGTTACTATTGCTCTGTAGTATAGTTTGAAGTCTGGTATCGCTATACCGCCTAATTCACACTTCCTGCTTAGCATTGTTTTTGCTATTCTGGGTCTTTTATTATTCCATATGAATTTCATGATTGTTTTATCTATTTCTACAAGAAATGCTGTTGGGATTTTGATTGGCATTGCATTGAACTTATAGAGAACTTTTGGTAATATCGCCATTTTGATGATGTTAGTTCTGCCTATCCATGAACAGGGTATATTTTTCCATCTTCTGAGGTCTTCTTCTATATCTCTCTTTAGGGTTCTGTAGTTTTCATTGTATAAGTCTTTCACCTCTTTTGTTATGTTGATTCCCAAGTATTTTATTTTTGGGGGGGATATTGTGAATGGAGTAGTTGTCCTCATTTCCGTTTCAGAGGATTTGTCGCTGGTATACAGGAATGCATTTGATTTATGCATGTTGATTTTATATCCTGCCACTTTGCTGAATTCATTTATTAGCTCTAATAGTTTCTTTGTAGACCCTTTTGGGTCTGCTAGGTATAGAATCATGTCATCTGCAAATAGTGATAATTTAAGTTCTTCTTTTCCTATTTTTATGCCTTTAATTTCTTCCGTCTGTCTAATTGCTCTGGCCAGTGTTTCGAGGACTATGTTGAACAGAAGTGGTGAGAGAGGGCATCCCTGTCTTGTACCAGATCTTAGAGGGAATGCCTTCAATTTTTCTCCATTCAGAATGATGCTGGCCTTTGGCTTATCATGGATTGCTTTTACAATGTTGAGGTATGATCCTGTTATCCCTAATTTTTCTAGAGTTTTGAACATAAAGGGATGCTGTACTTTGTCGAATGCTTTTTCTGCATCTATCGAGATGATCATATGGTTCTTATTTTTAAGTCTATTGATGTGGTGAATAACATTTATTGATTTCCATATATTGAACCAGCCTTGCATCCCAGGGATGAATCCTACTTGATCATGGTCTATAATTTTTTTGATATGTTTTTTAATCCAATTCGCCAGAATTTTATTGAGGATTTTTGCATCTAGGTTCATTAGAGATATTGGTCTGTAGTTTTCTTTCTTTGAAGTGTCTTTGTCTGGTTTAGGAATCAGGGTGATGTTGGCCTCGTAGAATGAATTTGGAAGTTCTCCCTCTTTTTCTATTTCCTGAAATAGCTTGAAAAGTATTGGTATTAGTTCCTCTTTAAAGGTTTTGTAAAACTCTGCTGTATACCCATCCGGTCCTGGGCTTTTCTTAGTTGGTAGTCTTTTGATGGTTTCTTCTATTTCCTCTATTGTTATTGGTCTGTTTAGGTTGTCTATATCCTCCTGACTCAATCTGGGCAGATCATATGACTTAAGAAATTTATTGATGCCTTCACTATCTTCTATTTTATTGGAGTATAAGGATTCAAAATAACTTCTGATTATCTTCTGTATTTCTGAAGTGTCTGTTGTGATATTGCCTTTTTCATCCCGTATGCTGGTAATTTGGGTTCTCTCTCTTCTTCTCTTCGTTAGCATGGCTAAGGGTCTGTCGATTTTATTTATTTTTTTCAAAGAACCAACTTTTAGTTTTGTCAATTTTTTCAATTGTTTCTTTTGTTTCGATTTCATTAATTTCAGCTCTGATTTTAATTATTTCTTGCCTTCTACTTCTTTTGCTGTTGTTTTGCTCTTCTTTTTCTAGGATTTTGAGATGAAGTATGAGATCATTTATTTGTTGGTTTTTACTTTTTTTAAGGAATGAACTCCAAGCAATGAATTTTCCTCTTAGAACTGCTTTCAATGAGTCCCATAGATTCCGATATGTTGTGTCTGTGTTTTCATTTAACTCTAAGAAGTTTTTAATTTCCTTCTTGATGTCTTCTAAAACCCACTGATCATTCAGTAACCTATTGTTCATTCTCCAAGTGATGCATGATTTTTCCTTCCTTCTTTTATCGTTGATTTTCAGTTTCATTCCATTATGATCAGATAAGATGCATGGTATTATCTCTACTCCTTTATATTGTCTAAAAGTTGCCCTGTGACATAATATATGATCTATTTTTGAGAAGGATCCATGTGCTGCTGAGAAAAAAGTGTAACTACTTGATGTTGGGTGGTATATTCTATATATGTCAATTAAGTCTAGGTTGTTAATTGTGTTATTGAGTTCTATAGTTTCCTTATTTAACTTTTGTTTGGAAGATCTGTTCAGTGGTGAGAGAGGTGTGTTGAACTCTCCTGTGATTATTGTATGGTGGTCTATTAGACTCTTGAACTTGAGAAGAGTTTGCTTGATGAACATAGCTGCACCATTGTTTGGGGCATATATATTTATGATTGTTATGTCTTGTTGGTGTATGGTTCCCTTGAGCAGTATGTAGTGTCCCTCTTTATCCCTTTTGATTAACTTTGGCTTGAAATCTATTTTATTAGATATGAGTATGGACACTCCTGCTTGTTTCCGCAGTCCATATGAGTGGTATGATTTTTCCCAACCTTTCACCTTCAGTCTATGTATGTCTTTTCCTATCAAATGCGTCTCCTATAGGCAGCATATTGTTGGGTCTTGTTTTGTGATCCATTCTACTAGCCTGTGTCTCTTAATTGGTGAGTTTAAGCCATTAACATTTAGGGTTATTATTGAGATATGGTTTGTTCTTCCAGCCATATTTGTTTATTAATGTTACTAAACCTTATTTGTTTTCCTCTTTGATTACTTTCCCCCCTTTACTGGCCTACCTCCCACTGTTGGTTTTCAATGTTATTTTCCATTTCCTCTTCCTGTAATGTTTTGCCAAGGATTTTTTGAAGAGATGGTTTTCTAGCTGCGAATTCTTTTAACTTTTGTTTATCGTGGAAGGTTTTAATTTCATCTTCCATCCTGAAGCTTAATTTCGCCGGATACACGATTCTTGGTTGGAACCCATTTTCTTTCAGTGTTTGAAATATATTATTCCAGGATCTTCTAGCTTTCAGAGTCTGTGTTGAGAGATCAGCTGTTATCCTGATTGGTTTACCCCTAAATGTAATCTGCTTCCTTTCTCTTGTAGCTTTTAAAATTCTCTCCTTATTCTGTATGTTGGACATCTTCATTATAATGTGTCTAGGTGTGGATCTCTTATGATTTTGCACATTTGGCGTCTTGTAGGCTTCTAGGATTTGGGATTCTGTTTCATTCTTCAAGTCTGGGAAGTTTTCTCATATTATTTCATTGAATAGATTGTTTATTCCTTTGGTTTGGAGCTCTGTGCCTTCCTGTATCCCAATGACTCTTAAGTTTGGTCTTTTAATGTTATCCCATATTTTTTGGATGTTCTGCTCATGGTTTCTTAGCAGACTTGCTGAGCTGTCTATGTTCTTTTCAAGTTGAAATACTTTGTCTTCATTGTCTGATGTTCTATCTTCTAAGTGATCTACTCTGCTGGTAGTATTCTCAATTGAGTTTTTAAGTTGGTTTATTGCTTCCTGCATTTCTAGGATTTCTATTTGTTTGTTTTTTATTACCTCTATCTCCCTGTGAAATTGATCTTTTACTTCCTGGATTTGTTTATGTAGTTCCTTGTCAAAGTGATCTTTCATTGTCTGATTTTGCTGTCTCATGTCTTCCTTGAGACTCCAGATCATCTGAAGCATGTATATCCTGAACTCTTTTTCTGACATTCCATCTGTTGCAGCTATTACCTCTTCTAAAGTTGAGTTGACCTGCATTGCTTGTGGTTCTTTCTTTCCTTGTCTTTTCATACTGCTCGAGTTTCTTTCTGCTTGGTGAAACTGTTGTGTTTTTGAAATTTTCCCCCTATTTATTTATATTGCTCTTGTATAGTTGGGAAATCTCCCTTGCAGGGTGGGTAGTGGCTGTGCTCCTCCTCTAATTAGGGTGATCTGTCTACCACGCTGGTCGGTAGCAGGTCTGCCCACCCTGCGGGCACGGGTGGCGGCTCTGCTCTGCCCCCACTCCAATTGTGGTGATGTAACTACCACACCCTCAGGTCGTTGGTCCTGATCCGGATGTGGGCGGAGGCTCTGCTTGGCCCCTACTCCAATTGGTGTGACGTGTCTACCACGCTGGCAGGCCTCTAGGCCTGTTCCGCCAGTGGGTCGCAGGTCTGCCTACCTTGCGGGCTCGGGCGGCAGTTCTGCTCAGCCCCCACTCCCAGTGGGGGTACCTGACTGCCTCTCCAATGGGTCGCTGGGCCTTTTCCGGACATGGGCGGCGGCTCTGCTCCACCCCCACTCCAACCAGTGTGACATGACTGCCTCGGTGCTACTTGTCCACCACGCTGGCTGGCTACTGGGCCTGTCCTGCCAGTGGGTCGCAGGTCTGCCTACCTTGCAGGCTCAGACGGCGGCTCTGCACAGCCCCTACTCCAAATGGGGTGACTTGGCTACCGCGCCGTCGGGTCGCTGGTCCTGTTCTAGGCGTGGGCGGCTACTCTCTTCGGCCCCAGCTGCAGTTGGGGTGTCGTGATACCACGCCGGCAGGTCACTTGGCCTGCTCTGGGCGCAGGCGGCAGCTCCACTCTGCCCCCCTGGCCCCCACAGCACCCAGCAGGACCCGGGCCAAGAAGCAGTCACCGCAGGTTCCCCAGCCCTGGGCCAAAGCAGCTTCGGGAGCCAGAACCCGGCCTCTCCGATCCCGGCCATGCTCCGCTAGGAGCAGGCTCCAAGGAGCGACCCCGCGGGTTCCCCAGCCCCAGGCCAAAGCAGCCCCGGGAGCCAGAGCCTGGCCGCGGCCGCTCCAAGCTCTCCGAGCTCGGTACACGCTCCACTGGGAGCAGGCTCAAAGACGCAGTCCCCGCGGGCTCCCCAGCCCCGGGCCAAAACTGTTCTGGGAGTCAGAGCCCAGCCGCCCCGAGCTCAGCGCACGCTCCACTTGGAGCTGGCCTCAACACGCAGTCTCCGCAGGTTCCCCAGCCCTGGGCCAAAGCAGCCCGGGGAAACAGAATCTGGCCGCTCAGAGCCGGGTGCACGCGTTGCCAGGAGCGAGCCCCAAGGAGTATTCTCCACAGGTTCTCCAGCCCCGAGCCTGAGCAATCTGTCTGCGAGATGCAGGCAAATACCAGCCTGAAATCACCTGTTCCGTAGCTGAATGAGCTAAGATCAGTAGAAAACAGGGATGATTACATCAGCTCTCCAAGATGGCGGCTGCTGTCCTCCTCCGTGGTCTGACCAGTGTTGAGCATCGAATTGGACCGCTTCTCTCCTCTGTCTCAAAGCTGGAACTCAGCACTAAGCACGGCCATTGCACCACTGGCAGGAGCCCCCAGAATCTGCATCGCTGCACTCCCGCTCTGGCACCTCGCAGCTTCCCAGCGCTCGCTGCAGACTCCAGCTGCGGGGCGGTCCGCATATCAGGCAATGCGACCCTCCGTGCGGAGAAATCGCCCGCGACTGAGCCCCCGCAGCCGAACCTCGCGCGATGGAAATCCATCCACTAGATTCTGGAGCACCTCAATTTCACTGGAAATTCCCAACAAGATAGCCTTCAGCTGTTTCACCTCGTCTTTCTCCCGCACAGTGACGCGGCGCACTGGGGTGATGCACTCCCTTCGCCACCATCTTCCCCTCTGTCTGGGATGTGGTCTTAACTTCCAATTTACAGGAATCATTGTGTTTCCCTCAGAACTAATTTAAGCCAGCAGAGCATAAAGTTACAGGAACAAGAAGCAAATTTTTGCTAGTGGGTCATTAGGGATAATAGTTGGTATTGCCACTTTCATTTCCACCCTTTGATTCCTGGATTTTGGAATTTTGCATATGAGAGAAATAGCACCATATATCGGAAGCTGATTCAAAGCATATACAGATATCCTAGAGAATCTTGCCCTCATCTCTGCAATTGTATTGCCACCTTACTAGTATTGTAACTGTATCTCCAAAATTCCACTATAGAAAATTAAAGAACACTGAAGAAGGAAATAGAAAAAAACTCAGAAAAATGGAAACACCTCTCATATTCTTGAATAGGCAAAAATTGATGTTATCAAAAAATAGCCAAGTTCCCAAAAGCACTATACAGATTCAATGCAATCTCCATCAAAATACCAATGACATTCTTCACAAAACTAAAAAAAAGTCCTAAAATTCATTTAGAGTAATAAAAGACCCAAAATAACCAAAGATATCTTAAGCAAGAAGAGTAAGGCTGAAGGCATCATAATACCCAATCTTAAATTATGCTACAGAGTTATAGTAGCAAAAATAGCATGGTATTGGCACCAAAACAGACATGAAAACCAATGGAACAGAAGACACAGAGACAAACCCACATACTTACAGTCATCCAACACTTGAAAAAGATGCCAAAAATATATGTAGGAGAAAAGATAGCCTATTTTTAAAAATGGTGCTGGGAAAACTGCATGTTCATATGTGGAAGATTAAAAGTAGATTCCTATCTCTCTATCTGTACAAAAGTCAAATCAAAGTGGATCAAAGACTTGGGAATTAGACCAGAAACTTTTCAATTACTAGAATTAAACAGGGTAAACACTTCAACTTATTGGTGCAGGCACAAACTTGCTCAACAAGACCCCAGAGCTGAAGAAATAAAATCAAGAATCAATGAATGGAACAGCATCAAATTTAAAAGTTTCTGCATAGCAAAGGAAATTATTAAGAGCATGAAGAGAAAGTCTATAGAATGGGAGAGACTCTTTGCTAGCTACTCCATTGACAAGGGATTAATATTCAGAACACGTAAAGAACTCAAAAAACTTAACACTGAAAATAATAATTATTGATTAGACAAAATCAATATCTGAGCAAAACAACTGTAGAGATATTTCTCAAAAAAAGAAGCACAAATTGCCAACAAACATGAAAAAATGCTTAACATCCCTAGCAACCACAGAAATACAAATCGAAACTATACCGAGATTTCATCTCACTCCAATCAGAATAACAATTATCAAGAAAACAAAAAACAATAAATGCTGGTGAAGGTGTTAGGGGAAATGTACATTTATATATTGTTGATGGGATGGCAAATTAGTAAAACCAATTTGGAAAGCAGTATGGATATTTCTTTAAAAACTAGGAATGGAACCACCATATGATCCAGCTATCCCTTCCTCGATGTTTATCCCAAAGAACTAAAACCATCATGTTTTAATGAGAGCCACATAAAGTTTTATAGCAGCTCAATTGCAATAGCCAACTTATGATGAAGATAGATGAATAGATAAGAAACTATGATGCACATTGGAATATTACTCAGCATTAAAAGAGAATAAAATTGTGGCATTTGCAGGTAAATGGGTAGAGTTGGAGAATATTATGCTGAGTGAAGTAAGCCAATCCTTAAAAACTAAAGGCTGAATGTTTTCTCTGATTAGTGGATACTGATCTGTGATGGGGGTGGAACATCAAAGATTGAAGGATCTTTGGATTGGGCAAAGGGGAGGGTGGAGAGGGGTTTTAAAGGTAGGAAAGATAATGGAATGAGATAGACATCATTACCCTAGGTACATGTATGACTTCCTGAATGGTGTGTCTCTACACTGTGTAAAACCAGAAAGTTGAAATGCTGAACTCCATTCGTGTACAATGAATTGAAATTCATTCTGCTGTCATGTACAACTAAGTAGAACAAATATAAAAAATATAAATATAAAAAATAGATGAATGGATTAAGAAAATATGGTATTATATACAATGGAGTTTTACTCAGTCATAAAAAAGAATAAAATTGCAGGAAATGGAGAATATCATGCTAAGTGAAATAAGCCAAATAAGGGTCAAATGTTTTCTTAATATTCAGAAGCTAGAGTAATGTAAGAGGATGAAAGGGAGATAAAGATAAAGGGAAAATAAGTGGAGTAGAAGAAGTAGTTTGAAGGGAAGAGAGGAGGAATAGAAAAGGGGAGGAAATGTAGAATGAATTTAACAAAATTGTGCTGTGTCCATGTATAAATATACCACAGAGAATTACACCTTTATGCATATCTATAAACCACCAATTAAAAATAAATTAATTAATGAGTGGGAGGAAGATCATTAGAGTAGAGGTAGAGGGATTATATGTTATAAATATATAACTATGTTATGTATAACTATATTTTGTATAATTATATGTTATGTATAACTATATATGTCATATAAATATATGTTATATATAACTATAAAGCACAAAAGCATTTTTAAAAATATCTTTTACCCCAAGGACAAAGTAGCACACAATCTCAGAGACTCAAGATGCTCAGGCAGGATTGCCAAATTTGAGGCCAACCTGGAAAAAAAAAATTTTAAAGGGGCTGGAGATGTAGCTTAGTAAGTGCCTTGAGTTCAATCTTCAGTACCACACACACAAATGCCATCATACCATTCTCTCAATCCAGCCACTTTAGGATATTGGGGAGCATGGAAATACCAGTAAATTCCATGAGCAGGGGTCCACTACTGCAATTATTTTTCCATGAAGTGAATTCCTTGATCACAAGCAGTGCTGGGTGGAATAACTTGACTGTGGACAGGACATTCTATATGTCCACAGATAGTATCTTTTACCAAATCACTGTGTACAGGAATGGCAAATCCATATCCAGAGAAGCATCTAAGTAAGGACAAAACACTGTACCCCACATGATGGAAGCTGTTCAATATAACCAACCAGTCACAAGGTAGCTGGCTGATCACCCCGGTAAATGGTGTCATATTAGTGTTAGCCTCTCCTTTTGGCTGATTGGGCACTCAACAATGGCTATAGTCAGGTTGGCCTTGCTGAGCGAAAGCCAAAGTTGCTGAGCCCATGCATAGCCTTTATCCCTGCCACCATAGTCACTTTATTCATGAGTTCATTGGGCAATTACAGGGGTGGCTAAGGAAAGAGGCTGAAAAGTATCTTCAGAATGGGTCATCTTATCTATTTGATTATTAAAATATTTCTGCTGAGATTACTCTTTAGTGAGTATTCACATGGAATATAAACATCACCATTCTTTTGTTAATGCAGAGATATTTATTCACTTGCCTAAATCTCTTTGTCACCAATTTCCCAAGCATATTCCTTCCAACTTCCTGACCGTTCAACAAAACCATTGTTTACCGTCCTTGAATCAGTATATAATTTCCACATAAGACCATTTCTCTTTCTAAGAACAGTGCACAATCAGGTGCAATGCCCAGAGTTCTGCTCACTGGAAGAATTTCCCTTCCATGGTATCCTTCAGGGATGTCCCATAGAGGAGCTGAAGTGCTATCGCTGTCCACTTTCAGATAGTACCGATATATGTGGCAGAACCATTTCTTTATTATTAGAACTTTATAGTTATACATAATAATTTGGTTCATCCTGACAAAGTCATACATGCATATGTTATAGGCCAGGCTATATGGACAATGACCAAACAGACTCCATTTTACCCTGAGACTCCATGTCATATAATAAAGGCTTCTCCCATGGGAGCACTCCGCATCTGTACCTGTCTTGGTAGGCTGCTTGACATAGCATGTTTGGCAACACAAAATGGCAATTCTTATACAATGTAAAATTGTTCTCTCTTTGGTTCCCTTTTTTCTTGGACAATGAACCCTGTCAGAGATTGATTGTCTAGACGTTAGTAACCATTCTCTAACTTGTACTCAACTAGGGTCATTTTGACCCAATTCCCTTCCGATTGCTTGCTACTATGCCAACATAGAAAGTCCCATGGGAAATACCAATTTACCCATTGCATTGTTCCACTAACTGCTCAATTCAGCTTCTGTACCCCTGCTTGCTTGCAGCTATATCAATCCGGATGTGGTTTTTGCCTTTAAAGACTCTGAAATACTCAGGCTTGGGGCTGTTCCTTGCAGAGACAGTTATGGGTCCTACGGGGAGCAATCTCCAGGGATGGCTAAATGAAGACTCTCTAATTGGACAAAAGGGACTTGGTATGTTTTCTAAATGGTCTGCCCCCCTATACATAGAAATAATTTTTAGTTCATGATCCCCCCTTTCCTGTACCCTTTCCCCTTTATTCCTCTGCCAACCAATTATAGAGAACCATAAGGACATGCCGGGAAAAAAAGACAGTATAGCAGTAGTGGGGCCCATGAAATTTACGCAAATTCTTATGTAAGTTACCTGTGCCTTCAGGGACTGATTAGGCCTAATAACACATGTGCCACTTTCATTTGATGATGGAGGATTGATATTCATACACAATGTTCTGACCTGAAGGTCAGCTAATACTTTTTTTTTTTATAATGGGCAGCTCAGGTCACCTGGTAACTTGGTGCTATATGGTTAAACATTCAGTCCATTAGCAGATCAAGAGATGACTCTCAAGTACAGAGTAGTTGCCTGTAGATAACAGCAGAGCTTTTCTTCAAAATCCTAAAGGCCTAAACTTTTGTTCGCCTATACAGCTGTCAAGGACTTTAGCTGGTGGCCAGCACAGGATTCATAGGTGAAGGTTCAGCTATGTGAGAAATCCAAAAGGAGTCTGAATTAAAGAGACGGACTCTAATTACCTTTAAACCAGCTCCAGGATGTCTTCTCATACCCCATCCTCAAGCTACCTGTTAGAGTAGCGAGGTTTACTGAGGAGGCTAGCGAGAGAGAGAGAGAGAGAGAGAGAGAGAGAGAGAGAGAGAGAGAACACATGCCAGGGAGTGTACTTTTATTGGGGAACAAAAAATTCTGGAGAAAATTCCATCCAATGAAGATTAAGGGGGGCAGTGTCCCAAGGTCAGGTGAGACGATTGGGTCTTCAGGGGTTGTGGTCAGGCATGCCTCCACACGGACAAGCCCTCAGACCCGAGAAGGGTGGGGAAAGCTCTGGACACAAAGATGTGTCTAAGTGCCTCTCACCCAGCCAGGGAGGTAACTCGAATCACACGCAAGGATGGCCTCCCCCAAAGGACTCTAAACACCACCCCTGTCTGCCACTTTTATTTCAAGCACACTGGATCTGCTGGATCATATAGTCCACGTGGCAGAGTAGCTTGCACAGTAATCTGGATCTGTTTTAAAATCTTTTATTGTTTGTTCTAAATTCCACTCAAAACTAGAAGCTTCTTAGGTCACTCAGTAGATGAGCCAAACTAACACACCCAAATGAGGAATATGTGGTCTCCAAATTCCAGAGTCTACTAGGTGTTGTCTCTTTGTTATAGGAGGAGACAGTTTTAATAACTTACAACTCATCTTAGAAAGGATATCTTGGTATGCCCCCAAACCACTGAAAACCTAGAAATTTTACCAATATAAAAACTTCCTAGATTTTAATTAGACTTATTTCCTACTCAGAGTAATTACCAATCAGTGTAGAGTAGTTGCTACTTCTAGCTCCCCAGGTACAATCAGCAAAATGTCATCCCTGTGATATCTTGTGGAAGGGAAAGAGCTAATCAAGATTTTTGAGAACTAAATTATATCATAGGGCTGGAAAGTTGATATATTCCTGAGGTAGGATAGCAAAGGTGTACTGCTGACTTTGCTGGATGAAAGCAAACTGATTTTTCTGGGCCTGATAAACAATGATGGAGAAAAAACAGCCCGTTCCAGGCCAATAGCTATATGCCAGGTGGTAGGGGATGTGTTAATTTACTAAAGTAGTAAAAATAATCTGATATAGCAGTTACAATTGGAGTTACTACCTGATTAAGTTAACAAAATTTTTAGTTGTAGATGGACATAATAACTTTATTTTATTTATTTATTTTTATGTGGTGCTGAGGATCAAACCCATGTGAGGCAAGTGCTCTACCACTAAGCTACAACCCCAGTCCCTGATTAGGTTTTGACAATTCACTGTCATTGTCTATGACCTACCTGTCCTCTGCCCAGGTCAAATGATAGTTTGACCTACATCTTTCAAATCCTAAGGATAGCACTAATTTCTATAATTCCTCCATGGATATAGTATTGCTTTTGATTTACTACTTTTCTAGGTACGACCAGTTCTACTGACTTCCACTCATTCTGTTAAACCACAACCAAAGAAAAGACCACCAACTCCAATTGAAATCAAATTGAAGCAAGCTTATAATTTTGACAGGCCAGGCTGCCTCTCCCAAAAAAACATGGGAACAGAAGACAGCCCCGCAGCTTTCTAGGAGCACAGCTCCATAGCATAGAAAGTTACACAAAGAGGGATTTGAGAACTTACACATAACAAAATTTTGACAAACATAACACAAAGGCTAGTTAATATTTTAGCTGGCCCCGACATCAGAATTTATGAGGGTCATTAGAGCTTCAGAGAGGGTTGTTATCTGGTCAGGGAAAGCCAGGCATGGGTGAGTTCAAGGCATGAGCAGGCATTCCAAGCAAGTTTAGAAATTGCAGTAATTTATAGTAAAGCCAAAATTAGCTTTTCATGCCTTTATGGCAAGATGGCTCCCAATCTTAAGAGGGAATTAGGCTGGTTTATGAATTCCACAGGTCAAGGAACCAAAGTGTGGATTCTATAAGCTGTGAAGCATGCTTATTCCAAACATACATTTCAGAACTGGGAAAATGACCATAGGATCAGTTCAAGGACCCACTGGACCCACTGTGAGTCAGATGTAAAATCCATTGATCATTTGACTTCCAAAAGCCTCTTCTCTGCCCAGAGGACCACAATGATGCTTCAGGAGTCTTGAAATCATTACCAATTCAGAGCCAGTGTCCAGTAGCTCCCTATACATACTTACCCTAGTAAAAAGCTATAGGTTCCTTTGGGGAAGGCAGGAAGAAAGGTTAATAGTATAAAATTTTAGTACCGTACTGTGATCCTTCCAAGGGACCTGGCCTCTCCTTCACTCAAGGTCTGTAAACTGACTCAAGTCTTGGAGTTAATTGAAGGATCATGACCACAGGTCTTTATTTTTGCCCTTATATAAGTGTCTAGCCCATCCAAAGCCCTGGTATCATAGAAATAGATGAGATAACAGAAGTTAAATAAATGCTATGTTTTGCATGAACTTCCATGCAGTAAACAACCAAACCACTTCTGCGACACATCACAAATCCTGCTGTAGTGCATTTAACTGTGTGTGTGCCTTCTCTTCTTTCCCACATCTTAAGTTCCTAAAGGACAGAGACATTGTCTTGCTCGATGTTTTATCCTGCAGCACACAGTATCATTCTTGGGATATGGAGAGAACTTCAGACACATCTATTGCATAAGAGAGAACAAATCAAATCAAATGATTTGCAATAGTATCAGCATCTTTGGCTAGATAAGCTACTCTTGGGAGCAAAGAAAAAGAAAAAAATGACAATATAATTGCTGTTATTATTATTATCTGCATTCTATTACATTTTGTAAAAGTGAGTTGTTTTTTTTAAAAAGTAAATGTCTAGGGGCTGGGACTGTAGCTCAGTGGTAGAGCGCTTGCCTCACATGTGTGAGGCACTGGGTTTGATCCTCAGCACCACATAAAAATAAATAAATAAATATATGTGTTCATCCACAACTACAAAATATTTTTTTATTGATTGTTCAAAACATTACAGAGCTCATGATATATCATCTTTCATACATACAAAATATTTTTTAAAAAAAGTATGTCTAGAGCTGGGGAGATTTTCAATGATTCTTAAAGGTGGAAGATTTGAGACTATGGACTGAGAAATTGTATAAAGCAATTGCTCCCCTCAGTGGCTTCTACCTTTAGGATTCACCTTCCTTCTCCTGTATTTCCTCAGTAGTCTCTAGTGGACTTTTGCTAAGGATACTTAGTGGCGAGACATTGCTTATTTAGGCTCAGACTCTCCTCTGGGAAATTAAAAACAACAGGCTTCCACCTTTCATTCATCCCACGCCCAGAGGCTTTATCACTTTTGGCCACCTTGCTGTGCCACTGGGGGTCACAGATTCAGAGTCGGAGGTAAGGCTAAGGGGTCAGACATAATGAATTCTGTACACCGAGGACACCAACAATGCTAAGCACAACTACACCGTGTGAATCTGTAAGTAGCTAGAGCAACAAATGTTTACTGCTCATGTTAACACAAACTCACAAAATTACTGGACGTTAGTAAAAAACACTCCAGTAAAATGATGAATATTAAATTTGGGATACTCCTATTTGGTCCCCAAATGAGAGTACAATCAAATACAAAACCCAGGAAAAAAATTAAATCTTTGTTTGAGTCCATTCCATTTATTGATTCTTGATTTTTTAATCTTTTTTTTCTTTAATGTGGTGCTGAGGATTGAACCCAGTGCCTCACACATGCTAGGCTAGTGCTCTACCTTTGAGCCACAACCCCAGCCCCAACATTTGCATTTTCTAACTTAGACCAATGTGTTCCTAGAATTCTCCAAAGTTCTTATCCTTTTATATTAGATTAAGAGGATATGGTGGCACACACCTGTAGTCCCAGATATTCAGGAGAAGGACATGGGAGGATCTCTTCAGGCCAGAAATTTGAGACCAGCCTAGGCAAGATAGAAATACCCTATCTCAAAAAATAATTAGAGCAAGAGCTTGAGGTTGTTTGCTCATAGATAGTAGTGTTTTAGGAAACACAAGATTTATGTATTTAATAAGATCTACAGAATGTTGGAATTTAGTGCCAAACTAGGTCTAGGAAACAGAGCTGGCTCCCAGAGCAAGCTATTTAAGTGGAAGAAAACATAAACAATTTAATTCCAACTTTCTTTAGGGGTAGTAAATAATTTAGAACTGAGATCATCACTGTTTAACTCTAGTAATATTATACAACACTGGTAGAGCAGTGAATAAAATAAGAAATATATTTTCATTTCTTTCATTGGAACAACACCTTCAATCTCTGTCTTTCAATGACCCACAGAAAGAGTGACAAAATGAGATTTGAGAGTTTATAAGTTAGATTATAGGTGGAGACATACTGGGATGTAATGTTGACAGTGAAAACTCATGAAGAGGGGTATTAGGAATGACCTCTCCATTGAATCTGTTATTGGCAGCACATGGCAGTGGAACAAATGGATAAGAGAGAATTCCCACAGCTGCTATTCTCCAGTCTTAAAGCTGGTTATGACCTCCCCATGACCAAACCTGTATGAGCTAAGATGTGGAGAAGAGAAGCACCCAAGAAATCTCCAATGCTTTTGTGTTTTAAGAAATGAAAGACTCCAGAAAATCCGTTTTCCCCATATGATTTAGATTTAGACATGATTCAGGATGGCTCCCTTGTGCACCTATGACAAAGCCCTTACTATGACAACTCTGTCATCCCCACAGGTTTATGTGGAACCCATAATCCCCCAAATGATGATAGCATTAGGAGGTGGGACCTTTGGGGAAGGGATGGGAACATGAAAATATAGAGTCCTGATGAATGTGGTTAGTACCTGTGTTACTCAGCTTTTCATCACTGTGACCACAATATACCTGACAAGAACAAATTAGAGAAGGAAACGTTTACTTTGGGCTCAGGGTTTCAGAGGTCTCAATGCATGATCAGCTGACTCCACTGATCTGGGCATGAGATGTGGAAGGACTTCATGGTTGAAGGGCATAGTAGAGGCAAGTTGCTCAGCTCAGGGCAGCCAGAAAGCAGAAAGGGAGAGTCTAAGAAGCCAGGGACAAAATATAATCCCCAATGGCATACCCTCAGTGACCTACTTCCTCCAGCCTTCCACCACCGGCCTGTAACTATCACTTAGTAATCCATTCAAATTATAAATCCATCACATGGATTAAACCATTGATTAAATTACAGCCTTCATGATATAATAAAAAAAATTCACATCTAAACATTCCTGTATTACAACATGAGCTTTTTAGGGAGCATCTCATATTCAAACTGTTAACAACACCCTTATACTGCAGATCCAAAGAAGCTCAGTTTCCCCTTCTACCATGTGAGGACATAGGAAGAAGCTGCTGTCTATGAACCAGAAAATGGACTCTCCTGACATAGTAGTAACCCTTCTAATAAGATGAAAAATTAATAAGAGTACTGAGCAGTAGGGCCATGATCTAACATTAAAAAATAACTGCTCTGGATCCTAAGTGAAGAATTGGCCAGAGAAGAGCAATCACAGAAGCATGAAGAGCACTGGGGAACCCATTGCAATAATACTTGCAAGGGAAGATGGTGGCTTGGACCCAAGTGGTGGTAGATTGTTCTGTGAAAAGACAGAATGTGGGATATTGGAATTAAAACTTCATTTTGGAGTACATTATGTTCTATAGGCTTATTAGATATTAAAGTGGAGCTATACAGTTGAAAATTTAGATAGATGAAAGACTCAGATAATGAGCTTGGATGAGGAGATCTTTAGAGACTTGGGGTCTTCATATCTCTGAAAGAAATCTTATTAATTCTTTAAATAATTCAGATAATATCTAAGTCAGGTAACTTTAAATTAATTATTTAATATAATTAAGCCAAGTATACTTACATAGCTTTCTCAGTTGGATCTGTCTTGTGTGATATGATAATTGCACTTTTGCCTTGGGCCTTTGCACTTTATTCCATCTACCCAGGTTACTCAAAGTGCAACAAGATAAAAAAGCATGATTCACATTGCAGATTGCTGTGCTTTCTTCCTCAAGAAGTTCTTGCAAATAAAGAGAAAGTCATCTGCATTGAACAGCGTGCTTAGTGATATAGTTGGTTTGAGTTCTAGGGCAATTTTCTTATCACTAACTAGAAACAAATATTTCATGGTCCATCCTTTGAGAAGTACCGTTCTAGATCACTGAAGCATCCCCAAGTAACTGCACAAATCTTCTTCATTCCTCTAGGGTCCCTGAATAGTTGTCAGTTCTTCAGAAAACCATTCCCTTCTAAAATAGTGTTTCAAACACTAACTTCTGGTTTAGTTGTAGCATTTATTATTTAACTTTATATTATGCAATTATTTGTTCAACACGTCTTTCCCACTGGATCATGTTCTCATCTAGGGTTGGAATTTTCTCTGTTTTACTCAATTACATACCCAGCCCCAAGCAAATTGCCTGGCCAATGTCCCCCCTTTCCTTTATTTTGTGTGTTGGACTCTTAAGAGAAACTGAGGCACAAATTGACTAAGAAACAAAGAGAATTTACTTGGGCTGATCAGAGTTAAATCTTGGGAGACAGATCAGGCAGACCCTGGAGCATGATCCAGGCTCTTACAGACTTCAAATGAGCTTTGAAGGCAAAACCCACAAGTTAGGGAAGAGAATTACATCAGTTGTTTGTCAAGATTTTCGATTGGTATAGGCAACGTGGTAGGTTGACTTGTAAGAAAGCAATTAGGCAACTTAAAGAATATACATGAAGCAGTTCTCCACAGGAGAGGGTAGAAAGGACAAGAACAAATAAATTGGGGGGAAAGGAAGGGAATTATGAGCGAGATGACCCTGGTGGCTAACTATAAGAATGAAATGTTCTGTTCTAATGAAAACTACAAATCTCAGCATGTAAACTACAGGATATAAGTTTTGGCCTGGTGGGGATTCAATATCTGCTGGGAAAAGGATGCATACCTCCACAGAGCCAAAAGTTTATTTTAAGGTAGAAGTGACTGAAGCCTGGTCTCTCATGTTCTCTCAGCCTAGTATTTTAGGGCACCTCAATCTGCCTTTATCTGTTTTATTTTAGTATTTCCACATGTATTTATCTAATAAATCTTTCCCTGTATGTTTAATAGTTAATTTTCCTTATTTAAAGTATATTCCTCATAAACACTACAGTATGTAATCTGGGGTGGTTTGGTTTTATTTATAACCAATATGAAAAAAAAAAATCACTGCTATCAAAAAATATAATTCACTTAAATTGTTAAAATAATAAGTTTAACTTATGCCAATTATTGTTCCTTTCTTTGTTTTTAAAGATGCCCATATTCTTCGTGTGTTTTCATATTTGGCTAATATAGACTGTGTTTTGAAAGCTGTTTTCCCCTCAGGTATTCTGTAGTTTTCTATATTCTATCAGATATGAAAGATTAACTTGATTTCTCTGCCAAGTATTTGCAATTAATAAGTCAGTAACTGCTACTTTTCCTATGTCCTCACCTGACCATTTTCTAATTTTTAAAAATATTTTTTAGTTGTAGATGGACATTATACCTTTATTTATCTTTATGTGGTGCTGAAGATTGAACCCAGGGCCTCACACGTGCTAGGCGAGCGCTCTACCACTGAGCCACAACCCTAGCCCCATCTTCTAATTTTTAATATTTGTTTTTCATCTCCATGCAATACCTTCTGACCTACAGATGTCTTCACTACACAAACAACATAAAATCATGCATGCAATAGACTCATAATTTTTCTGGGAATTAGAAGTTCCTTTCTCAATCAGGCAGAAAATCCACTGTAGAAGAAGACAGTAGAGGAATTATTTTGGAGTGATCCATTTAGCAGTGTCTGCTATTTTTCTAGGCCCAGGAATATAGAGAACAGTGTATTGATGTAGTACAAATATGACTGATGGGGAAAATGAAGGGGAGGTTCACAGCCCCAAAGCTCAGTATTTCCTCCAGCTCTTGTCACTTCCATGACATGTCACTGATTTCTCAAAAATAGATAAATATCATAGCTTTCCTCCAAATGAAAGTTTAAAGTGTACAAATGGTATTTATCTCTAGTTTTCAAAATATATTTGTAAATTTTATTGGTTATTTAAATAGAATTTGGAAGTAGGAAGAAAAAATCCTTTCCCTCATGCCACTATCTTGCTCAAAAGTAATCTATTTGTATTTTATTCCATAATAAATATGCTATAAAAATATCTGAGGAACAATTCTGTTAACCAGCTTACTAGTTGGCACTTAATATAATTATTAAACACTGTATCAAATCAAATAAATCTTGGTTGTTTTGAATGCATAAACATCAAGACATGTTTATCAAAATCTCTATAATTATGCAAATCCAAGGGAATAATGACGGATATAGACTAGGTGATGGGGAAGAAAGAAGAAAAATTAAGGAGAAATGAGTGATAATTTTTTATTCAGTTAAATTACTGTAGGAAATCTGTATATAGAAAAGAATTTTGTCAATATCTATTGTACTCCCCAAATCAAGATACCTGTAAGCATGAAATTTACAAAAATAATAAATAACAATAAGATGAAGAACAGGAAATCCTTTGATCAATTCTCAAATTCTGATGAAAGAGCAACAGTAGGCTTTCACATCTCCACGATTTAAAATCAGTGAAGCAGAAATGGTTAAATTTAAATTGCCCTGAATTTCCCTTTATGATGCCTGTTCATCATGTCACTCACCTTCATTCCCAGCCAGAACTGTGGGGAGACAGCTTTTCAACAAAGCAAACAACAGTTCTGTGTCAGACAGCTGTTAGGTTCCATGGTGGGTAGAGTGATGATTTATATAGCTATCCTTGGTTTTTAACTAATAGATTTAAGCAATACTACCAGCCAGACTAATGCCCTTGTGAAGTTAACCTGTAAGAACAATAGATCATTACAATAACAGAATATGCAATTGTGATTAACCGATAATGCAACTGTGTTATTAACAACATGCTCATATAAGCTAGTAGCAAAGATTAGTAGTCTTTTGGGGTTTGTTAATTTGCTCACAAATTGCAACTATTGGAGACATAAAATCCAGGATTTCAAAATTGGTCCACTGGCTCACTGGCTTTTGACAGTAGCTGTATTGCTATGTTTGGAGAGTTATTGAAGCTTAAGGCTTGCTGAGGAGGGTTTAGAAGGATGGAGTCCACACTCTAAAGTAACTTTGGTGTTGAAGACAGTTTGTAGCCTGTAGATCTGTATGCAGAACCTAGAGCCTGAAGTGTGTGGGGGGAGGGGGACATTTCGAATAATAAACAGTGGGCACTGGTGGTAGAACAGTAGCGCAGAAGTTGTTGGGGAGGCACGGGGGTGAGCCAACAGATGGAAGGTTGGAGGGTGACTTGGAGACTTAGCTAATTTCCCCCTTATTCCTAAGAATAATTCAGAAGCAAATCAAATTTAAATCTGAAGCATTTTATTTTTGAAAACTAAAAAGTTTTTCATTTCTATTCATGTGAAAGTCCGAGGTGGTGCCAAATATATAAAACGTGTGATTGCATGCCCTGAGTCCTACGATTCTACTGCTATTTCCTCACTGAACTTGGCTAGAACATTTCTTGCTCACAACAATTACTAAGCTGCATTTTCCATTTGGAAACAGCCCAGGTACTTCATAGGGAGAGCAGAGCAATTTAATTTCATTTATATTACACTGGCACCTTCCCTGGCCTATTCTAACAAGGTGGCCTAGGTTCAAATGTTGAGCTAATGGGAACCTTAAGGATCTTTTAACTTATACCATTTTATGGATGATGAAACTCAATATCAAAAGTTAATGGACACCTCCAAGGTCGATATCTAGCTAATAACAAAGCGAAGACTAAGGCCCTGGTCTCCTAGATCTTTGAATAATTCTCTTAAAGTTAGGAGAGATAGCCTTCTTCTAAGAGACTACAAAGAAGCTGCAATGTTTTATTGAATTTCAGGATGTCATATATTTATGTACCACCAAGAGAAAAAAAAAAGGCCATTAGTCATAAAGTGCCACTGATTGTAAGATGCATTCAATTTAAGAGATACTAATTTTTTTTTAAAGTATTGTAGAGTTGATAAAATATGTCAATAGAAATCGCCAGTGTTCCCAAATAAATCAGATGCTTGTGCAGACTGAATAGTCCATTCTCACTCTCAGATAACAACAAAAATAATGACAGGCCTACTGGCTTTGTTCACCAACTTCAGTTAGTTGTTTGTTTTATAGTAAACTTATTTTATAATCAGTGATTCTATGGTATTTGCTTCATGACAATTCATTAATATAGATCACTTATTTTTTTGCACTTTTAGATATTTTTAATACTTTTTAACTAGCCATTTTTAAAGCAGCTTTAGAGCATTATTTATATAGAGGATTGTTATACTCAATGAACCAATACTGAGACATTATTGTTAACTAAATCCCATAATTTACATTAGGTTTCACTCATTGTGTTGTATGGGTATTAACAAATCCTGTATCCACAATTATAGTATCATGCACAGTAATCTCACTGTCCTAAACATGCCTCTGCTCTGCCTATTCCTTTTCTCACCTCAGCCCCCACCCCTACTCCCATACACACACACCCCTGGAAACCACTAGGTCTCCATAGTTTTGCTCTTTCTGGAATGTCATAGATGAGTCACACATCACTAATTACAGGGATACATTTTATGAACATCATATAATGTAATTATACAAAGTAAGATGGTTATGACACCACCAGCAATATAATTTCTGGGACCACTGTTATGTGGTCAACTGTTGACTAAAATGTTATGTGGTCAACTGTTGACCTAAATGTCACACTATAAGCAGATACTTATAGTTGAATTCATATGGTAAGTAGCCTTTTAAGATGGGCTTCTTTGATTTAGCAATGTGCATTTAAAGTTTCTCCATGCTTTTATGTGGCTTATTAATGCATTTATTTTCGTCACTAAATAATATTTCTATACACAAAATTATGACATTTTGTTTATCCTATTGAAAGACACCAATTAATGAACATCTTGGTTGTTTCTAATTTTTGGAAATTATGCATAAAACTACAATAAACTTCACATGCAAATTTTTGTGTAGGTATGCTTCCAATTCATTTGTTTAAAGACCAAAGAGTGAAATTGCTAAATCATATGATAATAGTATGTTTTGGCCATGTGCTTCTGCATTCCCATAAGCAGATGAGAGTTCCTTTTGCTTCACATTCTCACCATCATTTGGGGTTGTTAATGTTTTAGAAATTCACCACTCAAATTCATAGGTGTGTAGTACATTTACTTGTTTCATTTTTCAATGTTCTAATGATGATAATGTATCATCTTTCCACCTACTAGTTTTCCATCAGCATGTCTTCTTTAATGAGGTATCTATTCAGATCATTTGCCCACATTTTTGTTGAGTTGTTTTCTTACTGTTGAATTTTAAGAGTTCCTTATATGCATTTTTTCCAAAAATTTTATAGTAAAAATTATTTAAAATAATTCACAAATAAAATTGTTTAAATAATTCACAAATGGAAAAGTATAAATAATTTTCATCATAATCAGGAATTTTCTTCTAGCTGGGCATAGTGGCACACACTTGTAATTCCAGTAACTCTGGAGGTTGTAGAAGAAGAATCATAAATCCAAGAACATCCTCAGCAATTTAGTGAGAACCTGTCTCAAAATAAAAATGGCTGGGATGGAACTCAGTGTTAAAGTGCCCCTGGATTCAATCCCCAGTATGAAAAAAAATCAGAAATCTCTATTAGAAATAAATCAAGTTACCTCTTCATAAGTAAGTAAATTTCAGCTTTCTCTAACTATAAAATGATCAGATTTTCTCAGACTCCAAAAAGCTTCTTTTAATGTCAAGTCACTGACCAGTGAAATAAATGATATACTTCTTTCCAAATTTACCTGCTGTGCTTAGTGGTCAGAAACAAGTAAAAACATATTTGCTCATTAACAGTCAATCTATACACAAATATGGAAAGACTTTCAAAAAGCACCTACAGATAAACATTTAGAAAGCTTCTTAGTGTGTATCATCATGGTATATCTACAAACAGCCAAAGCAAATGGCTTGATAGGGGTCTTTTTCAATCTATGAACAATTTATATAAAATAACAATAATAGTATTTTTATAGAGCTTCTATGAAGACTTATTTTAACAGCTTCTAAAGTTCTTTAGTAACTTACAGTATCAGTTAATTCTAATGAAATAGACCCTAATAAAACAATTCCTGAATAACAGAACCTATGCTTGTTAATCCACTTAACATTAAAATATACCCAAAATAAGACTAATTCAAAGCCCAGTGTGATGTTCACTTAGACACATAAACTGCCCATCATCTGCAAATGCAGGAGTGGCAATGCAGCTCTTCTATTTTATGGAGCAAAGTCGAGGGCAGGCTGCTTCTACTTTTTCGTTCCCAAAGCCACCCCATTGATGGAGGAGAAAAAAGATGAGATGAGGTTTAGCTATACACGTATTTCTTGATTATTAAATAAAACTAAGGGCATATGATTAATTTCTCAGGCTACTTCAAATAACCTTTGAATTAAAACATTGCGTCAAAAATGCATACATTAGTAATATTATTTGAGATTACTTTAATTACTAACAAAAGGCAATTAAATGAGTTTAGTATACAGGGAGAAAAATAAAGGAATCAAAATTATAGTAGATACGTTAACTTTTTTAAAGTTTGGAAAAATGGTAGTGAGCCCTGGTCTTCAACCCAGGGCAGTTGCTTCTTTTGCTCCCCTCTGACCCCATACTCCTTCTGACCCAAGCTTGGTCACTGGGATTCTTATTCAAGCTCTAGAGATTATTATTCCTGCTGACTGCATTGCCTGCATCCTTTCAGGAACCTGTTTTCTTTCTCTTTGACTCAACTTTTGCAAATCTAGACACCTCTGGGTTCAGAGTTAAGGGTCAGTGTGCCTCCATCTTTGTCTCCCTATGCAGCAAACCTCAAGCTCCTTCCCTATGGAACAAACTCAGATAATTCTTCAATAAATTTAGACCATGGAGCTAGGTCCAGTGAAATACGCCTATGATCCCAGTGACTCAGTAGACCAAGGCAGGAGGATCTCAAGTTTGAGGACAGCTTCAGCAAATAAGTCTCAAAATAAAAAAAAAAGGCTGAAAATTGTCCCATCTCTACCAATACCAACTATCATTTAATACCATCAATAACATTAAAATTTTAAAAAACGCCATATCGCCAACAACCACCCACCACTAAACGCCCACCTCCAATTACCACCATTAAAAGACACAAGAAGCTTGAAAATGTAAGAATGGAAGAAAATGCCATGCAAATAATTAGAAAGCTGGCTTCAAAACAAAGAATCTTATGAGATAAATGGTATGTTGATAATAAAAACAGGGGAAATTTATCAAGAAGACATAACATTAAAACTTTAAAATTCATGAGAAAAAAAATCATGAAACTAAATAGAGACATAGACAAATTCACAGTCTGGATTGGAAATTAAAACATCCAAAAAATAAATAGACAAATAGATGATATTATCAATAAAGACATAAAAGATCTGGATAGAACTATCAACCAAATTGACCTAACCAGTATTTACAAAGCATTACACTTGATAATAACAGAACACCTTTTTTTTCCAAGTGCAGATGGAAGTTCACTAAACTGACTATAAACTAAGCAGTAAATTCCAAAAGATTGGGGGAAAAAAAAAGAATTTTTCTTTTGTCTTGTCTTCTTTGTATTTCTGTCACTCAAAAACACTAAAGATGGACAGCTTCATTTGGACAGGCTATAAATTGATCATTTCAAACCTCAAAAATATTAAGAGTCACTACTTCCATGAAGCCCCAATGAACACCATTTAAAACTGGCCTTCTCTTTGTGAAAGCCTTTGATCTTTCATATTCATTATGGTGTCAACAACACCTTGTCCCACATTTTTTAATATTTTTCTGATTATTATTCTCCCTTTACAATTATATCAGACTCCAAAATGGGGATCACAAGTAATTTGTATTAGCAGATCACATTCCTATCAGAGTAGATATTTAATAGTTGTTCATCATTGAATGCTGTTCTTAACCAATAGTCAGGTCCATTTAATAAGACATTCCAAAAAGAAAAGTTCCAGAGAAAATCAACAGGATGAAAAATAGATCTGAAAAAAAATTAAGAGAATCACATTTCTAACTAATAAAAATAAATCAAAGTTTCTCTAAGAATGACTTTTTTGTGTGCTAGTAAATGGCATTGTGTAGTGACAAAGTCAAATCAGTGGCTTCAAATGCCCAAACACTTCAGAGAGAAATAAGAAAGCAATTCACATCCAAAATAAAATATCAGACTCTGCCCAAAAGTAAAACTGTTGATACTTGATCATTAATAAACTCAACAAATGCCAATTATTTTGAAAGGTTTAAATAAGGATCCCACTGAAAGATGACCTATTTGAAGATCTTTCCAAATCATAATTTTCATATGAGTAAATGAAATTACTAAAGGAAAATATGAAATGTTTATTAGTGTATATTTTCTAGGGATACTTGCCCATCACTGTGTTTGTCTCCCATGATTCCCTGAGCCATCATGTATATTTTAGGCTAAGATTGATTTATTTAGCTAGCCTAGGATTATAGCTCAGTGGTAGAGCACTTGCCTAGCATGCATGAAGCCCTGGGTTTAATCCCAAGGTACTGCAAATAAATAAAATTTAAAAGTAAATAAAAAGGGTTAATGCTAATACTACTTAGTATCAGTATTTTAAAAAAAGACTGACTTGTTTATCTTTGAACCTTAGTCTTAATGAAATGCCAATGATATGGTAAAGTTTTAAACACTTATTTTTTGAATATATGTTTGTTATATGAATAAATGCTTGCATAGATATGCCTCATCAGTTTCTTAGAGCAGACAAATTTGTAGCATTCACCATTCAGGTCTTCTGCCTTATGCATTATCAAATTCACGACCACCCTGGTTCTGAGGTGTAGTGAAAAACAAAGTTAATCCTACTTCTTGTTCCACTTGTAATTCACTGTCACATTGCAAAAATGAAAGTCACAATATTGTGTTATATTTTGATGTGTTGTAACATAACTAGGAAAGCTGCCTAGTTTAATTCTTACAAAAGAACTATTCCATCTACTTGTCATGTTTACAAATAGCTCTTTTGTTTAGATTTTTTCAACAGTATGCAATGCTTTAATAATGTTCATGCTTTACTAGTCAACCAATATTCAGTGTCTTTCCCCTCCATGTGAAAATTCAAAAGAGCATTATTACTGTGAGTTTTATGCTCTAACCAGAGTCTGGACTAGATAGCCTTTAGTTATGCCTCTGCGTAGCTGGGCTTATGTTCAATGACTGCACTTTGTCTTTCTGAAGCATAGTGTATTTTCTATTTTAAATATTTTTTATTTGTAGATGGACACAATATCTTTATATATTTATTTTTATGTGGTACTGATGATAGGCAAGGCAATTGCTCTACCACTGAGCTACAATCCAGCCTTGGAGAATAATACTCTTAATCTAATTTATCATTCTTGTGAAAATTGAATTATGAAGGTGTACTATCCATTCTATATCTCCCTGCAGCCACAATGCTTTATTTGCCTGAGGGTAGCCTGATAACAGGTCAGGTCCGTATGGGAAAATTTGGAAACCCGCTTTAAAATAAATTTGCTTTAAAAATCTGAGTAATAATTTCAATTTAAGATTAAACTGGGGGACTGGGGTTGTAGCTTAGTGGAAGAGCGCTTGCCTAGCATGTGTGAGGCACTGGTTTCGATTTTCAGCACCACATACAAATAAATAAAATAAAGGTCCATCAACAACTAAAAAATATTTTAAAAAATAATTAAAAGTCTGGGGTTGTAGCTCAGTGATAGAGTTCCTGCCTAGCATGTGTGAGGCACTGAGTCTGATCCTCAGCACCACATAAAAATAAATAAAGGTATTGTGTCAACCTACAACTAAAAACATATTTTTTAAAAAAGATTAGACCAGGTTCTTCTCATTGTGTGGACTTCTCATATCCTACCCCACCCCACCTACCACATTGATGATTTTGTGACTAAGACTGGTGTCACCATAATCTTCTGGGGACAGAATGATAGTCCAATGACTCATCAGACATGAGAAAGGAGAAGTATTCAAGAAATTTAACATCACTGGTATTAGAAATATTTCAATACTGTGAATCTGTTCCTAAAAATAAGGACAACTAAATAAATTTATTCACTGACAAAAAGACACAAATCAAAACAATTGTGACAGAATGCAGAATAGATTGTAATTACTTAAAGAATCATCATGATTACTCACAAAAACCTTAACATTTGCCAACCAATCTTTCTTGTCAAAATGCATTGTTTCTTCTGGGGTTCCTACCCTCAATTTGCCCAATTACTCTCCATAAATGTTCTTTGGGGTGGCTGAGAAGCACAATAGTATTCAGACTCTAAAGATTTCTTTCTGTAGGAACAACATGTGAGAAGCAGATGAATACCTTTCAAAGGCAACTCTAGTTGAGATTTGAGAGTGAGAAAGAAAGGGAAAAAAAGTTATCTGAGGACTTGGCCTATTTCAAGAAATCATTGAGTAAAGCAGGGGCTCTGGTAACCAATGGCATCAACTCTGCATTATTGGCATCTCATCTCTCTCTCTCTCTCTCTCATGTTCCCCTAATTCTCCACACCTTTATTTGGTCCATATTTCTGTCGTTTCTGTTCCCCCACTCCTTCTCCTCTGTCTCCATTTTTCTGTTCTTCTCTTTGTGCATAGTAACCCTCTGAGGGTCAGCCCTTGGAGATAACTGGGTTATGTGACCTGTGAAAAATGTGTGTCTATTCCTTTATTCTGCTCCTCTAGGACATACTAACCATGTCCAAGATAAAACTAATTTCATAATTTTATTCCCAATGAGATAATCCTGCATACTCAGAAGTTGTGTAGACATGAAACCTATTCCTGGGTAGTTGTCCATATTTGTATTAGGCATTCATTTCATGAGCCCTCTCCTATTTTGAGTGTTCTGCCAAAGCATTTAACCTCATCTGACTCCCTGCTGTCTGCTCAGCTGCCACCTGTCCTACCTCCATATCATGCTTTCCTTCCTCCACAACATCCCCCAACCTAGATCACCATGTCCAGTTCCCCTAGGATACTGCTAAGTGCCTGAAGCTAATTTGATTGGTTACTATAAGCCAAGACATTACTGATGTAATAGATATTTACATTTATCAGGGCACTTTTTATTATTCTCCTTATTGTGCTGAGACTTCCTCTATAGTTTGGACTTTGAATATACTCAAAAACCCACATGTTAAAGGCTTTGTCCCCAGGATGGACTATTGGGAGGTAGTAGAACCTTTAAGAGGTGGGGCCTAGTGGGAGGTCTTTAGGTCATTAGCTCTTGAAGGGGAGTGCATGATCCTGGCCCTGTCCTCTTTTGCTTTTTTCCCTGGCCATGAGGCAAACAGATTTCCTCTACCACACATTCCTGCCAGGATGTGCTGCCTTAGAACCTAAATAACAGGATCAAGTGATCACAGACTAAAACCTCCAAAACTGTGAGCCAAAATAAACACTTTCATTTTGTAAGTTAGCTATCTCAGTTATTTTATTATATTGTTGAAAATTTGACTAATACAAATACTTAACATAAAATCTTCCCCTTTAATAGATTTTTAACTCTATAATACTCAATCGTTAACTATAGGCACTGTAGCAGAGTTCTTACTCATCTTACATAAATGCCTTAAAAGGTGGTTTTCTCAAAAAGTGGTTCAAATGATGCGGGTTTCTGTTTGTTTGTTTTTCTTTTTTTGTCCTGGGGATGGAACGCAGGGCCTCACAAATACTAGGTAAATGAGCTGCCACTGGTATATATCCCCTGCCCTTCAAATAATGTTTGTCTACAATACCTCCTATATCTTAGGCATTGTGTAAAATGTTAGGTGTCAGAAGTAGATAGTTTGTATAGTGTAACTATTTTCATAGAGCATTATAATGGCTTTAGGTCATCATTTAAGTGTTTGTCTTCCTACCCTTTGAATCACATCAGGTAGGGTAGGGGACTATATGCTCTGTCACGCTATGAACTATAGACAATCTTTAGAAGGTCATCCTCCATAGAATTTATTCTGGGGCTTATTTCAGAACAAACAACCACCGCATGTGCGCATTCTATTCCAGTTTTTCAGAAGCAATTAGCTTTACAAAAGTTAAGTCCTCTACCTATTGTCAGAGAAGAGGCAAGTAGCATTGCTAGAATCTGGTGGTAACTTTGGAGTCCAAGCACAGCATTGCCCACTCCACCACAGGTGTTAGAGTCTCTATGAGGCCCCTTGGAAATGTAGGGAATGGAGTATCAGGATTGCAGGGTATCTTCAGTATCTAACTAGGTGTACAGATGGTAGGAAAATAAAGTGCAATGAAGATTTTAAAATATTATTTCAGTAGTTCCAGGCTTATAAAAAAACTCAATAAAATATCACTGTTATCGTGTTACTACTGACTAGACGTCATCCAGCTAGCATCCTCTATGCCCTTCGCCTCATTAATTTTCCCCCCAAAATGTCAGTGTGTTACTGGGAGTTGATTTCAATCAGTCTTTTCCTGTCTGTTTTTTTCTGTAGGCACAGTCTCTCTTTCACTACGCATCCTCCTCTTATGTCAGTTTGTTGACAGGCTATTCAGCCTTCCAATCCATCCTCAATCATCATTCCTTATATTCAGGAAATTGAGAGTTGACATAGCACAAAAAGTGTGACCTAAATGAGCCAACAAAAGCCCACCAGCTCCAAACTCAAATTTTTACACATCCAGTTGTTAAATCAATCTAAATAAGCAGATAGTCCGAAATAAGAAGATTTTTAGCCATTTAAAGCCTGCTATTTTGTGTAGCCTGTAAAAATGCATCCAACATCTGCTAGCAATAGATAAAATAATCTCAGGCTGTAAAGCCCCGAAGCTGCTGCTGCCCTTTGGAGTTCTCTGAAGCAGAGATTCCCTGCTGTGCTGCCAACTGACATCAGCCGGACATATATGTCCTTCTCTGTCTCCCATCACCCCTGGGAGTTCCATTGCCCTCTTCCCTTTCTGAGGGGTGGCTCTTGCTCCTTGGTTCCTAGGAGGGACTTCCATCTCATGCAAACTTTTCAAAGTGGCATTCAGTAAAGCCTGTGTGTATTATTGCCACTTTTTGCTTGATCTGCCCTCCATATCACTCAAAGCTCCTACAATGACTTAAAATATTCCCAGGTTCACTAGACACAATGTGAATCTAATTCCCCAAGCAAAAACATTCTACCATTTTTCATTTATTGGTCAATATCCAGCTATGCCCTAGTGTTATATGACAGTATTATCACTGAGGTATAGGTGATTATTATTTTAGAGTTGTATAACTTGTGACAGAAGTGGATGAATTCATAGATAACTACCAGTTCCCTTAACTCCTCAACTTTCCACTTTAATGATAATATCATACCCTCACAGGATCAGTCATATTATATTACAAAAGTGTTTGGAGATCAAAAGCATATAAAGTGAAGAACATCTTGTGGTGCCAGGAAAATAAGGGAACACTCGTAAAATTTTTGAGGTTTCTCAAAAGCACACTAAGTCCTACCTGAATGTCTACAACCAAAGCAAACCGAGTCATAAAGTAATGATAGTATTGGACACACAGATTAAAATAAATATTCATTGTTCCATTCTGTTATAAACAAATAATGAAATAAGCAAATAAGTGGGGAGAAAAGATGGCTCTTTCTTATATAGTAGAATGCCAATTAACAAATATAGAAGGAAAGGAAATACCAATAGAGAATCAGTCTTAGATAACTATCACAGTGACAGCTGCAGACAAGATTCATCATGGATCAAATATTAATGGGTGAAAGTTGGAGGAAAACATTTGTGTGTTTTCAATAAATCTACCCAAGATACTTATTAACTACAGAGGGAGAAATAGTAAATTTACAGAATAGAAACATGGCAGACACCCTCTTACCCAAATGATGAAGGTTACTATCATCTGTAACAAGACATAAAGATCACAAACCCCTAACTATAATACACGGAGGATACCAGAACATCATCTCTGTGGTATCCTTCCCAGAATGTGAAACTTCACTCCAATTGTGAATTGAAACCATTCTATAAAATAACTGATGAATATCCTGTATAAATGTCACATGATAAAAAAAATAACAAGGAGCTTAGAAACTGTTACAGGAAGAAACAAAGGAAAATTTACAGCTGAACTTAATGCAGGGTGCTAGGTAGGATCCTGGAACAGAGAAAGAATAACAAAGAAAAAAAACTTGTGAAATTTGAGAAAAAGTTTATAGTTTAGTAAAATTATCAAACAGAGGTGAATTTCCTTTTCTTAGGATTGTACTGTGGTTATGTAAGTTGTTAACATTAGGGGAAGATGGGTGAGAGATATAAAGAACTTGTCATATTTTTTTCTCAACCTTGCTATAAGTCTAAAATAGATCCGAATAAAAAGCTTAATAAAATAGAGCAAAATAAAAAATAAGCCTAATAAAATAAAGCAAAATAAAAATAGTGGATGGTCAGTGAGGCAAACACTAGAATGCTAGTCTCACAGCTGGGAAAAATGAACTGAAGTGAGGTAACAGGAAGTCTTTGATTCAATTTTTGAAGTTAAAAAAAAAAGAAACAGAAAATTCCATAATTTAACCATAGCAACCTAGACACAAACACCTAATTTTCCATTCGGGTTTGACTATCTATACTGTTTATTATTATCTAAAAGTAACAGGCAAGAAGTAAATTGCCAAATAAAAAGAATGAATTTTTTTAAAAAGTGTCAATTGCCAAGAAGTATAAAGAATGAGAAAATTGCATATGGCATCTTCACTGTGTTCTACCTTTGGTGTTTTCTAGATTGTCATTCAAGAATAAAATCAATCCAGTAGAGCACAAAGAAAATTACATATATTTGTGGCTAATTACGATTGCACTTCTTACTGTGTTCTACCTTTGGTGTCTCTAGATTGTCATCCAAGAATAAAATCAATCTAGTGGAGCACAAAGAAAATTACATGTATTTGGGAGCTAATTAAGATTACAATCTGGGAAAAAAAACACAGGTCCAAGCGTTCTTGAAAATGTGCTTCAAGGCTTTACAAAGTGGAGCTATATTTATAGCTTTAATCTGAAAGACAGTTGGTAATTACATCCCTTCTTAGGAAGGATGATTAGTTAGCAAAAGTTTAATCATCCTATAGAGGTTTTCAAAATGGCGGAATAGAGGTGGTTACTTCCATGGGTATTCCGTGGAGTGAAATCAAGAAAGCAGACAGGCAGCTTCTGAGAAAGGTGGGTGAATAATAATAATAATAATAATAATAATAATAATAATAATAAGTGGGAGGACTTCCCTGGAATTTAAAACTGAACATTCAAAGCAGATCAGAGACTCAGGAGGTTGGATATAATAAAATAAGGAAAAAGTCCCCTGCTGCACAGCCACTGCTATGGCTGGGCTGAAAGCACCAGCCAGAGTAGTCCCTTCATGAGCATAGTGGAGGGATAAGGGAATTAAAGGAACTCACATTTTTGGAAGGCCTGACGTGCGTCTGGGTACTGAGCATATAGAGATGGAGGCCATGCCTGGCCAACATGAAAGAGCACTGCACAGGATACATGTGTGGTAAAAGAAGCTGCCATCTCACCAGACAGCATGTGGAGAACAAAGGAAGGAACTATTCTGCAGCTGCTGTGTAGGGGCTGGCAGCTGATGGGGCTGATTCCTGGCAAAGGAGCTTGGCCTGAAATACAGGCCCAGTGAACACACAGTGCATGATATAGAGTGTGCTTAAGTGATCAGGAGAAAATCAAACGTGGAGAGAGGTTTACACAGGGGACTACTGGGCATAGAAACCCACCAAGCTGTACCCCTCCCCCTCCTGCTTGCAGGACTGGCTGGAAGAGACGAATCTGACTGGAACTCTGAAGTTGCAGAGGTCAGGAGAGTGTTTGGAGACTGAACCTGAGACCAGGAAATATGAGGTCCACAGGTGATGTAGGGGACTAAGAATTGGCTCCCCCACTATAGGAGTGGAACTCAGGGGAGGACCCTTGGGTACAGTCTTCCAGTGTGAACCAGCAAGTACTGGGTGCTGGAGGTGCTCTGATTTAAAATCTCCAGACCAATTGGCATTTAGCAAAGAGCCTGGAACCCATCTAAACCTAAACCCTGCCTCCAGGAATTCCGCCTATAGGACTACCTCTCTCACTCCAGCAATCCAGAGGGTGGAGCATCACGCTCCAGACAACCCCACCTAATTTTACTGAGAAGGGAAACTGAGATTCTTTTGAATGCCAACAGAAAAAAATTCTATTTTCATCAAGATCTTTTATTTGTCCTCTGTTTGATTGTGACCTTAATGCTACATGGACGTTTATACATATTCATATTTTTTCTAATTTCTAGCATCTTTTTAAGAATTTTAATATTTATTTTTTAGTTATCAGCGGACACAACATCTTTGTATGTGGTGCTGAGGATCGAACCCGGGCTGCACGCATGCCAGGCGAGCACGCTACTGCTTGAGCCACATCCCAGCCCTCATTTCTAGCATTTTTGAAGCCAGTTATTTTCCATGTATTAGTTTTTTGTGAACTAGAATGTTTGATTAGTATATTTTAGTATTCTTTTATTCTTATTTTTAATTTTTACTTTTTATATATACATATGTATGTGTGTGTGTGTGTGTGTGTGTGTATATATATATATATATATATATATATATATATATATATCCTGTTTTCCTTGATTCTCTTTTTTTCTGCTATCTGCCAGGAGTTGTTCTCTCTTTCACTCTTCCTTTAATCTTTTATTTCTGTCTTCTCTCCTCCTCCCTCATAATCATCACATCCTATATGATTCTGTTCTCTCCCCGTCCACCATTTTAAATTATAAACCCTTCTGCACACCTGTTATTTTTATTGTAGGCAATAACTGATCATACAATTTCTGTTTGTTGTGATAATTAACATTATAGATGTTAAAGTAGGAACTATTTGGTGTATGCTGTATATTGTTTGCATTGGTTGTTATTATTTGTCTCCCTCTAAACACTGAGGTACTGCAAACCTTCAGGGACACTATAAGTCCACAGGGTAGAAACTCTACTGCCTCAAATCCATACTGTTAGGTGGGTAGATGCACAAACAACATGAAAAAGCAAGGGAACAAATTGCCCCAAGAAAACAAAGATACTCCCATAACAGAATTCATTAGCACCACAGGGGGAAAAATGTCAGAAAAGGAGTTTAGAATATATATAGTTAAACTGATCTGCAAAATAAAGGATGGTATAAGAAATAAAATCAGAAAATACAGGAAGTAAGTGAAAGATCAAGAGGCAGAGATTCTGAAAAAAAAATGCAAAAATCCTTGAAATGATGGAAACAATAAACCAAATTAAAAATTCAATAGAAAACATCACCAAAAGACTAAATCACTTGGAAGACAGAACCTCATGCCTGAGGAGAATCTTGAAAATAGAATTGACCACAGAGAGAAGAGGTTAAGAAACCATGAACAGAACTTCCAAGAATTATGGTATAATTTTGTCATTTTTTATAGCTGCATAGTACTCCATTGTGTATAGATGCCACATTTTTTTTATCCATTCATCTACTGAGGGGCATCTGGGTAGAGCAGATTATGCTTAGTGAAGGTAGCCAATCCCTAAAAAACAAATACCAAATGTCGTCTTTGATATAATGAGAGCAACTATGAACAGAGCAGGGAGGAAGAGTAGGAAGAAAAGATTAACATTAAACAGAGACATGAGATGGGAGGGAAAGGGTGAGAAAAGGGAAATTGCATGGAAATGAAGGGAGACCCTCATTGCTATACAAAATTACATACAAGAGGTTGTGAGGGAATGGGAAAATAAACAAGGAGAGAAATGAATTACAGTAGATGGGGCAGAGAGAGAAGCTGGGAGGGGAGGGGAGGGGGGATAGTAGGGGATAGGAAAGGTAGCAGAATACAACAATTACCAATAGGACATTATGTAAAAATGTGGAGGTGTAACCGATGTGACTCTGCAAGCTGCATTTGGGGTAAAATTGGGGGTTCATAACCCACTTCAGTCCAATGTATGAAGTGGGTTATGTCAAGAGCTTTGTAATGTTGTGAACAACCAATAAAAAAAAAAAAAAAGAATTATGGTATAACATAAAAAGACCAAATTTAAGATTTACTGGGATAGATAAAGGCATAGAGATACAAACCAAAGGAATGTATAATTTTTTCAATGAAATAATATCAGAAAAATTCCCAAACCTAAAGAATGAAATGGAAAATCAAATACAAGAGGCTTATAGGACCCCAAATGTACAAAATCACAACAGACCCACACCAAGGCAAATTACAAAGAAAATGCCTAACATACAGAATAAGGATAGAATTTTAAAGGCTGCGAGAGGAAAATATCAGTTTACATATTGGGGAAAACTAATTCAGATCTCAGCTGATTTCTCAGCCCAGACCCTCAGGCTAGGAGGTTCTGAAATAACATAGCTTGTTATGCTCTGAAAGAAAATGGGTGATGAGTGCCAACCAAGAATCCTATATCCAGCAAAATTAAGCTTCAGATTTAAAGATAAAAGAAAAACTTTCCATGATAAACAAAAGTTAAAAGAATTTGCAACTAGGAAGCCTGCACTATAGAACATTCTCAACAAAATATTCCATGGGGGGACAAAAAAGTGAAAACCAGCAAAGGGAGAAGCTACACTAAAGGAACTACACTAGTATATTTAGTTTCAAAGGAGAAATTAAGTTCAAATTAAAAACTAGAAATAAACACAAATAACTGGAACAAATTATATCTCAATAATAAACCTGAACATTAATGGCCTAAACTTATCAATCAAAATACACAAACTGACAGATTATATTAAAAACAAGCCATATGGTGTCTCCAAGAGGTTCACCTCATAGACAAAGACATCCACAGACTGAAGGTGAAAGGAAAGGAAAAAGCAGTCACTCACGTGGATCATATAAACAAGCAGGGGTTTTTAATCCTCATATCAGAGAAAGTGGACTTTAAACCAAAGTTAATCAGAAGGGACAAGGAAGGCCATCTCATATTGCTTAAGGGAATTATACATCAAGACATAACAATGGTATATATTTGTGCCCTTAAACAATGGAGCATCTATATAGATCAAACAAACCCTTCTTAATTTCAAGAATCAAATGGACCATAACACAATAATACTGGGTAATTTTAATATACCTCTGTCACCACTGGATAGATTCTTCAAACAAAAGCTAAATAAAGAATCTATAGAATTAAAAAATACAATTGATAATTTAGACTTAACAGACATATACAGAATATTTCATCCATCAGTGACTGAATATGTTTTCTTCTCAATAGCACCTGGATCCTTCTCTAACATAGACCATGTTATGTAAGTCATCACATACATTGGCATACAATTGTAATATTACCTTAGTATATTTTTAGCATCTGAAGGAGTTATTTTGATGCTCCCTTTCCATTGATACTATTTTTTGTGTTCTTGCTTTTTTTTTTTATTGTCTGATTGTTTAGTTATTATCAAATTTTATCCGTATTATTTATTCTCTATTTCATATATTTCTGCTCCTACTCTTATTTTTCCCTTCCTACGATGTAATTTTAAAATAATTTGTTATCCTAACTTATTTCTTATACAAGTACTTTATAAATGTTCATCTGAGTACTGTTTCATCCCAGAGGTCCTAATATTTTAAGACTTTATCACTAAGTTGAAAGCACTTTTTATTTACTTTTCTTGTGCTTTCTTCCTTGGCCTCTGAGGCATTTGTAAGTGTGCCATTTAATTTTGGAATAGTTGACATATGGGGGTGGTGTTCTATATATCTTAAGGTGATTGATTTCTAATGTAATAAATCATGCAGGAAACATTGTCTGCATGATTTCAAATTTAAAAAAAAGTAATGGAAATGCTTTTATATTGATTGTATTGGTTACATACATGTCAAAACTGATCAAATTGCATACTTCAAATATGTGCATTTTATTGTACTTCAATTTTATCTCAATATAGCTATGGAGGAAAAAAACATCCTAAAAGTGAAAAGGAAGAAAAATCTAACTATAACCTCTAATGTCACTTGCCTTTGATTATCTGCCTTTATCACCAATTTGAGAGGTCACCTAACTAAGCAGCATGATCCCATCAGCTTTGTTCTAGATAACACCTCTGACTCATTGGTCCCAGTGGTAATGGTTGCCTAAGTTGTTATTTAAATCAGTTGAAATCACCAATCCTTCCCTGACCTACACAAGTGTTGTAACATCAGAGGGCCCAAAACCTCACCCTCGGACTGACACTACCGTTTTCTGAACACACCACCAATGAAGAGCTATGAAGTTTAATTACCAATGTGCAGACCACCAGTGGCTTCACTGTTCCTGAGTTCCTATCACCTTGCCCTGCTCTTCAGCCCTGCCTGTTTCTTTATTCCACAAATATCCCTAAATGCTACCCTGGGGAGGTGGATTTGAGACTTAGGGCTCCTGCCTTCTCACATTAGGTCACATCACGAATAAAGTCTTCCTTTTCAGTGATTGGCATATTGCATGGCAAATGGCCTCATTTGGAAACCTAAGAAAGGGATTAAGTAAGGCCTTATTCTCTGAAGGTCAGAAGAAGTTACCATTGCCAACATTGACTCTCGCGGTAGGTTTGCAGCCCAGTTCAGAGCTTCAGCTATGGACTGACATGTCTGACATCTGATTGACAATGGCCCACAAATGCATACTAAGTGCCCTAAATCAATGTCACTTCATTTTGATTTTGTTTCCTTGACATTAGTTAGGTTTACTTTTGAAACTGCATGCTCATTTCTGACTGGGGAGTATTGAAAGAAAGAGTAAGGAATAATCAGTGCAATTACATCTAACGATTATGAAAGCATAAAGCCAAACGTTACTTAAATTAAAATCCAAATAGAAGTAAAGAAGACTTGCTAATCGTGTGTTGGGGTGGAGGGGTTTTTATTTTGGCCAAGAAATTCCAAGAAACTATGATTTTATCATTCTTGCGACAAGGTTATACAGACAGGTAAGTTTTTTAAAAACGTTTGATTATTAGGATAAAATTGCCATAACTTTTTTCTTCCTTAATAATTAAAGTCTTGCAAGACTTCAAAGAAAAAAGAAAACTTAAGGTAAAATTCTGCACAGATGATCTAATTGGCTGTATATTTAGAATTTCACAATGTACATTCATTAGACACATGAACAATGATTATTTATATTGACTATTCTCACTTTGCTAATTTATGTATTGAAAAGTTACCATTGTGTTGTGTAGGTTGGTGATTCTCAACCCTGGCTGCACATAAAAATCACCTGGTGAGCTTTTAAGAAAAATGCCAATGCTTAGTCCCCTCCTTCAGAGATTCTGATTTAATTCATGAGGGGTGGAAATGAGCATTGATGTTTTAGAAGTTCCAACAGAGATTCTAATGTGCCAAAAAACTAGGGTGAAAAATAACTGTTACTGATGTTTTTTTTTCCAAATACATTTGTCATTTAATATATAAGATAAACATCATAACTCAAAAATTACATTTTGGCAAGATATGCCTTGATTCAATTTTTGGAGCAGTATTCTTGAACTTTAATACAAATGGATATCATGAGATATGCTAAATAGATTGAATCTAAATAATAAAATCAGAAGCATTAAGTTGTGATTACCTCATCCCAGTAGAATTTAAGATTTAAGATTATTTTGAGGGCTGGGGCTGTGGCTCACCTACCATGCGTGAGGCACTGGGTTCGATCCTCAGCACCACATAAAAATCAAATAAAGATATGGTGTCCACCTGTAACTAAAAAAATAAATATTAAAAAAGATTATTTTGGTATGAGAATTGTTCTCAGTTTAATTTATCTTCCCCTCCCCCAAAATCACTGTATGTTGTGAATCTAAACCTATATTTTTGTTTTGTGTGTCTATTCGTATACTAAATTTAACCATACATAGTTACATAATCCAAAATTTTTAAAACATTGTAAGTTCCACTGATTTTCTTGATTAATGCATCAGTAATTTGAAAAACAAATGAGAAAACAATGCTCTACTGAGTTAATCACTTTTAGAACACGTCTCACTGTGTAAGAACTATGAAATGTATTTGGAATAGTCTTAATTAAAATTAACACATCTTCATCTAGTGCTGTGGGAAGGTGACTATTTTCATCATCTTTTCTAGTTGGTTTGACAATCAAAAGAACGGGTTTCATTTATGCAAGCTTTTTTTTTACCCATCTACCTCATATAAAAGACCAGGTTGATGTGAAAAATCAATATGGCTTGACTCACAATAATTCTGGGTGATGGTTTCTTGGTAATTCGGTCTTTGATACAGTTTTCAACCCTGAATTAAAGTCTTGTGAGCTAGTCTCTAGCTGGAAAAACTATTAACATTCTACTAGTGAGCACACCTGGCCTAAATAGCAGCATTTTCCTATTATTCTTGTTTTTAAAGAAAGTTTAGGGGATGACCATGGAGACCAAGGTTCTTCATATCCTTGGGCTAAATATATACCTTTCTGTTGAGTTGTTTCACTCAGTAAAATACTCTTTAAAAGTAACTAGTGGGGCTGGGGATGTGGCTCAAGCAGTAGTGCGCTCGCCTGGCATGTGTGCGGCCGGGGTTCGATCCTCAGCACCACATACAAAGAAAGATGTTGTGTCCGCCGAGAACTAAAAACAAAATAAATTTTAAAAAAGTAACTAGTGGATTGGGGTGTAGCTCAAGGGTAGACCACTTGCCTAGGATGCATGAGGCCCTGGATTCAACATGCACATACACACACCACACACACACACACACACACACACACACACACACAATGTATGTGTCAAGACAGTACTCAAAGTATCAGGAAGCTCATTGTTTATTTAATTTTTTTTTTAAGATGAAGGATTGGGGGCTGGGATTGCAGCTCAGTGGCAGAGCTCTCACCTTGCACGTGTGAGGCCCTGGATTCGATCCTTAGCACCACATAAAAACATAAATAAATAAAAATAAAGGTATTGTGTCCATCTACAATTAAAAATAAAGGTGGAGGATTAATCCCAGCTATTTCTCCAAACTTAATTACTAAAATATTTGTTGAGTACCCTCTATCCATGTGCCAGGGCTTCTGAAATAACACCAGGAAGAAAAAATATCTCTCCTTAGGACATTTAATTGCTTCTTACTTTAACACCTCCAGTCTAAAATAAAAACTGAGCCCTATTTTTTGCCAAGTCGAATCTATGCTATCCATGAGAAAATCATTCTTGTTTCTTCTGCATCATACTCTATCAAACACCCTTCTCTTGTCCCTGTGGTATATTTTCACTTTAAATCTATTTATTTATCAATAATAAGTTCAGATTTCAGCATCTTCAAATAGAAGAAAGGGAGGGGAGGGCTGGAGAGAAGGAAGGAATGGCAAGGAAGGGAAAATACATACTTCTTTTTTTGGGAAAAAGCTTGGTAATAAAGCCAGTCCTCATTATTTTCAGATTCCATACTGGCAAAAACTTATTTGTAATCAATGCTTGTGACTCTTTGTGGTCATTTGTAGACATGCGAGAGACGTGCCATTCAATGCACGCATTTCAAACTGATATCGAACAAGGTAAGACCACTTTCTTATTTCAGCTTTCAGACTCTAAATAAGTGCTATTTTTTATAGTTTAATTCATGATGTTGGGTTAATTAACAGAAGAGTTAAACGATGTTATCTTTATATCAGCCATTAGAGGTTTCAAATAGAAAAATCAATTATTTCTTTTCGTTGAGGTGCTGAAGGTGAAATGGTACTGTGAATGTTACTGCAAATTCTATTAAAAACTTCAACATTAAAGATAATTAATTTGATCTGATAGTAATATAGATATTTATTTTGTGGAGTATGAGGTTGGCATAAAAGCAACATTTTTAATAATTTTAGGAGCCTGTGAAGTAAAAGTATACTTTGAACTAGTTGCGATACAAACAGTTCAAACAGACTGTGATGCTCCCATTAAGACAGATATTGCCCTTGTCAGAATGTACAAATAGTTTGACATACAATTTTATAGTAATTGAGTCAAAAAGTTTTGTGATGAGACTGATGAAACTTATGTAGAAAACAAAATAATTTAGGTTGTTGGTATATACACCTCCTCCAGCTTTTAGAATTGCTTCATAAATTTTATCTTAAGTTTCTTATAAGTGGTAGAATCAACTTTTTTGTGTGTGAACCTATCTACGAAATTTTAATTGCATTTTGTTCAATTCTATTTAGTATACAATAATAGACTACCTAATGGCTGCCAAAGATATACCAACCCCTACAGCCTATGAATTTTACTTTTTCTGGGAAAGAAGGATGTGATGAAGTTAAAGATCTTGAGATGGAGACATTGTCCTATATTATCTAAGTGAACACTAATCGCTACTGAGGGAGATGTAGAAGAGTGTAAGCAATCAGGGCAAGATTGTAAGAGAGGAGGTCAGGGGCAGGGCCATCCCAAAGGAACATGGAGAGGGTCTTCCAATGAGGTCAACTTTCCAGATGACAAAAGTTCTCATGGACTTAAGCCAGGGACCCAGTCAGACAGACACTTCCAAACTCATGCTTGTAAGTGGGGGATCCAACAGAAAAACTAAAATTGACACATGAGTACAGGGTGGGAGGCACCAAAGAACAATAGTGAGGACAGTGTAGACAGGGGAAGGATAAAGAAAAAAGGAAATCCCAGGGATCAAAAAAACAAGCCAAAACTTCCTCTCTGGACTCCTGACTCTAGGACCCCTTCTCTTTGGAGAAGTCCGTCTCTGTCTCTTTTGCAAAAAAAAAAAAAAAAAAAAAAAAAACCAAAAAAACTGCTGCTTGCTTGCTGCCTTTGTGTCCTGTTCTTTAATTCTTTGCCAATGGAGACAACAAACCCAAGACTCCCTAGACATTAACACAGTAAAAGGAAAATTTGGTACAAGGAAAAAAGGAAGTCAATAAGACCAGGAGACAAGAGATTGGAGAGATGTGGCCATAGACCAAGGATTGCTGGCAACCACCACTCTGTTGTTATGGGAGAAGTAAATGTCTCCAAAGAGGGTCCAAAGAGTTCACAGACAGAAGGAACTCAGGAGCAGGAGGGTTCTTGGCATACTTGATGGAAAAGAATTTCGGCATGTTCCACTTAGAGGCATAGACAGGTTTAGTTAGCAAGTAGATACACATTCAAGGAGAATGTGGCCATTTGGATAGTGAGCAACACCATTTTGGGTTTCCTGGCTCTTCTTTCAAAGAAAAATTGGTAAAGGGTGGGTATGGAACTGTATGTAGGGTGATATTAACCCAGTGAGTCAAGGTTTCTGGTGGTCTGGACATTCTCAAGATCCTTACAGTTATGTGATCTATAAGGATCAATAGAAAATGATGGAAAGTCCCCTACTTATAATTTCTTCAGGATATTTTATATGTCTTTGCTTAATCTGTTTATTGGGAAGTTAGTTAACAGATTTACTGTTAGTTAGCAGATTTACTGATTTCCCAGGAATTTGGGAATAACAGTCTTGCCAAAGATACCGGTTTGGGAAGTGACAGGCCTGGAAAAGTATGCAGAACTTCTGAATTAAAAATACTCCCTTGTCCTTTCTTTATGTTTTCTTTCTACCTATATCTTATTTCTCCTATCCTACCTCACTGTGAAAACAGATTGCAGAGTTTTGGCCTAGAGAACCATGAAAAAATAAATTTCTATTGTTTTAGGCCACCAGATTAGCAGTAATCTGTTTTAGTAGTCACAGGAAACTAATCAAAGCCATAGGGGACAATGTGAGTGATGGAAACATGAGGTTAAGGAAATAATTCTACAAAATGGGCTTGCTGAGCTGACCCTCACATGCTTCTTTTCCAAGAAGCACTTTACCTGCAGCCCTGCCTGGTTTAAGGATATGACAGGATATGTCACGTTCCTCAGGAAATTACCTATTATCTACAGGAGAAATGCAGGCCCAAAAGAGAAACCCAGGTTACCCTGAAAGGGGAGAACTTTGTGACCCTTTTCACAGATCAGATTCTGGAACTCAGGGAAAGAAGGATTATTCCTTCTAACCATAATAATCTGTAAGAATTTATGGGTAAGAATCCAATTAAAACTGGTCAGCGTGGCCCAAATTGACCTAGAGTTGTCATGACAGTGGAGAGTTGAAAGTCTGAGGTCATCCTGCTGTCAGTCAAAAGTCAAGAGGAGGACATAGGCTGTAGACTCTGGAAACTTCTCTGTGATCCCCAATAAAACTAGAGTGCAGTAGATGCACACTGTCCCTCTCTTCTCTGAGAGGACCCACTGTCTCCCTTGAGAGTGTCCCATTCCCTGTTTGCTTTTTCTATCTCTTCAATAACCTTGTGCGTGTTTTGAAATCTGACTTAATTGCAAAATTAGGGTTTGAAGTGTGGGGGGGAGTCATTGTGCTACTTCAGTTTCCTGGAAGGCCCCAGCACTGTAACAAAAATATTTGATGAATATAGCACCAAAATTTCAGGGGTTTTAGCTCTTTAATTTGAATTGCAATGGTTGGAATTGAGACAGGGGCAAAGGACAAGTAGTCAGCATAGTGAATGAGCCCCCCTTTAAAAAAATTTATCTGTCTCTCTCAGATTTATTCCTGCTGTAGTAGTTAGGACAAAATAGACGGTGGAAGAGTAAGAGGCATAACAGTCATACACAACAGTATGATCTTGAAGATGTATGAAATACTCTCAAATTTTTTTGAGTATATACATGTGTGTGCAATTTTTTTTTTCCAGGGGGGTTGAACCCAAAGGTTCTGGGGGTTGAACCCAAGGGTGTTCTACCACCCCTGAGCTACATCCCATCCTTTTTTGATTTTTTGAGACAGGATCTTGCTAAGTTGATGAGCCACTGTAAGGCTGTAAAATAAATATATAAATAAACACACACACACCAGATAATTTTTTTAGTGGAGGAATAAATTTAACATTAATAAATGAAGCATTACCTAAATACACAAAACTTAATCTAGTAGGTCTCAAAGGGAACTCCCCAAAAACTTTTTAAAGAGTCCTAAGGCATTCTTTTTTCCAGCCACACATCTGTGGGAGGCCAGACTTTCTTTATGTACTTTAACTGAAACAACATATTACAACAGTTTGAAAGTAGATGCAAATATGGGAATCCACTTTTCTTGTAGTAAGCCAGATATAAAATTTTTCAAAATGTGATAAAATTGCCACTTTTCTTGTTACATATTTTACTACATTGTTATAGAAAATAATCATTTTCGTTAAAAATCTTATTTTTGCTAACAGAATATAGGTATATATAAACGTATACACATACACATAAATTTCTTTCCTATCAGCCAAACCTAGAGGTATGAAATGAGTAAACTGAGTGGCTTTCTATGAATTCCTGTGCTGTGTTAGTTCCAGACTGAATAGTTCATAAGTCCCATGACTTTCCTCTGAAATTTGTTCACTCAAGAAAGTTCCTTGTTCTTCCTGTTTGCTTACAGGGATCAATGTATTGTTTGTTTCCATCTTGAACATATTCACCTGACATTTTCTCCAAGTCTTTGACCTTGTTCATGTTTATCTAGCACAATTCTTTGGTGTATTCTCTGGGAATAGGTCATTCCAAGGCTTGAGCACTATGATCAGTTGCTATTTTATTCACACTTTGCTGCTTATGCTTACACCCAAGACATCTTAGGATTTCAACTAATAAAATCTCAACTCCAGGACACTCACAGTAGTGAAGCATAACTGAGTATCTAATATTTCCAGAGACATGCTTTCAATTTTAAGTTTCTTAATCTCAGCATTGTTGACATTTCAGGCTGGACAGTTCTTTGTTGTGAGGGGCTCATCTATTAAGTATGTTTGGTACCTTTGCCCTCTACCCATTAGAAGCCAGCAGCACTTCCTCCCTTAGTGTACCCCCAAAATGATCCTGAACATTGCCAGATGTCCCCTAGGGGACAAAAATACTGACATTAAGTTACAAGGATTTAAACTGAAGGATTACATGATGGACCGTATTATGCTGGGATCTATCAGGGAGGTAGGCCAATATTCTGAGCCTAGGAACCTGATTTGCTATTATCTTTTAGTATGAAAGTAGTCATTCATGTCTCCAGTCAAGCCTTCAAATGACAGCCTATGTAGACTAAGGATGTCTTCTAAGGCAAAACACTGAACATCCTAGTAGATACATTGTTCTACAACTATAGGTCAGGTCAATTGCTAATTTGATGGCTGAATTCTAGGCACTGTTATATAAATGACAGTATTATTATATAATACTATATATAAAATGACAGTATTATTAATCTAATGACAGTATTGTATTAAGTTTTGTTCTCCTCTTCCCAAACAAAAGGGACTAGAGCAAACCATGACAATATTTATTTTGGTAGTGAGATTCAATCCAGGGGTGCTCTACCAGAGCCACATTACCAGCCCTTTTGAGACAGGGTCTTGATAAATTGCTGAGGCTGGCCTCGAAACTGCTATACTCCTTAGCCTCCCCAGTTGCTTGGCTTATATTAAAGCAAACGTATTAGCATTATTATCATCATCATCTGAACAACGCTGGCAAAAATCAGTGTTACATGTGCTAGAAAGTAGGTTTTATAGGCACCCAGTTTGATGGAAAAGTAAGTTTGAAAACATTTTACAATAAAAATGCCCATGGCTTAAAAACAAAAAGATTTAAATTTCATCTTCCATCACAATGTTGTTAGAACTTGTTTTAATTACACTTCTAAATGCTATATAAAGCAACTACTCGCAAACCACCACAGGGGAGTTGGTATTAATGTTATTAATTTTCCAAGAATATTAGGGGTAAGTATTCCATTTAAAAAAAAAATGACTGATAGAACATTACTTACAGATATTCAACTCATGGGCATTTCTCTCTTCATGACCCTGCTAATATATACGTGGAAAGAGGAAAAAAAAAAAAAAAAAAAAAAAAACCCTGTTCCAACTCCCTATATAAGAGGTTGATTTAAATCCTTCAGCTTTAGATTTAGGTCAATCTATTCTGGATCTCTCTAGAACTGCTAATCCAAAATCCCCTGAAGTTGTTTCAAATGAGTTCCTGCAGAAAATTCTTAGCAGAGATGCAGAGAGATGATGGGCAAGACTCACTCACAAGACCGGTTCATCTTTCCCTCCTTTCTAGTCCTCTCGACAGCTTCCCTTATCCTTCTAATCCATGTTTGAAATCCTTTACCCACATCTTTCCAGTCTTTTTATAATAACTGAAGTAAGACTGTGTGTGTGTGTGTGTGTGTATCATTAGCACATACAGTATAAATACCCCACTTTTTTTTTTTAATCTACCCTATTTTCTAGTTTTTTAAATATATGCACAAACACAGAGACACACAATAGCTACTCAGAAGGGCTTGGTCAACACATGCTCCCAAAACATAGAAAACTTAAAGATAGGCATGATTTTGGATTGAAACAAAAAGAACGGTTTTTTTTTTTTTTTTTTACTGTACAATTTTTTTTTTAAATAATCCAAACCAAAAAATTTATAACTCTTCAGGGTTAGGGAGATAGCTTAGTGGCAGAGCACATGCCTAGCATATGTGAGGTCCTGGGTTCCATCCCTGGCACTAGGGGAAAAAAACAAAAACAAAAAAACCTCATGGCTTTTTTAGAAAACTTACAGTGAAAAAATACATGTACAAATATCAGAGATTCAACTAGAATACTATTTAACATAAAAAAGGAAACAGACTTTTTCTTTTATTTTATACATTTTGTACTTATTCAATTTACTTTGAACCTAGCTAACCTGGAGTTTTATACACTGCTCAAATTTCTTTGCTAGTGAGTCTCAAGTCTAACAATAATTTCCTTTTAAGTGTATTCATTTTTGTCTAAGAAATAAACATAAGGAGTCTGATTTTTTAAATTTTATTTTACATGTTTATTTTTATCATAAATTTATTTCAATCACTTTGGACCCAGCATCTCCTTAGGCTTTACCCATTCGTCAAACTGCTCTGCTGTGAGATAGCCAAGCTCAATAGCAGTTTCCTTTAAAGTTGAACCTTTTTTGTGTGCAGTCTTAGCAATCTTTGCTGCCTTGTCATACCCTGAAGAAAAAATAGACAACACCAGAGTTAATGAAATTTGGTTTTCTAAAGCAAAAAGTAATACTGTTTACTTGATATTGATGCTAGAAGTCTTCTTTAATGACATATTCCAAAAATTTTTAAAAAGTATTTAAAGTGAATATCTTGATAATTTACTTCTCATATAGAATAAAATCTTTACTTGTTTTAAGGTATAAAGACTTGAACATACCTCACTTTAAGTAGCACATGTCCTCCTACATTGAAATTGTCCATTAACTTAGGTATTTCACAAAGAAAACAAAAAAGAATATATAGCACCAAGACACAAAAGTACACCGGGTACATTTTCTCCAACAACATGTTTAACCAGCAACAATTATCTTTCTAAGAAAGCATTAATGGGTTAGATGCTCCAGTCCTGCAGAAAATGTACATAGTACCATAACAACTGGCAACTGGTGACTAGCTCTGAGGGGAGAGAAGTCCCTTCAGTGAAGGAGGAACAGCCAGTGCTCTCAGGAGAGACATGCCTTCCAGCAGCAGTTCTTCTGAGTCTCTACTGCAGTGGCTTCCATTCCCTGGCCTCTCCTCAGACATTACAAGGATACGGGGGGGGGGGGGGGGGGGGGGGGGGGCAGTATAGCAGAAATATATACCGGTACAAAAGATCACAGGTACATTGCTGACTTCCGAATTATTTGCTTTAAAATGAAGTTAAGGATTGGGCATTTGGCCTTGTGGTCTTGACTTAATATAACTTTTTTAAAAATTAGAAAAAATAAATGACCACCACCACCACCACCACCACCAACAACAACAAATCAGAAGGCAAAAGCAAGAATGAAAATGAAAACAAGGTAGGAGGAAAGACCAAAAAAACAAAGACCAGGGGAATACGACCTAAGGTAAGAAGGCTGCTGAGGCAATATGATTAACAACCCAGTAAGGTGTTACATGTCTATATGCAATTAATCATCACCTATAATACAAACTACTAAGATGGTTGATTTTATTACTGAACTGAATTTGTGAATGATCAACATGTTGTAAAGGGCATTTACTGACCAGAGTAGCTTTGAAAAGAATTCTCATGTGAAACTCAAGAGGATGTCTAAGCATGAATGCTCACTACTTTCAGTCCTCAAGTTCCACGAGATAGTATTAACAATTAATCTGTTACACATCTAGGCCATGGAGAATCCATGATTTGGAGGGCTGTACGGCTCAGGCTCTGTCAACTAGTAAGGAAATATTTGCCCATTTTATTCTTGTTTTGCCTCTAATAAGTCTTTTTCTCTCACTTTAAACTAATGCCATTCAGTTTTAGATACTTCTAATTTTAAAAAGTTTTGGCAACATGTTCTGAAGTAAAGATCTGAGGAAATATTTCTCACAAGAACCTTTTATCAATCCCTTTGCATCTTTTCAGTTGAATGGTGATGTACAATTTTAATGGATCAAAATATCATTATAAATACTATACCAAAAAAAAATCACATTGGGCTCAGGGCTGCCTAAAACAGTCAAATGAGCTCTAATATTGTAAAAATGAAATTTTAGCTTTTTGGGAAGCTGAGATATAAAATATGCCTTGAAAGTTCATAATTATAGAAAAATGCTTTAAAGTAGTATCCATAACATGATAAGACTACATGGTAACTTATTGTTCTAAAACAGAAAATCAAAGACTATATTAACTTCAGCAGAAAGAAGGGGTTTGACTTTTTTTGGTATCAGGAATTGAACCCATGGGTGCTTAACCACTGAGCCACATCTCCAGCCCACATCTCCAAGACCCCCCAAGGTCTTGCTAAGTTGCTTATGGCTTCACTAAATTGCTGAGGCTGGCCTCAAACTTGCAATCCTCCTGCCTCAACCTCCTGAGCTGCTGAGATTACAGGTGTGCACCACCATGCCTGGTGAGGGTTTGGCCTTTTATAAGTCACAACATAAAGCAATGAATGCCTTGAAACCTACAAAATAGCCAATCCAACAGGGATTGCTATGTTCAGTATACCATACAGGTCTGCTTCTATACAAAATGAAATAGCTACAATTCTGGAAAAGACTTGCAATACAAAAGCATGGTTATATACACAATATTTCCTTTTTTTTTCCATTCTCTAAAAGCAATGAATATATAACCTTCTTTCTATTACTTGGCAGCTTTCCATATCTGAACTGGTTAAAAACAACAAAATCGAAGTATTATAGAGCATCTGTGAAGATAAGCAGATTCATTCCATGTGGATAATCAGCCAGTGCCACCTAGTGACATTACCAGCTGAAGGTCTTACAGAGAGCCTCCCCAAGTACCTACCTGCACATTGAGTTTCTGAAGCCATTTAAATACATTTAAAATATTACTTCTGAATATTATATTTAAAATAAAATGAAATATAATGGATCACGTTTTGAAAGAACTATGTCACCATAGAAGTTATAAATATATAAAGTATCTTTTAACACAATTTCAAGTATTTTAAGAGATTTTACTCAATGTCCAAAAGGAATTTGCTATCCACAAACATTGATTTGGCATTCTCTAAAAATGTTTCAGCTTTTAATTTTACATTCAAAATGGCATTATTCTTTATTCTTACCAATATGAGGATTAAGAGCAGTCACCAACATTAGAGATTCGTTCATTAGCTTGTTGATCCTGTCTGTGTTGGCCTGGATCCCCACCACGCAGTTTTCTGTGAAGGAAACTGAAGCATCCCCCAGCAGCCTGGCTGAGTGTAATACATTTTTAATCTTTCAGAGAGAGAGGGAGGGAGGGAGGGAAAGAAGAAGAAGAGACATTACTAGGCTTATTTTTTTTTTTTTTGACCAATGACACATATTGTCTGTTGGCTTATTCTCAATGTATAATTCAACAAGCATATAGCACTCCTAAAAACTGTAAGGCCCTACACCCTAAAAACCAAATTTGAGGGCCAGGCACTGGCAAACACCTGTAATCCCAGTGACTCAGGAACCTGAGGCAGGAGGATGGAAAGTTCAAGGCCAGCCTCAGCAATTTAGTGAGATCCTGTCTCATAAGAGAAAAGAAAAAGAAAAAAAAAAAAAAAGGACCAGGGATACAGCTCAATGGTAGGCTGTGGGCATAGAAATTGAAAAATTATTGCCTTATCAGAGGCAATACAAGGATGAGATGGGCAAATACTTCCTTACTAGTTGACTGAGCATAAAATACTAAGATCACCCATGTTGAGTATAAAAAACAGGTATGAAGAGTTGGTGATCATAGTAAAAGAGGAATTAACTCCAGCTACAAGAACTGATGAAGTCCTACTTGATACAGAGAATTGGATACCCAGAGACAGACAAAATAATATTCCATGAAGGAGGAAACAGATGCAGAAATTTAAAAATTAAGTATATGCTTGAAGCAACTGGTCAAGTCAGGGTTTCCCAGTTCTTAAAGATCAACAAGGGTTTGTTTTGTTTTGTTTATTGGTTCTTTTTAGTTATGCATGACAGTAGAGTTCATTTTGATATAATTTTACAATCATGGAATATATCTTGTTCTAATTAAAGATCACCAAGGTTTTTATACTTAATAAAACAGACATTCCATTCACCTTAACTTTTCATATAATCTATAATATGAAAGTAATTGGTATGTTTTACCATTTGCTTCTTTTTATAGTATTTCCAATATAAACTAAGATATATTCACATCTTAATAGCCTTTTGTCTAAACTCAAGGGTACACTTCCAACAGACTCTAATAGAAGGCACTAATTTAAAAGTTTAATTTGATACTTGTCACTTTATTACATGGCAAATGTTGATAATCTCGATTTGTTTTCTATTAAAACAAAACAAGAAAAAATTTAAAAGATTACTAAGACAACATTTTCTTCTTTCTTCTCTTCCTGTCCCCTCTTAGGCTTTCTTTCATTGGTTTTACCTTTTCTATGTGCCTTGGATATCTATCAAATGACTTACTGAAATCCAGACACCAAGTGTCTATCATTTCCCTTAAACTAACAGGCCCATAACTCAACTCAAAACATGAAATAAGAGGACTTGGTATGACTTTTTTTTTTAATTCAATTCATGCTTGATAAATTATAAAAATCCAACAATGATTGCTATGTGCCTATATATGACATATAGCTGCTGTTAATTCTATGGAATCTTACCTGGAAGGAAAATTTTACGAGTCTGAATTCTATTGCAGGTTTTTTATTTACCATTAGAACATACACTGCAGAAGGGAAAAATCTGTCTTGTTTACTATTTTATTGTAAGCACCCAGTACAGTGCATGATATGGAGTAGAAGCTGATAAATATTTAGCGAAACTACTGAGAGAATACACTTAATATTTGTCATTTGCATGCCTATCAAATTAAGATTAGATTTTACACTATATACTAATAGAAAATATGCCTCTAAAATATTTTAGATATAACAATACTTGATACAAATGAAGTTCTAAATAGTGATGCAGCTTCATTATCTGAAGCTAGGAAAAAATGGATGAAAGATGATAATATTTTGTTCTATCTCTGGAAAAAATGAAAAAAGAACAATTTGGATAGATACAATGTTTCCACTAATGCAGAAGAGGTAAAACCAATGAAAAAGAATTTGACTTGGGATAGGAAGAGAACTGGGGAGAAAAAAAGAAGATTGTTTCAAGGAGGCACTGTCAACATCAGATGATGCAAGAGCAGAACTGTGGGATATCTGTTGAATTGAAGAGGTCACTAATGATGGGAGAACAACTCAGGTGCAAGTGGAAGGCACTGTGGACTTGTGGGAATCATAGCATAAATGAAAGTGACTGTGGGGTATTCCTTCAAGATTGAATCTGAAGAAAGGAGGAAGCAAAAGCACAACATGAGAAGGAGGCAGGCTTTTGATTTTTTAAACTGAGGAAACTTGAACTTAGGTGAAGAAACCTATACTACTTCAGAATTTTTCTTCCTATTAAAAATGCAAACTGTCAAATCACTTGAGCTAAAGTCACTTAATTCCTAATATTTAGGGCTACTCTTCTAAGAAGTACTTGATTTCCAATTGCTACTATTATCATATAATTATCTAATGTGGAAACTCTAGAAACTTAAGGAAAAACAAAAACAATGACAATTAGCTTTTAGTCAAAATCATTAAAAACTGAATTTAAAGCTTACCATCATTGGCTTGAAAACATTCAATTCAAAATGTCCATTGCTGCCTCCAACAGTAACAGCGACATGATTCCCCATGACTTGAGCTGCAACCATGGTCATTGCTTCACACTGAGTAGGGTTCACCTTGCCTTCAAGGAAACCACCAGTGACAGAATGCACATCAAATGAGCTCATAATTTCATGCATCAGTTTAAAATTATGTTTTATGTCAAATAATCAGGCAAAGGAGGAAGTCTAATTTCATTAAATAAAAGACATACAAAAAAGACCAATTTAATGAAATAAACTGACTAAAGAAAGGGAGATGAGTAGCCACAAAACTGAATCACTCGATGGCTAATGAGAAACTACATCTAATACATTACAGTTCTCCACTATCGTGGTTTTTATTCATGTTATGGAGCCAAGTACATAAGACACAATCAGAAATATGGAGACCCTACCTTCATGGAACTTGGTTAGGAAAAAAGCTGGCAATTTCATAGACATCGGGTAAATAAAGAGAAATATAAGCTGCTATGGGAACACTTATAAAAGAGGAATATCACCAACACTTGGGAGGCTTCCTGTCAAGCTGAAACTCTGCTATCTACCACGAGTCTCTGGAATTCCACCACCCTGGAAATGTCCCTCCAACAAGCTTCTTCTAATCAATGCAAGTTAACACATTGGGAAGATACCTCCTTTATCTGTGACTCTCCATTTCTCTTTTAAGAAATCATCTTGGATTTGCAATCAAGTAAATCCATATGTCATTTGTCAATATGAAATACTTAAAAACAAGATATTCTCTTGATCAATTACAGGCACAGATTTAAAACAATCAACTGTCAGACCATTCTTTCTCAATATTAAAAATTATTTTGTCAGTTTTAGACTGATGTATATTGGCCTACAGAGGACTTTATGAATCTCAATTCTATCATGTGATAAATACTGCCACCTCAACTTTGTTCTAGTATGATCTGCATGTATTTTCTGCCTTCACCTTCAGTCACTAGTACAGTGCTGAATGGGTAGAATCCTTCACCTTCAAGATACTCCTCCAGACCAGACTCAACTCATTAGTCATTCCTTAAATGTTACTATTCATCCAGCTGTATTCACCCACCAGCACTGTTCACACTTCTCCATTGAAACCAATGATTTTCAGGTAAGTCTATCAAATGACTTACTGAAATCCAGACACCAAGTGCCTGTATCATTTACCTTAAACTGACAGGCCCATAACTCAACACAAAACATGAAATAAGAGGACTTGGTATGACTTTTTTTTTTAATTCAACTCATGCTGATTATTTAAAACACTCTATTCTAGAATTCTCTTTGCTTTGGCCTGTGAAGGACAGAACTATTACATACCTTCAAATAAGAGAACTGAAATATAGCTAACTTTTTCCTAACTTGTGTGGTGATGTTCTTAGAAATCCTGATCCAAGATAGCCCACACAAACGTTTTGAAACAAGTGTGTCTTATGTTTCCCTATCTAACTATGGGATCACATTCTAAAGTTGAGAATGTCTGGGATTTTATTTAAATTCCAGTTCCAACCTTTACTAGCTATGTGATTACCTGGCATGATACTGCTTCCTGGTTCATTTTCAGGCAAGATCAGTTCTCCCAGACCAGACCGAGGACCAGAACCCAGAAAACGAATATCATTTGCTATCTTCATCAGACTGCATGCAGTAGTGTTCATGGCTCCACTGAGTTCCACCAAAGCATCATGAGCAGCCAGAGCTTCAAATTTATTTGGAGCAGTAACAAAAGGTAAGCCTGAAGAAAAAATAGCCAACCTGGGTGAACAGTAAAATAAATAAGTCTGTCTACTTTCAACAAGTTAAAGTTTCAGTACATGAAAAGCAAAAATACAACCGAGGAGATAGCCTTTTTAACAAATGGTGCTAGAAAAACTGGTTCTCCATAGGTAGAAGAATGAGGACTTTTATCTCCCACCCTGAACAATAGTCAACTGAAATGAATCAAAAAACCTAGGAATTAGACCAAACCATAGACACTCCAACATATGGGCACAGGCAATGACTTTCTCAATAGGAATCCTAACACTCAGGAAATAATGCCAAGAGTTAATAAGTACGATGGCATCAAATTAAAAAGCTTCTGTACAGCAAAATAATTAGGAATGTGAATACAGAACCTACAAATTGGGAGAAAATCTTTGCTACTCTTTGACAAATAATTAATCATCAAAAAACTTAACACCAGCTGGGCACAGTGGTGCACAACTGTAATTTTTAGCAACTCATATGTACACTAAGGAGGCTGCAGCAGGAGGATCACAAGTTCAAGGTCAGTAGATCACAGTTTGAGACCAATTCTCAAAAGAAATACAAATGGCCAACAAATATTTGAAAAACTGTTCAACACCATTAGCAATTAGGGAAATACAAGGAAAACTACCCTGAGATTTCATCTCACTCCTGTCAGAACTGCAGCATCAAGAATACAAACAGCCAGGCACAGTGGTGCACACCTGTAATCCTAGTGGCTTGGGAGGCCAATGCAGGAGATCAAAGGTTCAAAGCTAGCCTCAGCAACTTAGCAAGAATCTATCTCAAATTAAAAAATAAAAGAAGGCTGGGATGAGGCTCAGTAGTTAAGCACCCCTGGGTTCAAGCCCTGGTACAAAAAACAAACAAACAAAAGCAAATGCTAAAAGGCTATGGAGAAAAAGGAACACTTCTGCACTGATGATGGGATTGTAGATTACTAAAATTTCTGTGGCAATCAGTATGGAGGTTCCTTAAAAGGCTAGGCATGGAACCAACAGATAAGTGACCAGCTATACTACTTCTCACTATTAATCCTGAAGTAGTAAAGTCATCATACTACAGTGATACATACGTACCCATTTACAGCAGCACAATTCACAATAGCCAAATTACGGAACCAGCCATCAATAGATCAATAGATAAAGAAAATGAGGCATATGTACACTAAGGAGTTTTATTCAGTCATAAAGAAAAATGAAATTGTCATTTGTAGGAAAATGGATGGAACTTGACAACATTATGTTATTCAAAATAAGCCAAAACTCAGAAGGTCAAGGGCTGTATGTTTTCTCTCTTATGTGGAAGCTACAGAGGAAAAGGAAAAGAAGTGGAGGGGGTCTCATTAAAATTGAAGGGAGACCAGTAAAGTAGGAGAAAGGAACCAGGGAGAGGGGGTAGGAGAAGGAAAGGGGAAATATTGGGGAATGATATTGGCCAAAAATTATATTGTTATATTATGTGCACATATGAATACATAACAACAAATCCCACCATTATTTACAACTATAATGCACCAACAAAAAAATATGGAAGAAAAAACAATACAACCAAGGGCTAGGGGTACTGCTCAATGATAAAATGTTTTCTCTAGCAAGTATAAGGCCCTGGGTTTGATCCCTAGCATTGCAAACACAAAAACTATAAAGATTCCCAAAGAGAATTAAAAATTGTACTTCAGAAAAAATGTTTAAGGTTTAAACTTTATGTAGATTTAAGTAGTCCTAAAAGAATACAAAGAATCTAGCACCAGAACATTTAAAGGATGAAATAACAAGTACAACAAATGTTCTAGGAAAAAAACCACTACTGTAAAACTGTACTGCCAACATGTGTACAATGCCTGACTACTCTTGAGTAAAAGTGAAAAGTGAATGAAATCCACTCCACTTTACTCCACACTCTGTTCCTAGTATTGTTGAGTTTTTTGTTTTTTGTTTTTTTTTGGTACCAGGGATTGAACTCAGGGGCACTCAATCACTAAGCCACATCCAGCACTACTTGGTATTTCATTTAGAGACAGATTCTCCACTGAGTTACATAGTGCCTTGTTCTTGCTGAGGTTGGCTTTGAACTCTAGATCCTCCTGCCTTCAGCCTCCTGAGCCACTGGGATTACAGGTGTGTGCCACCACACCTGGCTCTAGTACAGTTTTAAAAAATTTCTTTGTCCACTTTATTCTGTTCCATTTTTCCCCTCTAGCCAGGGGCCAAAAGATCTCCCTGAGAGAATAAGGAACAAAAATGAGTTAGATGTTCTTAGTCACTCCCATGTCAATTTCAAAAACCTACTTATTCTAAACCTTAAAAATATAGTTGTTTTTTTTTTTTTTTTTTTTTTAACTAAAATGTGATTTAAAAGAAAAAAACAGCTAGTACACTTGAACATGTATTGTATAATTATCTCCACCCTAACCCTCTGGCAACATCTATATATTAATAAGACTTTTCTGTAGAGAACAACTTGGCTGTAATAACAGTAATCATTATTCAGACTACAGTACTCAATTAAAGGAACCAAATAATTTAAAAAGATCTAATAATTTAAAGAAATATCACAACATGACATTTTTAAAAAGAAATTAAGCCTGTCTACAACAAATCATTCAAAAGTTATTTCTGCCAATTTTGAAACTTTCACTTCAAAGCAGCTTCAAAGAGAAAATAACTGAATACCACCAGATAGTAAACAAAGTTAACACTGGTATTTTAACTGCATGCTATATAAACTCCTATATAGAAAACCTTTTAAAAGTAAAGGGATTAGCCAGGTGCAGTGGTGCACACCTGAGACAGGAGGATTCCAAGTTCAAAGCCAGCCTCAGCAATGGTGAGGCGCTAAGCAACTCAGTGAGACCCTGTCTCTAAATACAAAATAGGGCTGGGGATGCGGCTCACTGGCCAAGTGCCCCTGAATTCAATCCCTGGTACAAAAAAAAGGGGGGGGGGGATTAACAGCTTTTGAAATGAATATAAAACATGTTTGATAGAAAAATATTTTTCAAAAACTTTTTGGTGCATTATAAATTATGCTATATTTGTACATAATTTGATCAACCACATTCCCTAGTACCTTCCCCTCCATCCTCCCTTTAATCCACTTGCTCTATTCTACTGATCTCCCATTACTACCATTTTAATTAGTGTATTGTAATTACATATAAAAGTAGGATTGTGGTATAACTGTTCATGGACATGGCATAATTTTATAGATTTCATTTGCCAGTACTTCCTCAAACCTCCCGCATCCTTCTCTGCTACCCTACTCATCTCCCTTTTATTTAGATTGCCCCTCCCCCTTTAAAAAATTCCTTTCTTTCTACCTTCCACATACAAGAGAAACCAATAAGCCCTTGACTTTCTGAGTCTTCTTTCACTTAACATGATGTTATCCAGTTCATCTGTTTACTAGCAAATGCCATAATTTTTCTTTATGGCTGAGCAAAAGTCCATTGTGTATACATGCCACATTTCCTTAATTTGTTTGTTAATGGGAACCTGGGCTGGTTTCATAACTTGACTATTGTGAACTGTGCTGCTGTAAACATTGCCATGTGTGTATGACGATAATGTGCTGATTTAGTTCTTTTGGAAAATACCAAAGAATGGGATGCATGGGTCATATGGTGGGTCCATTTCTAGTCTTCTGAGGAATCTCCATACTGCTTTTCAATGTGGTTATACTAATGTGCAGTCCCATCAACAATGTATAAGTGTACCTTTCCCCCCATATCCTTACTAGACATTGTTATTTGTATTATTCATCATTACTATTCTAACTGGAGATAAAAATTTAGTATAGTTTTGATTTTCATTTCCCTGATTGCTAAGGATGTTAAATATTTTTTTTTTATTTATTCATTGGTCATTTATATTTCTTCTTTTGAAAAAGATGTCTGTGTTGAGATCATTTGCCCATTTATTCATTGGGTTATTTGGTTTTGGAGTGTTCAGTTTTTTGAATTCTTCTTAAGAGTAGTTGGCAAAGATTTTTCTCCCATTCTACAGGGTAGCTTCACATTCTTTTTTCCTTTGCTGTGCAGAAGCTTTTTAATTTGATGCCATCCTATTTATTGGTTCTTGGTTTTATTTATTGAGCTTTTCAGGTGTCTAATTAAGGCAGTTAGTGCCTGTGCCAGTATGCTGGAGAGTTGAATCTGTTTTCTTCTAGTAGTTGCAGTGTTTCTGGTCTAATTCCTAGTCTTTGATTCACTTTGAGTTGATTTTTACATAGAATGAGAGACAAGGATATACTTTTATTCTTCTACTTCAGAATACCTAGTTTTTCTATCAACATTTGTTAAAAAGGTTCTTTTCTCCTACATATGTTTTTGGTATTTTTGTTAAGTATCAGATGACTATGATATATACTTGTCTATTCTATTCTACTGTAATTATGTCTGTTCTGATGCTAATATCATGCTGTTTTGTTACCATATCTCTGTAGTATAATTTGAGATAAGTTATCATGATGTCATCTCCCCCAGCATTGCTCTTATTGTCTTTTATTCTTCCACGTGAATTTTGGAATTGTTTTTCTTAGTTTTGTGAAAAATGTCATTGGTATTTTGATGAAGATCACCTTTAATCTGTGAACCACTTTTTGTAATATGGCCATTTTAAAAATATTAATTCTGACTATCCAAGAACATGGAAGGTTCTTCTATCTTTTAATGTCTTGTTCAATTTCTTCAGTGTTCTACAGTTTTCACTATAGAGGTCTTTCACCTCTTTGGTTAGATTTATTCCCAGGGTTTTCTTGTTTCTGTTTTTTGAGACTATTCTGAAAAATTATTTCTAAGTTTAAATTCAAAAAAATGCAAGGCAAAGATACCTAAAAACTACCTGAACTAGTACAATGAAAAAGTATATTAACTCATGAATCACTAACCTGTGAGTGCAGCTACTTTTGCAGCAACTTTTTCCGCAAAGCCGATTCTAGTATTTAAACCAGTACCAACAGCAGTGCCTCCAGCTGCAAGCTCATAGATTCTTGGCATGGCAGCTTTTATTCTGGCTATTGCATATTGTACTTGTTGAACATAACCACTAAATTCCTTAAAAGAGAAGAAAATTAAGGTGAGAATTTCCTAATGGCTTACAAGTTATTCTAATTATATTAAGTAGAAGTTTAAAAAAAATCAGACTACTAAATTATAAGGTACTCGAGTGGTATTTACACTATGTCAATTCATATGATGAGCAAAATACAGGGATAGATGAGGATTTATAAACCTATTAGAAAGGACAACATAGGAAATAAACTTTAAAAAAGAACAACTTTACAATATTAAATTATTGGTTTTTTTCTTGTTGTTGTGTCCCAGAAAACTTTGAGAAAAAACACTAAATATTCTCCCAAAGAAAAATACAAACTTCTTCGTTCAATTTCAGTTTAAAAACCTGAGAAGAAACATAAAGACATTTTACAGGGACCTGAGAAGCTAAGTGTCTAAGTGAATAACATGAAAAGGAAAGAGTAGAGTTGAAACTACAATGTCACTACAAAATTTAATTCTACTATCAATGTCACATTGGTTCCCAAAACATCATACACTTTAAACAACCATAAAATTCATGTTTGAATATAGCAAGGGCCCTATTAACAATTATGCAAGGACAAAAGACATAAGCTGGGCAAGCCAAGGTATATAAGTACACTAAGTCTTTTCTTTCCTGCCTGAAGACATTAAAAAACCATAAACATTTTTGATTAGTACTAGGATTTCATACTGTTCTAAAGAAAACATTTTAAAAGATATAATTCTTTTCAGGGAAACCAGATCATGTGACATAATATCATATGTGCACATGCATCTACACATGTACAGAGGCTGGATTCACTTATGGAGTATATTTTGATTAGGGAAAAAGGCAAAAACTCAAAAGACAATTTTAATAAAAGCAACTATAAATGCTTTTGATAAAGTCAAACAAAAACAGAATTTTCTATCAGGATAGGTAGACTGATGATTTTATATAGATGATTGAGTCAGGGCCCTAATGAACATGGTTTTCAACACGTGATGCATTTAAAAAAAAAAAAAAAAAAAAAAAAAGGAAAAAGAAAATAGAAGCCAGAGAGAAGAGTAGTTTCAAACACATATATGGTTCCTCCTTAGAAATTACACATGGTACTACGAGTCAATGATGCAAAGAGAAATGAGACATGGCTTTAAAATGCAACTTTTCTTTATTGTACAGCTCAGAAAACTGAGCCATAGAAGGCTAACCACTTTTCCTAGCGTCACATATCTCACACAGAACAAAAACCTGAACCTGAGCAGTCTAACTTGAGGGTGGCTCACTGCTAATACACTTTGCTCCTTTCCTAAGGGAAAGCGATTAAAAATTACTGATCGGTTAACACAGAACAATCTCTGTCACTGAATTTAAATGTTATAAATTTGGCCTTTTAAACCAGTAAGACTTTGAAGGTGATACAATGGCCATTTTTATCAATTCCTAAATTGAATAAAATGATTCAAACTCCTATACCTGCCCAAGAGTAAGTGGAACAGCATCTTGAGTGTGAGTACGTCCAATTTTGATGATCTGTGCAAACTCTTTGGATTTTGCATTGAGAGCATCATGTAGTTTCTGTAGTCCTGGTAACAGTACTTCATGGACCTCTACTGCAGCAGCAATGTGCATTGCTGTGGGAAAAGTATCATTGGAGCTCTGTTGGAAATTTTTCAAAAGGAACATAAAATGTTAAATCATGAGCAACAGAAATCAAATGAGTATCTCAATCTCAAAAAAGAAAAAAAAAGAAACCTCACTAAATGACAATTTCGGAACTGGCTATATATAATAATTACATTTAATGTGGCAAGTTAGATCACTTAAGTCAAATAAGAAGCATCCTAGTTCTCAGAACTGTTTTATATACAAGTATATTGGGTTCATTACATATTATAACCAAGTACACTTAATGTGTTACGTATTTGCCCACTAGTAAATGACAGCAAAACAAAGTAAACAACTGTATTTGATGATAGTTAATATCTCCTTTCAATTAAATAGTACATCCAATTTTCCACATGTATTTATTAAACTTCAGGAGAGTTCTATGGGGTAAGTCACTACTTTAACAATAGGAAAGTCAAGTTCTCAAAGAAATCACAATGGCTTGCCAAAATACTCAGGAACTGGTAAAATAGACCTAACCAAATAGTGTCTACTCAGTACTCTTTCCTCAACTATTGATCCTGTACTTTAAAACTATGTTTTTTAAAAGTATGGAAAATAGTAAAACACAATGGTAGGATAATCATTACAATGAATACTCATGGACCTAAACTCAGCAATTATCAATATACTCAACATACTGTATGTAGTCAATCTTGTATCATCTGTAACTCTACTCTATCCTCTCATCTTACTACACACACTGTATTATTCTGAAACAGATTACAGACTGCAGAATGTAAAATAAATTCACATTTAAAGGTGGGTACTGAATCTGAAAAATCCTTATCCAATAAACTCATGTAAAAAGCTTTCGTTTTAATACTTTACAATATATTATACTATACCCAACACTCAGATCCTGGCTTCTAAGTATCATTTTTCAAGAAGGTTGTCCAATAGTTCCTTGGAAATGTCAGTTTCTAGGGTTAGGGCAAGGGAAATCTAAGACAATAAGCCAGGAATATCTTACAGGTCCAGCAAGTAAGAAAAAAAATAGTGACATGATTTAGAAGACGTAAGAGTCAACTCAATAGGTTACTAAACAGATAATTTAAGCAATAATATAAATATCAAAAGTACTGGATTATAAACAATCCATGAATCCAAACTGAAAAATATAATTGAATAAGTAAATAAAATGGGGAAGGATAAATTTTTCTTACCAAAAAAACAAACTTGAATTAATAAACGTAGAAAGAAGGAAAATTGAAAATCACTTTTAAAATATCATGAGTAGTAAGTGCTGTAGGCAAGATTCATTGACGAAGGCTAAAATAAACAGGAAAAGTTTCAGGAGAAAGAAAGTATTTGCAGTCTTGAAGTATCTCTATTAATTAATGTGGTGATTATAACACATGTACAAAATTTCTTCAATATTCCATCCTCTAGGAACTAAGCTCAAGTGTAGTGCCTGGAATGAAGGCAGGACTTAATACCTCATTTTTTTTTTATTTTTTAATATTTATTTTTTAGTTCTCGGCGGACACAACATCTTTGTTGGTATGTGGTGCTGAGGATCGAACCCGGGCCGCACGCATGCCAGGCAAGCGCGCTACCGCTTGAGCCACATCCCCAGCCCAATACCTCATTTTTAACAAGTAACGTATGGAAGAAGAAAAATAGTAATTTAGTGGTGGAGATTCTATTAAGAATCACCATAACCAAATAACTAAGATTAACATCAACGGTATTAATTCATGTTGCTATCTTGCACCCCTGACATGATGCAATAAAGAAGGGTCCTTACCTTGCATGACAATCTTGCCCAAAGTTCATAACCTCAGTCTAATCATGAGAAAACACCAGATACACCAAAACTAAAGGACATTCTACAAAATACCTGACTACTATTTTCAAAAGTATAAAAGGGACCACTATGGTATAAATGTCAATATTTCCCCAAAATTCCCCTGTTGAAATGCTAAATTCCAAAGTGATGATATTATCTGAGGACTTTCTAGGTATTTTGTTATAGAAGGCTTAAGGGATTGAGGCAAAAGAATAAGAAACAAGCACAGATAAGAAAAATTGAAGGGATATGCAACTAAATGTAACATGTAGTCTAGAATGGATCCTGGAAGACAAAAAAAAGGACCTTGGTGGAAAAATGGGAAACCCCAAAAATAATCTCTTAAAAAAGTCTGTTGTTTGAGAGTATTATATTTATATTAATTTCTTAGTTTTGATTAATGCATTGTGGTTATATAATATGTTTTAATATTAAGATTAGCAGGTGAAGGGAGTAAAGAAGTTCTTTAAACTATATTTGCATTTCTTTTAATAGAAGTCTGAAATTATTTCAAAATAAAGAATTTAAAACTAGATGCGTCAATAAAAATATACAAATACAGTACAGAAGTGTTAAAAGCAATTTTTATAGTTTGTGACAAAGAACAGACCCCTAAAAGAAATTCAGGAAACTTTAGAAGTCTTTTCCACTAAAGAATAAAGCAAATACATTCACCTTATCAAAGACCTTACAAAAATAATCTCAGGCATACTTTTCAATTTGCAATGAAAAAAAGAAAAGAAAACATACTGACCTGACTTTTATTAACGTGGTCATTGGGATGCACAGGGTTCTTGCTGCCAAGTTCACCTCCTAACATTTCAATTGCTCTATTGCTAATGACTTCATTTACATTCATATTTGTCTGGGTTCCTGATCCAGTCTGCCATACCACAAGAGGAAAATGATCATTTAATTTACCTTCAGCTACCTGCAGGAAAAAAAAAAAAAATGTTAAAAATTAGCATTTTTAAAATAAGAAATAAAATTCAGGGATTTTAACTAATTATGATTAAATCAGATCCATTTACAAAAAAAAAAAAAAAAAAAACTATTTTAAAGATGTTTACTTATTTCCATCTGTTAAATGCCTTGTTAAGGGTTCCACAGCATTTGAATGCAGTTGTCCCACAATTCTAAGCTCCTGTAATATCACTTTTCCAACCACAGATACTTTAAAAATGAAATGTTATATATTCTGAATAGTATGACAACTCACTGACTTCAACTGAAAACTGAAGCAAAGTCATTTTTCTTATTTTTCTCTAACTGCCTCCTCTAATAGAAGGCCACCTGTTAAGGCAGACAAATAGATTTTAGATACATTTATTGTTAAGAAGGAATAACCAACAGATGTTACCACTAGAGTCAGCAGGATAATGAATTAGGGACTTGAAAATGTGAGTTCACTAATAGCTACTTCATTGCACAGATGTCCAATGATTAGCAACTGCCAAATGTAGAAACAAGCACTGCCCAGATTTGCCCCTATTTTTGTCATATTTTTATACTCTCAGCTTATGTGTTAGTCTTTGAATTATAAGCTTCCTAAAAGAGTGGGTTCTGAAATGATTTTAGCTTAAAAAGTCAGAATGCACTTGACAAATCTACACTGAACAACTGGTTCATTTTTAAATAAAACTGTTTCTATCTAGTTATATAAAAATAGGTGATTAGTGCAGATAATTCTGAGAACTGAGGAAAGAATAATAGTCATTTTAGTTCTATCCTACAGAAATAATGGCTATTAGCTTGTTGGCATCTGCTTCCAATGTCTACCTCCCACAATGGGTACATGTGCATATAGTTGGCCCTCAGTATTTGTGGGATTATGCTATGTGGATTCAACCAACCACAGAATAAAAATATTTGGAAAAAAAAAAAAGAAAGAAAATTATGTTTGTACCAAACATTTATAGACATTTTTGTATGTCATTCTCTAAACAATACAGTATAAAAATAGCATTTACATAGTATTTACGTATAACAGAGATGATTTAAAGTGTATGGGAGGATGTGGCTAGGTTATATATCTGACTTCACCATATGTGGATTTTATTATGTGGGGGAAGGTCCTATCTGTAGGTATATGAAAATACATTTTCTGTTCATTTCTTTTTCTAAACAAAATTAGGATTATAAAAATAATTTCGCAAAATTTCCTATTTCTCAAAAGATTTGTTCTATGCCAACCTTTAAAGAATTAATTTTCTATGATTCATAACATAACAATATAAATGCAATTTACATAAGCAACTGTTATGGTTAGACACATCCAATTTATTTTTATTATTACATAGCACTATAATGAAAAACACTGTTACCTTCCAATTATTTCCTTAAGACAATGTTATTAGTAGAGTAGTGAAATTATATTCTTGATATGCATTATCAAATAATCAATTAGTTTTAAAAGGAATCATTTATTCATGAGATAAGAAATCAAATAGAAAGCTTACTGTCTTTTCAAAACATTTTCTTTCCTTTTTTTTTTTTTTTGCAGTCAGTGAGGATTTAACCCAGGGGTACTCTACCACTGAGCTACATCCCCAGGTCCTTTTTAACTTTTTATTTTGAGTCTCACTAGTTGCCCAGGCTGGCCTTGGGAACTTTCATTCTGCTGCCACAGACTTCCAAATAGCTGGGATTACAGCCACCCAAAATAATATAATAACAACTAAAGTCAAGAAGCTTAAAGGACATAAAATAATCCAGAAATTCTGCCACAATATAGTAATTTAAGCACCATATTAATATCCTCACCAAACAACAATGCAGCCATCTTATCTGGAATAATAATATTAATAATGAATAATGAATATTAACTCAAGAATTCAGTGCCTTAATTTGTTGCTAAGTAGATGGAACTAAGTGAAATAGGCCAATTCCAAAAACCCAAAGGCCGAATGTTCTCTCTGATATGTGGATGCTAATACACAATAAAGGAGGAGGGAGGAGGGAAGAATAGAAGTTCTTTGGAGTAGACAAAGGGGAATGAAAAGAAGGGAGAGGGGATGGGAATAGGAGAGAAAGTAGAATGAACTTTGCTATGTTCATATATGAACACGACCAGTGAACCTCCACATCATGTATAACCACAAGAATGGGATCCTAATTAGAATAATTTCTACTCCATATGTATATGTCAAAATATACTTCCACTGTCACGTGTGTCAAAAAAGAATAAAAAAGGGGAAAAAATTTAAAAAGGATTCAGTGCCCTTTCCTATTAGCAGGGTTTATCAATACCAATGGAAGACACAAGTCCCATGCCATTAAGCCAATATAATTATCATCTCCTACCTCATCTGCTGCCTTCATCATTGCATTAGCAATCTTTGGATCAAGACCGTAATCCTGATTTACTTCAGCAGCAGCTCGCTTCAAGATGCCAAAAGCTTTAATAACTGGGATCTAAAATATTAATCAGAAAAATACTTCAAATTTGCAATTTTAGTTAAGCATGAACATTATTTTATGTAGTTGCAAAACTGTACCTAAAACAGTAACTTAATTAACACAATGATCCTCAAATATTTAGAGCACAAAGATTACAGATAAATACATAATGAACCAAAAGAACTAAACAAAAGCAAATATATTGAGTCTTCACATATGTGTATGTCTCATATACCCATATACATGCACACTCATATTCACATATAAACTATTCATTTTAGTTTTTTATATGTATACACTACAATTCTTATTTACTTCATAGACTATGCATTCAAAACAAATAATATTCACTCATTTCCCAGCAAGAGCCATTATTTTTTCTTGCAAAATATGAAATATGATGCCGCAGTATTATCACTAATGAGATAACCAGTTGCTGAATGGCTATCATCTTACCCCAAAACCAATAAACAACATAGTCTAGTTAGTGAAGATGTGACAGTCAGTAAGTCACTAGAAATTTCTCTCATATTTTTGTTTTTAAACCCAGGATTCTCTAGACTTTAAAACACATACAGATACATCAATCAGATATATAAATATCTCTATATATCAGATATATAAATATGTATCTTCATACTTTCATTTTTTAGTATGCAAATCTTTTCATTCCTTTCTTTTACTCTTTTTTGCACTGGGGATTGAACCCAGGGGTGCTTAACCACTGGGCCACATCCCTAGCCCTCTTTTGCATTTTATTTAAAGACAGGGTCTCACTGAGTAGCTAAGTGCCTGGATAAATTACTGAGACTGGCTTTGAACTCTTGATCCTCCTGCCTCAACCTCATTAGTCACTGGGATTACAGGGGTATACCACTGCATCTGGCCAAATCTTTTCATTTTCTAATACAAATTACTTCAGCAAACTTGAAAAGGAATAAATTGAATAAATTTAGATGGGATTTCAATGAAAAAGCTTGATTTCTGTCAAGGAATTGACCTATGAATTCTTACCAAAATTAGTAACATAGACTGTGGCACAGATCCCAAGTCAAGTTTGAAAGAACAGAAGAGAGAAAAGGAAGTGAGGAAGTGAGAGAATCAATGTGGAAAAAACAAAGAAAAGTAAAGAATAAGATATATTAAACATATACACCTGAACCACACTGATTATAAGCTGAGAAGCAAACAGAAAAGAAAAAATAAACCATTTTATTTTGAATTATAAATAACTAAAATTAAAACATGTTTTACTCAAACAAAATGGAGACAAATGGCTAACAAGTGATTAGAAACTTAATACATTTAAACATGAAATCAAATGGAAATTTAATTTTTTACAAGAACAAACAACGTGTCAAATCACCACCTCATTATAACCAAATGCCAAATAACACTGACTATGTGAATGGACAGATTGACCCTAGTGTTAATGGATTCATAAAAATAAGAAAAGGTTATAGTAGTGAAAGTTTTACTAAATACAATAAGATAAAATAGCACAGTACATCACGGGGGAGAAAAGAAGAATCATGATAATCTACTCACATTAGAAATTCATAATCTCATTACCTCTGGGCCTTTCTGTTAAGATCAAGTATAAAATCAATAATCTTTTTTGGGTTTGTTTTCCTCTTGGACCTCAGGTATAAAGGGATGGGTTTAATCATACTATTAAGTTCAGGATACACAGAGTCTAACATTTAATAAAGTTCAGGAAATTAATATAGATGAGGTCATATGTGACTAAATTGATTCCCCAGGCAACAATCTCACAGACATATAATTTGAACGTCCGCCCTGTCTTCTAGAGTAAAAGCAGCAACCATGTACCCTTAAAACCACACAACTTGCTGATTAAAGCAGGATAATAAAAAAATCCCAGGTGTTGAATTATACAGGAATATTTCAGGGTTAGTTTCTACCTTTGCTACTCAAACATGGAGTCTGACCCTATTTACTTCATCACGAAACAGGCTATCCATGGCAATTATAAAAAGATTTCTTCAAAGATTTAGTCCCCTGTCACAAAATTCTATAAACCAAGTCAAGATTTGGTCTTGAAGGTTTAGTCATGAGTTAAAATATGGAAGTTAAAATTATTCAGGATAAAAAATAGATTCAGAAGATAACTGGTAAACAACAGCTCACCGGATGAAGCCTGCTACTTCTAGGCTTACTAGCCTATCCTGCAATCCTGCATTGACTATTTTTCATACTCCGGTTGGACTCCATTAGGATATGTAATGTATTTCATCAACTCTTTTCACACGTTAAAATCTCTGAAATCAAGATGCATCTCATAATCAATGACATATCACGACTTTCGATTTTTCTTTTTTAGTGGTATAGCTGGTCCATCTTCTATTTGATGGCATCTCACATTTAATGAAATGTATTAGGAAGTTTTTTAATCATTTAATCATTTGTGTGGCATTGAACAAGTTCGTATTATCTATTAGCTAGAAATTGATGAGTAGTAATGTTTTAGGGTAAGCGTGTAATGGACACTTTTCTGAGAACAAAAATCAAAACAGAAAGTATAAAATTAAAGAAAAACCCTAGTTTTACATCAGTAAAATGAAAAAAAGAAATTGAATATTCAAATAAAAATTGTTTGCAAACTGTAAAATTCTAGCAAAAATCTATAAACATCCAGTAAGAATAAAAAGATAATCATTTAGTTCTATCAAGAATTTAAAATATTCAAAGTCATGGCTAAAAAATAATAGCATATTAAAACTTCAAAAAGTTACCTGTCATTTTAATGAAAGAAAACAAGTTTTTATTCATGAAGCCAGTTTTCTTAATAAAACCTAAATTTAACTATTTATTTTTTAGGTAGAGTGATCCATTTGAATACAGCCCCTAGTTCATCTAAAATAAGCCAACATTTCCACAAAAGCTACTTACTGGCATGCGTTCTGTCACACCTCCAATCTTAAAGTTCATTGTAGATCTCACAGTCTGGGCGCCATAATATTTATCATTTGGGACTTTCAGTTCACCAAAGGTATCATATTCAATTCGGAAGGAATTTTGGCTTGCCTAAAGACAAGAAGATGCTGTTACAACCTGAAAAGAAACCCAGTATCAAAAGCAATAGCATCTTATGAGCTATAAGGAAAAAGAATAGAAGTATCACATAATTTTGACCATAAATTTTGTTTTTATTCTCATTCCGCTCCCTGCTTTCAGATCTTTCCTTGAGAAATTGATAAAGTATTAATGCAGATGTTAAGGACAGACTACAGAATTCAAATACTATGCAGATGACAAACACAAGAAAAATCTTTGAACTACAACAGTAATCTTTTCCACTTAGCAGTGTGCTGTGGAAGTACTGTGTACTGGTCAAGATTTGGCTAATTCGAACCTAATCTAATTTAATGTTCATTTCACTGGAACTTTTGCAGAATAACAGTTTGAAATTTGTAAACATATTTTAAAAAAGCTCAGATATGGTCTACAAACACTATGTATGAACATAGTATAACAAATAGTTCAGACCTTGCAATCAGATAGCTCACCACTTAGTAGCTGTGTCACCTTCTCCAAGTCAGCTTTTCTCATTTATAAATCATAATAAATGTACACACAAGGGAAGATGAGCTATTGTCAGTTCAATTACGTGGATATCATTATACACCAACTTGTCTCCCACCCTGTAAACCATATGCACAAATAAAAATATTTTACACTGCAGTCTTTGTTTTGGATACTATAGGCAGAAATCTTTGTATGTTAAAAGATACTTTGAAACAATACCATTAGCAATGACAACAGCACCAACCAAGAAAACTGAGGTCCTTCTTTCTCTTCATTATCTTGTTTAAAAAGAGCACCAAAAGGCTGGCTCTAGAGAAGGTAAACTGGTTTTCATCATTGGTTTGTGAAATCTAGTTTGACTTCTTAAATTTATATCATCACTTTGTGTTCAAAATTATATTTTCATCATAAAACAGACATTGTCCCCTAAAAACAGGTTATTATGATAAAATACAGAACCATTCAAAGTTACTCAGAAAGATTTAGGTGAATGAGTTTCAGTTCTGTTCTTCAGATTAAACCTTTGTGTAATTACAAATCAAGAAATAATAGTCTTGGGGCTGGGGATGTGGCTCAAGCGGTGGTGCGCTCGCCTGGCATGCGTGCGGCCCGGGTTCGATCCTCAGCACCACATACCAACAAAGATGTTGTGTCCGCCGAGAACTAAAAAATAAATATTAAAAATTCTCTCTCTCTCTCTCCTCTCTCACTCTCTCTTTAAAAAAAAAAAAAAAAAGAAATAATAGTCTCAATCATATCCTACGATTTTGACACCAATCAATCATTAAGAAAGTACAGAAGTCATTTGTGGCTGAAATCCCAATCTCAGCAAACACTTCAAAAAATACACTTCTTTATAATAATTTTAAAATCCCAAATATGCAAAAAGAACAAACACTGGGTCCAGGGAAGTGGCTCAGTGGTAGAATGCTTACCCAACAATGCACAAAGCCCAGCACCACAAAGTTTGCAGTAGCTTAGTTAGCTAGTAACAAATTATCCTGAAAACCAAAGAGTACTCTTTATTTAACCCAAGGGAATATATAGGTTGTACAAACAGAAAAGAAACAGAAGCAGTGCTGCAAAACATTATTGAGGCTATGTATAACAAACCTAAAAAGAGGGTTGAATCCAATGCATAACAGAAAGATAGAGTGTGTCTTACAAAAATGATGCCTGTATGGATATATGTTTCCTGGGGTATGACTACTCTTTAACTGTATTTCAAAGATCTGAATATGTTATTTTGAAAGGTAGAAGAACCTCCTGAAGGGAACAGCAGGATGTATGTGATATTCCACTTAAGAAACCACTGGTTCACACTAAGAAAATTAGAAAGATGAGATCATTTATATTCTATCAGAAAGTTTCACTAAGTACCAGGCAGGAATTAGCAAAAACCGTCAGAGGAGGTGATACCTATGGGAGTGATACCAAGAATCTGTTAGATAAGCACACATATAAATAGAGGAACACTGAACTTGGTTAAGGTAATTACAAAGTTTCTTCAAACATTTTTTTAATGAAGAAAATACCTTTATATCATGATTGAGTATATAAACATATATGCACACAAACCTGAAATAAAAATTCCATGAAACAATTTATACCATGTATTCTTATTCTATCTTTTGTTACTTTATTTAAAAAATAAATAAAACCAATGCTGGGCTGGGGATGTGGCTCAAGTGGTAGCGCGCTCGCCTGGCATGCGTGTGGCCTGGTTTCGGTCCTCAGCACCACATACAAACAAAGATGTTGTGTCTGCCGAAAACTAAAAAAAAAAATAAATATCAAAAAATTTTTTCTCTCTCTCAAAAAAAAAAAAAACCCAATGCTGGTTATTCACTCCCTATATTGATTTCACAAATTCCCAAGTTGACCTCAGGTTTGAAAAACACTTGTATGTTTTCAAAATCTTCTCATATTGTCACATGTATAACCTGTTCCGAGTGGCCTGGGACTTATGAGAAAATTATCAACAATGAATGTCATCTCTAAAAATGTTTTTAGTTCACACAATATGAGCATTTTGGTCTTTTTGGAAACTGTCTTCATATGCCACAATTTAGAGAGCAGAATTTCAAGGAAAAGGCAGCTGCTTTAAGAATTAATGCCAAGATTTTAAGAATTAAACCAGTAAGGACAGGGCAAGCATAAAGGTGGGAATTTCCATTTGTTTCAGGGATATCCCTGTTTATTTATATAAAACCACTTCCCTCCTGGGGAATGAGTGAGTGATGTGTCCAGCATTCACCACAATAAGATTGCTCTGCAGCCTAGAAATACCAAGTATTTGTTAACAGCCACTAACCCCAGTGACCCCAGGTTCTCCTCTCCAAATCGGCATGATAGGCTAAACTGAAAGGTCAGCCAAAAAATACAGACCCCTAGGGCCTGTAAGATATCCCTGCGCAAATTCATGGATAAAATTTAACTAAACCATGGTTATTTCATGAAGACAATGTAAAATGATTTTCAAGCTGGGTTTGGTGGCACTCGCCTATAATCCCAGTGCCTTGGGAGACTGAGGCAGGAGGATCACAAGTTCAAAGCCAGCCTCAGCAACTAAGCAAGACTCTGTCTCAAAATAAATATTAAAAAGGGCTGAAGATATGACTCAGTGGTTGGTTAAACACCTCTAGGCTCAATTCCCAGTACAAAAAAAAAAAAAAAGAGGTGCGATTTATTCCTCATGCAAAAGGACTTAGTAGATAAAAACTAACTTTGTTGTATTGTTTTCAGATTCTTTGTGAAAGTCTGTTTGGTCTTAAAACATAGAGGACCAAGTCTCAAAATAGGTAAATATACAGTAAGTGGGGGCTGGGGATGTGGCTCAAGCGGTAGCGCAATCGCCTGGCATGCGTGCGGCCTGGGTTGGATCCTCAGCACCACATACAAAACAAAGATGTTGTGTCCGCTGAAAGCTAAAAAATAAATATTGAAAATTCTCTCTCTCTCTCTCTCTCTCCTCTCTCACTCTCTCTTTAAAAAAAAAATATACAGTAAGTGGTTTATTGATATTACATGGTAATACAAAATATTTATCTTTCAGACTTTATGGCCATCCTGAAAAATCATCAATGAAATGACCTTCAAAAAAATGGAGAACTTCCCCATCCACAAAGTAAGATCACAGCTGGTCTCCCTATTAAATATTCTCTCAAGACTTTTTTTTCTCCTTTGTAGTATTAGAACTCTGGGGGGGAAAAAAACCTATCCCCATTACCACCCTAAAAGCAAGGTAGTGCTATTTTTGACACCTACTCTAAAAGGATATTCATAAGGTCTTCCTTTACATAATTAAATAGTTAAGAAATGAAGTTTTAAAAATTTAAAGATTCTAAAATGCACCAAAATTACTACAGCAGGTAGTTCCCGGAATATAAAAGCATCCTTGACTTTGTAGTTTTGGGTATAGCATCTTCCAGTTTATTGTCCAGGAAATATCTTGGCCCTAGATGAAGCATATTTATTTATTTGTTTGTTTGTTTGTTTATTTATTTATTTATTTTCCCATGTACCATCTTGCTGAATCGCTGTAATTACCTCAATTTTGTATATCTGTTGAAACAAGTGTAAAGACAATTTGTCCCAAGTCTTAACTTTTTGAGTAGTAGAGGATTTGTAATCACATCTGGGATTGCAAAGCACATGCTATCCTTTGGTGTAGTAAAGAACTGTACTCTTCCTAAAGCATTATTAATTTCTGGAACCTCCTAAATTATAATTAAATTCTGGAACGTTTCCTAGCCAAAACAAAACAAAACAAAAAAAACCCAAACACGCACACACTCACAAATTTAATGTTTCTTAAAGGCTGAATTACCTAAGGTGACATTCTAATGATCAAAGAGCTCGTTAAAGTAAGCATGTCATACTTTGAACTTGGAACTTTTAAATTCCTTAGCTGCCTTTCTAAGTCAAAAGTACTGATTCAGCTATAGTGAGGTCCTATCCCATCTCCTCAAACATGCTGTTCACGGATTTCTGGGTTTTACAAACATTGTGGTTTCGGGAAACCTTATTCAGCCTACAAATTTAACAATCGCAAGAGGAATACAATTTTAAGTTCCTAAGAAACTTCTACTCCTTTGGAGGGCCTGAGAGCAGTCCAAAGCACCGTTGCGGACCACGAGGCCACAGGATGAGCACAGAGCCAGTGTCAGCTGGCCCTCTCCCCGCATCTTCCTCCTAGCCCAGCATGGCCCACTAGGTAGCGCCGGGTCGGGACCCAGGCAAAAATAGAGGAAACGCAGCAAGGGCGGCTGAGGCGTGGTACCCCCAAACGAGCCTGGGCTCGCCCGTTGGAGTTGAGGGTAAAGGCCGCGTTGGCCCGGCAGGACCTCACCGCCAGGTCCCCGGGCACTCGGGGTGAAGATTCCTTCCCCGCGCTGAAAAAGCGTCAGAGTGGGAGGCGGCCACGCTGGCGCGGGCGCAGAACCGGGCTTCCCGAGGCAACCCTCCCGCCAGCCCGCGGGCGTCCAGGCCGCCTACAGCGATGACTGAAGGTCACCGCTGTAAGGCCGACGCACGGGCCGCCTGCGCTCACCATTCGAGCGGCGTTCAGGGGCCGGAGTGGGAGGACGGCGACGCCACCCAAGCCAGGAGCTAAGGCAGCAGCTGGGTCCCGCAGGAAGCGACTAGACCGCGAGAGGAGCCGCAGCGTTCGATACATGGTTGCCGCCAGAGCGTGGGCGGAATTTCTGTGCGTCTGTGGCCACGCCTCCGCGCCCGCTGTCAGAACCCAGTCTGCCCTCAGTCTTATCCAATCAACAGCCTGAAGCCGAGTTGGTGGGGCGGGACTAATCGTGAATGGCCAGGACTGAGTGAGGAGGCGGGTTAACTTCCTTAGGGTTATAGTGCAGATTTTTTAGCCTTTGGGTTTATGGGAGCCTAGTGAGGGAGGAATTATGGGAAATGTGGTTCAGATGATTCTTTCAGCCAATTTGGTGGCTACGTGTGGCTAATAGAAGGCGAGAGTTTTAGCTGATGAATCAGTTAATGTTTGGTTGATGAAATATCCTAGAAAGAAATATTTATTATTTTATTTATCGTCTATTCATTCATGACAGGCTCTTCCTTTTGAAATTCATTTTCTATCCTTCCAGAACATATCTTCCTAACAGAAACTTTGGGAAAGTGCAGCACAATGTAGAGAATGAAATAACAATTATTCATAATCTCACCATTGAAAGTACTCAGTTTTTTAAAACTTTTCATTTTGGAGTCTCTACAGTTTCCCTTCTCTTAACATGCAACTCTCAGAACTCTTTTTAAAGGTAGGTGGAAAATATCCACAATCACAGATTGGTCTTGGATTTGTTTGTTTTGTATTTAGGTTCTCTATTTTTTTGACTAATGTATACATCTGCAAATTAAGAAAGACATTGTTTTAGTCCCCAGGCCCGGTGGACTACTCCTGTAATCTCAGCGGCTCTGTACGCTAAGACAAGAGGATCATGAGTTCAAAGTCAGCCTCATTAGAAAGCGAAGTGCTAAGCAACTCAGTGAGACCCTGTCTCTAAATAAAATACAAAATAGGACTGGGGATGTGACTCAGTGGTCTAGTGCCCCTGAGTTTAATCCCTGGTACAAAAAATAATAATAATAATAACACATATTGTTTTAACAAAATAGATTGTGTCAAGAACTGAAATAAAATTACATCTAAACCATAATTTTATCTTTTCTCCTATTGCTTGGAACCAGATGATGGTTAAAAAATAAAAAGAACCGTGCTGGGGATGTGGCTCAAGCGGTAGCACGCTCACCTGGCATAGGGTGCTGGGTTCCATCCTCAGTACCACATAAAATAAAATAAAGATGTTGTGTCCACTGAAAACTGAAAAATAAGTATTAAAAAATTATCTCTCTTTAAAACAAGAAAATTAAACTATAAAAATATAAATAAGAGGCTGTAATAGTTGAGCTACGATCAAAACATTCCCTAGAACCCATATAAATTCTTTATCTTTTTATCTCTTCCCTTTGTCAACTAATGATTTGAGAAATTACTAGGATATTTAATAGGGTGAAACCAAGAATTATTTAGTTGTTAAAAGTTCAGAATTTAAAAATTGGAATTATAAAGAATAGTGTTAGCAAACACTGAGCCACTTAACCCAAATGTTTATATTTTCTACCATTAAAAGGAAAACAACATTTGCAAATTAATTGTGAAAATTATATTATCTTTTTCATTGGTTTGACATAAAGCCACAGGAAAAAAAATTACTATCAACTACTATCATTTCCTAGGAAATGCTGATATTTTGGCTTAATTGTTTCATACCTTTGTAAAATAAAACATTACTAGTAATGGAACCATATTTTCTTTCCCATCTTCCCAGTAGCTCTCATTATTTTGATATGCATCCTTGCAGTTCACCTGTGTATTTTAAGCTTCACTTACTGATATACAAAAAAAAAATGGTTTAAAATTTTTACTTTAAAGTTTTACTGTTCTGTAAGTGAATTCTATGTTTTTTAAGATGTAAGATAGAATCTCACTATGTTGAACATACTGACCTCAAACTAGAAATCCTCCTGCCTCAACCTCATGAGTAGCTAGGATCAAAGGCATAAGCCACCACACCTGGCTCCATGATCTTCTTAATTTAATCATGCTTTATTGTGTGGATATTAAATGTTTTATTTATTAGTTTCTTAATGAAGGACATTTTTTGCTATTATACACAATGCTTTAATGAACATAAATTTATGTTTTTTTCATAGACCACTTCTCTCTTCATTGGGTAATCTCTCTCTTTTTTCCTATTGTTTCTATTGTTAAATTCTTCTTTAGATATTGATATTTCTATACTAGTTTTATATTGCTTAATTTTTGCCTGATGAACAGTACCTGTCTTTATGCTAATGAACTGATGATACCAAACTTATTTTTCAAGCCTAGACTCCTCCTCTTAGCTCCAGAGTCACATATCCAATTGTATACTTAATAGCTCTATTTAGTTATCTAACTCAATACTCAGATTTCAATTATCCCGAATAATAAATCTTGATTGGCACCTCTTCCTCAGAAAAGGCGGTACACACTTTAATCCCAGTCGTTTTGGAGGCTGAGGCAGGGAGGATTTCGAATTCAAAGTCAGCTTTAGCAAAAGCCAGGTGCTAAGCAACTCATTGAGACCCTGTCTCTAAATAAAATTCAAAATAGGACTGAGGATGTGGCTCAGTGGTCAAGTGCCCCTGAGTTCAAAACCCTGGTACAAAAAAAAAAAAAAAAAAAATCTATGAATCTTTCTTGATTTTTGAACACTGACCCCATTCCCCAAATATACACATATACTATGCCAATTTTACCAACAAATCCTGGCTATTTTACCTCAAAATTATATCCTTAGTCCATCCACTTTCTTCTCTGATTACTCCCACTGATTCCTATCTGTTAATCAAATAGCCAGGTAGTTTAATACAATAGTAAACATAACAAAGAAGTAAGATATTTAGACAATGATGGAAGGGCTGCTGCTTTAAGATAAGGTCAAAACTTTGCATTTGAGCTAAGATCTAAAGCATGAGAGCCAGCCAAATAAAGATAAAACAGCAGTCCTGGCTGAGGCTACAAGTATAAAGAACCTGGTCAACTGAATAAACAATTATTGAGCAATCCAAGTTCATCAGTGAGATGATATTCTGTCACTGTCAACAGTATGAGAATGACGAAAACAAGAGTAAACATTATGAATCCTCTACTAAATTGCATTTTTTGTATGTTTTTATTATTCCTAATAAGGTTGATTTGTTAAATGTATAAATAAATATATGTATACAGACATTGAAGGATTCAGTGACTGATGTAAAGTAAGCTCCTCTTAGAATCATTCTGTTGTCATAAAGCACCTGTTTTAGGAATTAACAAATTACTGAATTCCAATTAAGACAACTTGTTTGCTGTTATTGATACAGGTTACCCTGTATATTCCTAACTTGTCCTACAGCTTCAAGTTCTTCAGTCTCAGAGGATGGGAGAAAACTAAATGGTCAGTTCTGCTCCCCCCACCCCAAGAAGTCCTATAAAGAAAGACAGAGTGGGGCTGGGGCTATAGCTCAGTGGTAGAGTGTCTGCCTTGCACGTGTGAGGCTCTGGGTTTGATCCTCAATGTCACATATAAATAAATAAATAAATAAATAAATAAATAGTGTCCACCTATAACTAAAAAAAAAAAAAAAAGGTGGTGATCTTGATCTTCTGAGGTTCTTCCACTGTAATGCTTCCTGCATGACTTTTTAGGAAGAAGAGAGGACTAAATAGCCCGGGTCACCTTGTAACTTCATAATCATTAAACTTTGTTCAAACTTTTGCTGCCTTTTCTCTTAGCAAGTACTTCATGTTATCTTTCAGTTTCTGAAAGTCCTCAACTGTGTTCCACCCAGATTTGTTTTCTCTTGTCTAACGTCATACAAAAAGTTAATTATTTCTTCTTCTTCCAACCCATAGAACATCAACTCTAATGATTACATATTCTACTTTATCAACTCAAACTTCATTTAAGAATTTTTTCTTTTTTCAGTTATGGGGATCGAACCCAGGGCCTCATGCATTCCAGGCAAGTACTCTATCACTGAGCCATATCTCAGTTCTCATTTAGGTTTGAATTGTCAAAAACAAACAGAAAACAAATGAGATTTGAAAATTGTTACCTCTGGAAAATAGTCATGTGTTACTGACTGGGAAAAATGAGACATAATAACACAAAATATTTTTATCCATTCCAAGAGCAAACTTTAGTTCTTGTCTCAAAAATAGCCAGGACTTAGTACCAAAGTGACAGTCATTATCTATCAGCAGATTGTTTACAAAGTAGCTATATAGAATTTCATGATTCATTATAAATCTCTTTTATCTCAAGTATTTTCTAGATATGATATGATGTTTTGGCCTATAACTAGTCTCAAATGGGCCATAAAGATTCCAAAGGAAAACTATTTCAGAGACAGATAAATTTCACTCATATACCTCACTGAATCACCCACAGGCATATGGCAAAAACAAAAATTAATCATTTCTAAAGCCATATACCAGTGTCTTAAGCTTCAAAGTACCTACAGGGTTTTTGTGGTTTTTTTTTTTTTTTTTGAAACATGTGTTTTTTAAAAGATTCATTTAGACAAGAAAATGTTTTTTTGAGCACTGCACTTAAAATACTGACATGGAAAGTAGATAACATGAGTATCTACAAGAAGATAAATAACCATCAAACAAACCCACTATAGGAATTCTCAGACACAGATCATAAGGCAATCATGTTTTTTATTTTAAGTAACAAAACACAAGGTTAAGAATATTAGCAAGGATACAGAAAACTAAAAGCAATTTAGTATTTATAAAAAAGAACCAAATAAAAGTTCCAGGATTAAAATTTCTAAAAATCAAAATGAAGAACTGGGTTGGGGATGGTAGCTCCATGGTAGAGATCTTGCCCTGCAGGTGAGAGGCCCTGAGTTTGATCCCCAGCACAGAGAGAAAAACAAAACACAACCAAAAAATCAATATATGAGTTTGTCAGCTAATAAGACACAGGAGAAAAGTGAATTGGTATATTAAGTAATACATTAAAAGAAACCAGCCATAATGAAGTGCAAAAGAACAAAGGATAAAAATATGATAAAAGAATAAGATATATGGAACATTGAAGAATATTTCAAAAGGTGGTGGCTGAGAATATTCTAGCACTATTGAAAGAAACGGATCCATGTTTAAAAAAACCCACTGATTCTCTAATCAGATTCATATAAAGAAATCTTTACCTAGATACATCTTAGTGAAACTACAGAAATCCAAAGACTCAAGTTCAAAGATAAAGATAATAGACTTGATTTTAAAATATTTTATTTTAAAGCTATCATAATTAGGCTGTGGGATAGGCATTGATTTAGGTTAAGTATAGACTAGATGGAATGAAATGGAATAAAAACCTAGAACCAGACTTACACATATATGAACACCCTACCTGCAATAAAGGTATTTGTGAGAAGAGGGAAGCCTTTCATTTAGTAGTACTGGGAATATTGGGTATTCATTTAGACAAGAAAATAAAATTTTGGCTTCTATATCACAGCATGCACAAATACTAACTCCATGTTGATTATGGACCTAAAATGAAATGTAAATTAAAAATCTCTTAGAAGACAATATGGAAGAATATCTTCATGACCTCAAGACTATAAAAAAAAGTAAAACAATGACATTAAAAACTATCATACAAAGGAAAAGACTGATAAACTTGAATATGTTTAAATTAAGGGTATCTTTCAATCAAAAGACCCTGCTGAGAAGGCAAAAAGGCAAAACAGCACACAAGAAAGTATTTGCAACATATATAAACAATAAATCTCATATCCAATGAGAATTTTTCAAAGACATCCTCCCACCAAAAAATGAGTACTAAACACAAAAGAAGAAAGCCAATTTTTTTTTAAAAAAGTTCACAGGAGTTCAATTTCATTGATTATCAACTTTATTAATTATTATTGCAAATTAAAAGGAGCATGAGATACAGTCCACACCAACTAGACTATCCAAAACTAAAAATTCCAATAGTACACATGTCGGTGTAATGTAGCAGAAGGAAAACTTCTAAACACCCTGTCAAGTAAAAATTAGTACATTACTTTGGAATTTAACTTTGGTATATTTTGGAAGATTAAAAAAATGCATAACCAGCATATGAATCCCAAGGAGATGATACACACACACACACACACACACACACACACACACACTCACACAAAACAGCATTATTTGTGATATTAAAATTGAAAACATATAAAAATCCATCAACTATAGAATGGAAAAGTAGTATACAACAATGAACATGAATGAACTAGAGCTACTTGTAACAGTACAGATGTATTATTAGAAGCATAATATTCAGAAAAAGAAGCAAGTTGCAAAAAATAAAAAAACAGTATGAGCTCATTTATAGCAAAGTTTTTTTTAAAAAGGCAAAACTAAACTATTTTAGAGATTAATGCATGCCACTACAATTATGAATAATAGTAAAGAAGTAATAAAGTAGGAATATTGGTAACGTCTATGAACTTGTAGACTTGTAGACAATAGACTTGTAGACTTCTGGGATTTGGGTGATATTCTTTCTGGACTGGAAAGGTAGTTACATAGGTGCTTGCTTGACAGAAAGTTGTTACTCTTTACATTTGTGCTTTATGTACTTTTTGTGCTAGAGTCTATAATTTTTAAAAGCTTTTAAAAAGAGTATTTTCTATATACTGATATTGAAGTATTCTTGAATTGTATGTTGTAAATTGAAAAAATAGAATGGGAAAAAGGTCATAATTTTGCTACTCATTATATTTTTAAAAGAAAGGAGGGAATAAAATGAGGGGTAGAGCAAGAGCAAGTGAGAAAGAAGCAAGAAAGAAAAGACAGAGAAGGGAGAGATAAAATAAGCTTGTAGAAGAGTAGGGAAAATCCACACACATAAACCACTGCCCATTGGTTGTCTCTGGGCAGGGAAAGTAGGCTGCCAAAGAGACAGTGTTAGAAGAATTACTTTTTTGCTGTATATCTTTTTTGGCCTTGACTTTCATACCGTGTAAACATATTACCTATTCAAAATTTTAAAAAAATTAAAATACCTAACAAAAAAATTTGTCAGTAATTCTCACCATACTTATCCACAAGGGGTCACTATTGAATGAATTTTAGGTCCTACAGAAGAAAAAATCATTTTGAATTTTTTGTACTCTCATCAAGAAGTGAGAAAGCATCTTCATTTATGTTCTTAATTCATATAACATCATGTTCCAGAAAAAAATTGCATCTTGAAAATATGCAAAAATAAATAAATAAATAATATACATTTCACCTGAGGTGAAAAGGACAAAAGACTAGGTAGATTATAAGGTGTGAAGAACTAAAGTATGTCAATTACATAACTAAAAATCTTGTACAGGAATATATTAATTCCTGAAAAAATTTTCCCTGTTAGCTTCTGCTAAAGAATCCATGGTTCCCTTTAAGTGAAATTACTGATAAGTCTTCGTTATAAGAATAATTCATGGATAAATTTTTAAAAGTGCCATCTTATTTTTTTTTATTTTTAAAAAATCTGTGCTAGTTATACATGACCATAGAATGCATTTTGGCACATAGATGGAGTATAACTTCTCATTCTTCTGTTTGTACATGATGTAGAGTTACAGCGGTCATGTACTGTGTCATCTTAAATACAACATGTTTAGAGGCTTCAAATGAGGGAAGTTCCATTCATAGTTAATTATGAATGAAAATGAAACTAACAAATGCATAGAAAAAGGGGAAGAACACAAGACTGTTTTAAAAACCCCATGTCTTATACATAAGATAGTGTCTTCACTTTGCCAGATTTTTCAAAATTTGGTTATTGCAACAAATCCTGCTTTTTCTCAAAGTTAAGTTGATTGGACTTTGGCTACTGATGGGTTAAGTGCTAGCAAGGGACCTTAGCCCTGACCAAACATTTTGGTTGGTTCACAGAAGAACTGGGATTTCAGCAGTATAAAGACCAAGAAAAATCAGTGTATAGGACAGAGCTCCCTCAGTGACAGAAGCAACAATTGTGAAAAGTGCTTTGGCAGTTATGGACTCATCTGATATTCGAAGGAAAAAAGTAGCTGTCATCGGTGGTGGCTTGGTAAGAATCTATTCAGATGTATTGTTATTGTTGGTGTTGTTATATTAACTGTTATTACTCTTAATAACTACTATTCATCATTTGTACAGATTGTTAATTTTCTTATAAAACTTTTCTAATATTTAAATATGCCTGTTTTAAATATACCATTGATTTTTAACTTGTTCTTTTCCAGGAAAGTTATTTTATATTCATTAAGTACAAAGATGTCTATTTCCCTTCATCATTTTGGTGTAGAATTAAAATAAATAAATAAATAAATAAATAAATAAATAAATAAATAAAGCAAATTGAAGTTGATTTTCTTCCCAAATAAGCTATGTTTTAATAAACAGATATTAGTCTTAATAGTCATTTTAATTAAAGCATTGACTTCACTTTGGCTAATAACACAGTTAATACTGTTTAATGAGAATTAGAGTTAAGAAATGTGAAACTAATATTTTAAATCCTGTTGGATGGTCAGTAGTTATTTGAGTAATTGGGAACAATACTTATGTAGTTGCCTGACTTATTTGGCTGCTCCAATGCTGCACCTAGCATGGAGGAGTGAGGTGCTCACTGGTTACCTGAGCAGGTGAGATAAAAGTGCTGGAACTTGGCCCACACCTAGAAAGAGAGAAGTGTTGATTTTTTTGTTTCCTTAGTTATAGGGCCAAAGTCGGTTCTCTATTGAATATAGAACAGCCTCCAGAAAACTAATTTTTTTCTTCCCTCAGCAGAGTACCTCTTTTAGTATAAAAATATTCCATCTAGTTAAAATTTAATCATTTTTGTTTTCACCTTTGGTCAAATCATTTGCAGGCCTTTAACTCATAGGTATTCATTCCTTCACTCATTTATTTACTCAACAAAAAGTTATTGAAGGCTTAACACCATATGAGACTATATAGAGATTGATAGATTTATGCCACACAATATCCAATGAATGCTAATTTTGGCTTTTGTTCTGCTTTCTTTATTGTCTTCTCCCCCAAGTGCTAGGACATTCCTTTCATATTTTGAAATTCAAATTTCAAAATGGTAAGGATGTTGTCACATGCCGTATGGGTCACCGGTTGTGACATATGATTTTATTGCTTCATACCAGACTACTGTCTAGTTCTTTTCTATCAAAATATTATACAAAATGAGAATCCATTAATTTAACAAAATCATATTGTGTATTTACTCTGTGTGAACATTGTTTTCAGGAGTAGGGATTCAGGGATGAACCAACAATGAAAACAATGGAAGAAAACACATAAGATAATTTCAGATAGGAATGAAAATCCAGACAGGGTAATGTGGTTGTCCTGGGGGTACCTGTTTAGAGTGTGGTCAAGGATGGCCTCTCTAAGGAGGGGTTTTTTGTCCAGAAATATGAATGATGAGAAGGAACCAACCATGGAAGATCTAGAGAAAGAGCATTTGGGTGAGAGGAAACTGACAGAAGAGAAACCCTGGGACTTCAATGAGCTGCAACTGTTCCAAGAGCAGAACAAGACCAGAGGAGCAGCTGGTCAGGCTGGAGAAGCTGGCACAGCCAGATCTTGTAGGATCTGGAAGGCCAGGTGAGAAGATCCAGATTTTATTCCAATTATGGAAAGCCATGGGAAGATTTTAGGGGGAAAAAATAGCTGACTTTAAAAAGTCCTTTAAGCTTTTACATAGAGAATGACTGGGGAAACTTTAAGAAGATAGACCAGTTAGAAAGCTGCTGATCCAAGACTTGAACGAGGGCAGCATTTAGAATGTCTCTTAAAATATCTCTTAGAACTTCAAGGGGAGAGATAACAAATTTGTGATTGGATATATGATTTTGGAAGGCACAGCTATGTGGGTGTCATCCTCATTATGTAATCACTTCATACATGTGCCATCGAAAGAGCTCAGCTTTCATTCTGAGAGTTTGTGTCTTACAGCTGTAGATGTTAGATTCTGTCATGGATTTACAGGCTAAATGGTATTGATGGCAAACTGGCCCCAAATGGTGTTTCTGTATTGTCCGCATGGCATTGCATTAAGAGAAGCAATTGTCCTTCAACTGAAGAGATATTAGAAGCAGTTAGAGTCTTTAATGTGGTCTGTCTAAAACACTGAATCTGGAATCTAATCAAAACTCACTATAAAACCTTCTAAAAATAATCTTGCCCTCACCAGTTTGAATCTCTTTTTTACATGCTTTGCAACTACTCCAGGAGCAAAACAAAGGAAGATCAAGCAGATTTCTTCTGCTCTAGGCTGTCACATTTCTCTTCTCAGCTCACGTAAGACTCTCTTCTTTCTCCCTTCTCTCTGCTTTCTCATTCCCTCTTATCCTTATTTCATTCCTGTCTTGTAGGTAGCTAGGCCCAAGAGCCAATGGGGCAGGTAGAAAGATGGTGTGGATCAGGAGTTGCTGAGTTTTTGCCCCACTCATCAGATTTCACATTTGGTGGACTACTTCCTTACTAGGATTTTAGAAAAAGAAATCAATGTGCACCATATAATTGTTTATAATGCTAAAAATAAAATAACTTGACTAGCCAAATAGAAGTGCATTGCATACAATTAAATGTAATGCAATTCTTATTTTTATTTAATATATTTTCTGACGCAGAAATATATTCACAATATACCATACACTTTTTAGGAAAAAAATGATGATAAGAAATATACAGACTGATACAATTTTAAAAGAAAATATCATAAGCTTTATATATACATACAAAAATGTGACTACTGGTTGACTCTGGTGGTAAGATTGTGGAAGAATGCCATCTTTTCTTTAGCAATTTTTTACCTTATTGATAGCACTTTATTTATTTATTTATTATTTATTTATATGTGGTGCTGAGAATCAAACCCAGTTCCTCACACATGCCAGGCAAGTGCGCTACCACTGAGCGCCAGCCCCAGCCCACAAGAATACTACCTTTATTCATGTTTATCTGTACTTCCTAATTTTTATTAAAAATTTTGGGTTCTTACTATGTATCAGGTATTGTGGTTTGTGCCCCAAACAGAAAGATGGATGTAAATATCATTTCTGCTGGGGGAGTCGGATTAGAAATGCAAATAAATAATTCAACTCATTGTGAGAGATGTTACTACACATATTGCACATATGTGGAATTGCAGAAGAAAAGTCAAATAAGTAATTCATAGGAGGTGAGAAAAACTGCACTGAGAACATGAGTCTTGAAGGAAAGGTAAAAATTTTCCAAATACATAAAGCAGGAAAGAATAGTTCAGACAAAAGAAATGCTATATTTAAAGGCAAGAAATAAAAAAGTGTATGGCATATTTAGTTTCTAGTGAGGCAAATGACTTGAACAGGTAGAAACTGGGGAAGGAGAGGGTTAGTAGAACACCCCTGCAATAGCCCAGGCAAAAAGTAAGGACACCCCATGTAAGAGGTGAGTAGGAGGAGATCTGTTTTGAAAAAGATTCAAGAGAAGCAACTAATGGGCCTTATTGCCTAAGTATATTATAGGTAGAGAGGGTTGTTTGACATTACCTGAGCCATCCTGGTAGGTAAATTACTGTATGCTGTTGCCATTTCCAGAAGATATAGAATTCAGAAGGAGAGGAAGGTTTATGAACATAGCATACAGGAGAAGGTTGAGGGACAAGAACAAGTGAAATTTTAGTCATGTGGAGATGGAGATGTCTGTCAGCACCCTAGTACACAGATTCTATAGTCAGAAATAGAGCTCAAGAGAAAGATCAAGACTCTTAGTTAACCCCAGAATCCCCACAGAAAGAATGTAGGATGTTCAAAAAAACAGATCATGAAGATCACTGATTGGTTTTAGAGACCAAGTGCAGATGTTTTAAATCAGAAACTTTAGGGTAAGGTTTAAACAATAAAATAGACTTGGGCATAACAGATGCAATTCTAGCCAGTGCTATAGTTACTAACAAAGTAGGAAGATATTTTTATGTGCCTATTACATAATAAGTAGAATTATTCTGATTTTTTTTCTCTAATATGTTCAAAGATCACTTTTTTTTTTTTTTTTGGAGCAAGATCAGGTAACCAGGGATTGAACTCAAGGGCACTCAAACTACTGAGCCACACCCCCCAGCCCTACTTAGTATTTTATTTAGAGACAGGGTCTCATTGAGTTGCTTAGTGCCTCACTTTTGCTAAGGCTGGCTTTGAACTTATGATCCTCCTGCCTCACCTCCAGAGCTGCTGGAATTAAAGACATGCACCAATGCACCTGGCTTAAAGATCACATTCTTGAGAGACGAAATTATAGTTCCATGATACAGTATAGATTTCAAGAGATATAAAACATGTTTTTAAAAACTTTGATAATAAACTTAGAAACACCTATGATCCTTAGGGAGATTTTTAACAGTAGTTGACATGTGTTTAAAATCATATTATCAGATTAATTTAAAACATATTAGAGGTCTAGGGGTGTGGCTCAGTGTTAGGGCACTGCCTAGCATGTGTAAGGCCCTGGGTTCAATCCTCAGTACCACATACAAATAAAGAAAAGTATTGTGTCTATCTACGACTAAAAATAAATTTTTAAATATATTACAAAAAAAGGAATGAAATGCATGAATTTTAATAATCATTATTTCCCTTTCCCATTAGGGTCAACATTTGTAAATTAAAAGGTATGGTGTATTAGTTAGCTTTCTGCCACTATAACAAATACCTGAGATAAATCAACTTACAAAAAGAGAAAGTTTATTTTGATTCACAATTTGGGCCTGTGGTGAGGCAGGGCATCATGGTGGAGAGCCCATCGCAGAGGAAAACCACTCATCTCCTAGCAGCTGGGAAGTGAAAAGAAGAAAAAGAAGGGGGTGGGTTCTATAACTCCAATGATCTAAAAACCTCCCACTAGGTCCCACCTCTTAAACATTCAACCACTTCCCAAAAATACCATGCTGGAAACAAAAACATTAATACATGGACGTTTGGGGGACATTCCAAATCCAAACTATATGTATAATGTTCCATCATCATTGGCAAGTTGAATAATCACTATTGGAGGGGTCACAGGCGAGTCAGTCGGAAAACCATACAGTGAAATACATGATAAATATACTTCCATGTTTACATAAAATAAATTTACAAATAATGTTTTTTTAAATTGGTAAATGAGACATCCATACAACGGACTAAGATGGGTTCAAAGCACATGACCCATAAAGAGGGAAGTATAAGGAGTGAGAAAAAGAAAGGAGATAATGATAAATTGGGTAAATCCATAATTATGTAACCAAGGAATCTCCTTGAAGCTCATCTTATGCACAGATGTGCTAGATTGGGTTGTTAACAGAACCTTTAATTTACAAATTATTTTGTGATCAAAACAGTTCATTCAGGCTTTGGTGCTTTAAAACAAATACAGAAACTCTTCATAATTGTTCATCTTCTTAATGGAAGCTGTTTTATTTTTCCTGGGTGTTTAATTCTGCCCAATTTCTTTCCCCCACCCCAACAACCTCTTCCCTATTTATGGTCAGGAACCCAGCTGTGCCTCAAACAAGAGTTTGTGGGGGCTTAGAATGGTTTACACACCACATTTCCATTTATATCTTTTTATCTTAGTCTATTTGCCAGTCTAACAAGTAAACTGGTTTTGACAGTTTTTCCCAATAAAGCACATTTTACAGAAAGTGAGAAATAGAAACAGAGTTAGAGTCTAAAAGCTACATTATTAGTAGCTTCCAACTAAACATATATAGCATATAGAAATATTTTTTTCCTCTTAAGTCATTTGAGTCTCAACTGCACAGAATAAGACTCATTAAAACCTTTGACACATTCTAATGACTAGCCTTGGAGAATACACTTTTTTTTATTTTATTTTTTTATTTTATTTTTTTTATTTTATTGTTGGTTGTTCAAAACATTACATAGTTCTTAATATACCATATTTCACAGATTGATTCAAGTGGGAGGAGAATACACTTTTATTTACTGCTTTGTTTGTTTATTAAGTATACCACTGAACATCTGAAAACCCACATTCAACACAAAAATTAACACATTCCAACCTTTATGCTTCTCCTCCACCCATTAGAAGCATAGTTTTGAAGTGTGTCATTCTTTTGTCTTTTTATTTATACTTTTATCATATATATTATGTAGACATATACAAATAATACATGTATTTTTTAAAAATTAGATGCATACATATATCTATGGTTCAGTTTTGTCTTTGTAAGAATATCATGCAGTTTGAAATCATCTGGGATTTACTCTTTTAACTTACAGTATTGCTGATGTATTCATATTATTGTATTTCATCATGTGACTCTACCATACTTTATTCATTCATTCCTCTGTGGTGGTCATTTTGGCTGTGTGCAATATATTTGCTTTTTCATTTAGTTATGAAAAGTGCTGTTATGAACATTCTGGCACATGTCTCCTGATGAACAAACAGCAGAACTTGCTCTTGGCCTTATTCCATGAAGGGAAATTGCTGGTTTGTCAGACATGTGAAAATTCAACTTGACAAGATAATTATAAGCAAAGCATAAGAGATCTCGTTGGCCCTAATCCTCTCTAGCACTTGATATTTTCATGAACCAAACATCAGATTTAATTTTATTGTGTTTACACCACCTGAAGTTCCTTCTTTTCTCCTTCTGTCATGAAGAATCATGAATACATGTTCAATTGCAAATACACAAAAAGGCTTTGCAGAGACATGCATCTACACTGTACTTGCCAGCCTGTCATCAGCGATCAACCTCTGGGCCACTTCTCTCCAATACTACAGACTTCAGTATTGACACATTTTTCCCCCCTGTCTTCCAGCCCTGCCATCACCCTGAGTGACTATTGAAGTTCATACTGTTGACCCATCCAGATCCCCAGTCCCTCAGTTCCTTAACCTTCCCATCTCTCCCACTCTCATGACTTCAGACTCCATGTCCTACTGCTCCACATACTTGACTGTCACTCCACCAAATGGTCACATTTGTAGTAAGAGTGTCATATCTAAGACTGTCTGGTTAAAAACTCCCTAACATTCTAGCTTTCTCATTCAGGTACCAAAACTGTTCCTGCTAAAGTCATCCTACTTCTCACTGTTCATTGGCCCTTCTCTATCTTCCTTTAGTCCTATTCAGCATGGTGGTGATGGTCCATTAATTCAGCTAATATTCTCAACACATTGTCTTCATTGTCCTTCCATCTGACCCAAGTAGCTAATTCTCCTCCTACTTGATGTCAGAAGTCTTATTCCCCTGCATTAAAATCCAGGTCAGTGCTACAAGAAAAAGAAATTGTACAACCCTACACCTTGGTGCCATTTATAAATTCATGGTCTCTTTTGTAGTTAGCTTTTTCACTGCTGTGACCAAAAACCTGAAAAGAACAGTTAGAGAAAGATAATTTTATTTGGGGGTCTCATGGATTCAGAAGTCTCAGTCCACAGATGGCCAACTCCATTCCTGGGGGCCTGAGGCAAGGCAGAACATGATGGCAGAAAATTGTGATGAAGGAAAATGGTTCAGGACATCACACCAGGAAGCAGAGACTCCCCTCACACAGACAAAATACATACCCCAAAGGCATGCCCCCAATGACTCACTTCCTCCAGTCACACTCTACTGCCTACAGTTACCACCCCTTTAATTCCTATCAGGAGATTAATGCACTGATTAGGTTAAGGCTTTCCTAGTACAATCATTTCACCTCTAAACTTTCTTTCATCGTCTTACACATGAGCTTTTGCAGAATACCTCATATCTAAACCGTAATAGTCTCTATCCTAAACTGAATCTCCAATACTGTTCAGCTATACCTCTAGTTGATTAGGTCATGTCCTGGAATCAGATTGGATATGTCTGAATCTCAATGTCAACTCTATTTATTGCTCATTAGTGCTAATTTCTTTGTGCTTCAATTTTAATATCTCCAAAATAAGATAATAATAGTATTTAATTAGTAAGACTGCAGTGAAATTTAAATAAGTTACAATAGTGAATGGTAAATTACAATAATTTCATGAGTATTATATGTTGTTATTATTATTTCTTTAATCAGATTTCATTATTTCATTCTTTCTAGTAGTTATTTTAAACCCATGTGATGTACTTCTCAGAGCCCTCTTTCTTTTGACCCTTATTTGGCTACCCTGCTACTCATCCTGCTAGGTTTCTAAGTTTGGCTTTCCTTTTTTTTTTTTCTAATAAGTCATATCTTACCCCACTCCATACTCCTGAATTTGAGTTAAGGATTCTCCCTCTCTACTCTCAATGCTGCATTCCCCCATCATTCTATGTATCATGCTATTGGTATTAGTCTGTGATCTCCTTAAGAGGTCTAGGTGTATCTTGTTCTCTGTTGTATCTCTAGCACCTAGCATGGAGGTGGCACACAGGAAAAAAATCAATATATATGTGGTAAATGAATATATAAATAATAAGTGAAAAAATGAAGACTCAAAAAAGACTTAAACTCCCTGAGAACAGCAATTGTATATTACTGTTGGATCACCTTAATACCTAGAAAGGAATTTTAAAATACTAAGGAATTAAGAAATATTTTGCAAATGATCATTTTTTTCTCTCTTGAAAAATCACTTTTAAGTTTCCAAAATAATTCATATTCTTTGTCAGCTTCATCTCTACATGGCAAAAGAGTCTCATCTCTCAAAGATCAACCAAAAGTAACATTATCAACAAAGGTTTTCCAGTTTTCTTGTCCTAGTTATCTATTGCTGTGCAACAAACAACCACAAAACTTAGTGGCCTAAAATGATAATCTATTATTATATCTCAGGTCTGTGGGTAGTCTGTCATATGGCTGGAACAGCAACCATCTGTAAAGCTTCACCAATTTGGATATCCAATTTGACACTAGCATTTGGTGCTGGCAATTGGTGGATGAGGCTTTTGATTGGAATAACTACACATAGACTGTCCAGGTGGCTTCGGTTTCTCATAAGACCTGGGCCTCCAAGTATTTACTATTCTTATGTGATAACTGGCTTCCAAAAACAGGAAGCAGAAGCCTCCAAAAACAGGAAGCAGAAGCTTCTGGACCAGTTAAACACTATGCTTAGAAATGACTCAAGTATCACTTCTTCTTTCCTTTTTTCTAGTACAGAGGATTGAACCCAGGAGTACTCTACTACTGACCTATATCCCTAACACTTTTTAGTTTTTATTTTGAGACAGGATCTAGCTGAGTTGCCCAGGTTGGTCTCAAATTTGCCATCCTCCTGCCTCAGGCTCCCTAGTAGCTGGGATTACAGGCATGTGCCACCATGCTTTGCTCAAGTGTCACTTCTGCAGCATCTTGTATATTTATTTATTGCATTGCTGGGGATGGAACCTAGGGCCTTGTGCATGCTAGTCAAGCACTTTATCGCTGAGTTACACTAACAACCTCTAATGAATTTTATTGGTCAAAGCTCTCAGGAGCCCTCCTGAATTTAAAAGAGTGAAAAAATAATTTGTCTCTTGATGAAGGAATATCAGGTTACATTACAGAGGACGATAAAAGGTATTGTTATGACCATCTTTGAAAAAATACAATATGTTATATTCCTTAAGGAAAAATTAGTCCCCCCCCCTTTTTTTGGTGTGTATTCATTAGGACTTATATTGCCTGCCTACCTTTTTTACCCCCATAAGTGGGCTTTCATACTCAAAAATGGGCTATTAAGCATTAGTTCATACATTTGTCGCTTTTTAACTTAAATTTAGTGTTCATTGGGCACAAAAACTTGTTTTGGTAACCTTTAGATTCCTAAAGTTTAGCATAAGTTTTGCATAGCAATTACTCAATAAAGTTTGGTTGTGAATTTTACTTTAAAATATATGATAGAAGCTGGGAATTAAAATGGTGAGCAAAACTGGTCGATATAGCCTAGTGGGGTAAATATATTGATTATAGATTCACTTTAAAGACATAAACTTTCCATTGTGACAAGCTCTTTGTATTGGTTTGCTAGGGTTGCTAAAATTAAGTACCATAAACAGGGTGGCTTAAAGAATACAAATGTATTTTTTAACAATTTTGGAGGCTAGAATTCCAAGGTAAGGGCATCAGGATCTGCTCCAGGTATCTTTCTTTGGCTTGTAGATGGCCATCTTCTCCTTATGACTCTTCTTCTATTCATGTCTGTGTGAGTCCACATTCCCCCTTTTATAAGAATGGTGGTAGTAATATTGGATTTGGGTCCACCATAATGGTCTCATTTTAACCTGATTATCTCTGTCTACACTTTATCTCCAAATAAGGTACTGAGGGTTGGGACTCCAGTGTATGAGGTTGGAAGGATGCAATTTCGCTTATTACGCTTCTCAGAGGAAAAGTCCACAGCACTCTGAGAATTCATTAAGAGGGGAATCTGAGGTGGAAAGGCCAAGGAAGGCTTCCCTGAGGAAGTGAAACGAGTAGAAACCTGGAGGTTGGGTGGGAGCTTATGAAACCAAGAGGGAAGGGAATTTCTGATCATGGAAATAATATATGGTAAATTCCCCTGTGAGAGAAAGCATTGTGAATACAAGTGGCTGAAAGAAGTCTAGCAAGACTGAGGCAGAAGGGGACATGATTGAATCTGTATAATAAACAAATAGGAGAAAATCTGAGTCCTATTATGGTGTAACTTTTTCCCCCCAGAGATAATTTGTTTGCTTCTGTTAGTTGGCTGTAGTTACAAGCAATCCCAGACAAACAGAATCCTCTCAGGAACAGAGATAATTCCCAAACTTTGATCCCTTTGACCACTGGTTCCTTTCCAGTTTGCCCCCCTCCTCTTTTGGGTCCTTACCCAATGGTGGGGGTTGGGGTGGTCTTAGTCATATATCTCAGAACTTGCCCTTCTCAACAGAAGTTTGTGTGTTCCAAACTCCAAATTTTGGGCTTCCAGCTTCATGAGTCTATCAAAAATGCTGCTGAAGTTCTCAGCTTCTTCTACCATCAGCAGATGCCTATGATGCTTAGGCAGAGATTCCACTTCCATGTATAAAGCCTTAGAGAAAAATTATCTTATAGGTAACAGAACACATTTACCAAATGTTCTCTGAAACATGTGAGTCATATTCCCAGACTAGAAACAACTCAAATATCCACTGAGAGTAGGATGGATGAATCACATCTGTGATATTTCATGCAATGAAGAATCAGAGAGGACTAAAAATGGATGACTTGAAGCTAACACCTAATTATATGAATGGAATTCATAAATACAATGCTGTGTTAAAGAAGCAAAATGCAAAAAAATACAGAATGATTTTAATTATATGGTTCAAAATTGGGCAAAAGTAAACTATATTGCTTAGTCACATATACATAAATGGTAGAATTATGAAGAAGCAAAGATAGTTATTACAAAAAAATCAGAGTAATGTTTACACTAAGTAAGAGTATTGTAACTGGGTGGAGGTGGCAAGGGTGGTGTTAGAGGGGACAGGTAATTTTCTACTTCTTGATCTGAGTAATGATTTTAATATCAAAAAATTCTTTCCAATTATTCTATAAAGTGTACAATGTACACTGTTTCATGTTCTTTCCATATAAAAGTTATATTTCACCATAAAAAGTTAAAAAACAAAAACAAAAAAAGTACATCTAATACTACACCACTAAATCTTGAATTAATCTTACTATTTTTGCAACCAGTATTCTCTAGCAGTAACTGAGTGAAACAATATAACAATCGTGACACCAATATTTTGTTTTCTCAGTAAAAATTCCCTATGTGTGAGATTATATAAAATTTTAAAAATAAATTGTTTTGATTCTTAGGTTGGATCATTAAATGCATGCTTCCTTGCAAAGAGGAATTTCCAAGTTGATGTATATGAAGCTAGGGAGGGTAAGTCAATAGTGAAAAATGTGAGATGTGACCCTAATTCTTTGACCTCTTTTTTTTTAGATTTTTCTAAATACAAAAATGTTTTTAATAAAATAAATTTAAAAATAAGAACTGTTGGATTATTTTTAAAGCTTCAGTGATCTACATTTAATATAATGCTCATTTGCTATTTGTAATTTTTAGAAGAGTTTAAGAGTCTTTGAGTTTAATTCTGAATGTAATAGTTTCAGGTGCAACAATATGCTCATCCTCTGCCTATATGGTGTAATTAACCATGGTGTCTGCTTCCAATGTCTTAGATATCCGAGTGGCTAACTTTGCACGTGGAAGAAGCATTAACTTGGCCCTTTCTTATAGAGGACGACAGGCGTTGAAAGCCATCGGCCTGGAAGAACAGGTACCTTGTTATTGTGTTTTCTTATAGAAGATAATATTTAATGTTTTTCAAAAAATTATGTGGTCTTGTTTCTATCCTGGTTTGAAGAAACATTTAATGTCAAGGACCTCTGCATGAAAACTCATTCTACAAAAGTTTTCAAACTTCTAAATTTGACATTTTTGACAAACCTGGGGGATTTGAGGTGACAGGGGTCACTACAAACTCATCTGATGACTGCTTCTGACACTGGGCTTTCATAGATTTTGGATCTTTGCCTAAGAAAAAAAGAGAGTGTGGAAATGGCATCCAGGATGAGAGGTGGCAGATAAAATTCAATTTTATTTTTATTACATGGGACCATAATCTCTTATTCTGAACTCTGCACCCCAACAGAGCTTAGAAAATAGAAAAGTTTTCATCACTTATTTAACAACAAAACTTGACCTGACACAAGCCTTTATGGTCTAATTTTAAGATTCTACTTAGTATAAATGTTGTTTTAATTAGCTTTTCCTCGCTGTGACCAAAATACCTTACAAGAACAATTTAGAGGAGGAAAAGTTTATATTTGCTCACAATTTCAGAGGTTTAGTCCATGGTTGACTGACTCCATAGCTCTGGCCCCAAGGTGAGGTAGAACATCATGGCAGAAGGGTGTGGTAGAGGAAAGCACCTCAGTATGTGACAGCCAGGAAGCAGAGGGAGCTCAGCTCACTAGGGACAAATACCTATCCCAAAGGAAAATCAACAGTGACCTGCCTTCACCATCAACAACCTACCTGCCTATAGTTAACACCCAGTAAATCTGTATCAGTGGGTGGGGGTCGAGACGCAGCCCAGACTGCCCACACCAGCCTGTGTAGGACTCAGGCTCACAGTAGGCCAGGGTCTGCACCTCCACTGGCAGGGCAGAACCCACCAGAGCCTAGCCTCTGGCACAGGACCGCCACTTCCAACCAGCAGACTACCAGGGGAGGTCAAGCCCAGATCCACCCACATTGGCCTGTGCAGGGCCCAGGCTCACAGTAGGCCTGGGTCTACCCCTCCACCAGCAGGCACCCATGGAGCCCAGCTTCTGGCACAGGACTGCCTCTCCTGACCAGCAGACTACCAAAGACATCCAGGTAAAGGGTTGGGAAAAATCATACCACCCACATGGACTGTGGAAGCAAGCAGGAGTTTCCATCCTCATATCAAATAAAGTACGCTTCAAACTAAAGTCAATCAAAAAGGATAAAGAAGGACACTACGTACTGCTCAAGGGGACCATACACCAACAAGACTTAACAATCATAAATATATATGCCCCAAACAATGGTGCAGCTATGTTCATGAAACAAACTCTTCTCAAGTTCAAGAGTTAAATAGACCACAACACAATAATTTTGGGTGACTTTAACACAACTCTTTCATCACTAGATAGATCTTCGAAACAAAAGCTGAACAAAGAAACTATAGAACTCAGTAACACAATCAATAACTTAGACTTAACTGACATATATAGAATATTCCATCCTTCAACGAGAGAATACACTTTCTTCTCAGGAGCACATGGATCCTTCTCTAAAACAGACCATATACTATGCCACAAAGCAACTCTTAGCAAATATAAGAAAGTAAAGATACTACCCTGCATTCTATCAGATCATAATGGAATAAAATTAGAAATCAATAATAAAATGAGAAATAAAATCCACTCCAACACCTGGAGACTAAATAATATGCTACTGAATGAACAATGAGTCGCAGAAGACATCAAGGAGATTAAAAAATTTTTAGAGATGAATGAGAACACAGATAAAACATATCAAAATCTCTGGGTCACTATAAAAGCAGTTCTAAGAGGAAAGTTTATTGCATGGATTTCATTCCTTAAAAGAAGAAAAAGTCAACAAATAAATGACTTAACATTACACCTCAAAGCCCTAGAAAAAGAACAAATCAACACCCAAAGCAGCAGAAGATAGTAAATAATTTAAATTGGAGCTGAAATCAATGAAATTTAAAAAATTGACAGATCAAAAAGTTCAAAAAAGTTGGTTCTTTGAAAAAATAAATAAAATTGACAGACCCTTAGCCATGCTAGTTAAGACAAGGAGAGAGAAAAAATTCAAATCACTAACATACGTGATGAGAAAGGGAATATCACAACAGACACTATAGAAATACAAAAGATAATTAGAAATTATTTTGAAAACTTGTACTCTAATAAAATAGAAAATATCGAAGGCATTGACAAATTTCTAGAATCATATAATTTGCCCAAATTGAATCAGGATAATATGCACAATTTAAACAGATCAATTTCAAGTGATAAAATAACAGACGCCATCAAAAGTCTACCAATCAAGAAAATCCCAGGACCTGATGAATACACAGCCAAGTTCTACAAGACCTTTAAAGAAGAACTAATACCAATACTCTTCAATTTATTTCATGAAATATAAAAAGAGGGAGCACTTCCAAACTCATTCTATGAGGCCAATATCACCCTGATTCCAAAACCAGGCAAAGACACATCAAAAAAAGAAAACCTCAGACCAATATCTCTAATAAACATAGATGCAAAAATTCTCAATAAAATTCTGGCAAATCAAATATAAAAACATCAAAAAGATTATGCACCAAGATCTTGTGGGATTCATCCCAGCAATGCAAGTTTGGCTCAACATACGGAAATCAATAAATGTAATTCATCACATCAATAGACGTAAAGATAAGAATCATATGATCATCTCAATAGACATAGAAAAAGCATTTGACAAAATACAGCATCCCTTTATGTTCAAAACACTAGAAAAACTAGGGATAACAGGAACATATTTCAACATCATAAAGGCTGTCTATGCTTAGCCCCAGGCCAACATCATTCCAAATGAAGAAAAATTGAAGGCATTGCTGCTAAAAACTGGAACAAGACTGGGATGTCTGCTTTCACCACTTCTATTTAACATAGTTATTGGAACACTGGCCAGAGCAATTAGACAAACAAAAGAAATTAAAGGGATACACATAGAAAAAGAAGAATTCAAATTGGAACTATTTGCTGATGATATGACTCTATACCTGGAAGACCCTAAAAGTTTCACAGAAAACTTCTAGGAACTAGTAAATGAATTCAGTCAAGTAGCAGGATATAAAACCAACACCCATAAATCAAAGGCATTCTGTATATCAGTGACAAATCCTCAGAAAGGGAAACGAGGAAAACTACCCCATTTTCAATAGCCTCAAAAATAAAATAAAATACTTAGGCATCATTTTATGAAAGAGGTGAAAGATCTATATAATAAAAATTACAGAACCCTAAAGAAAGAAGTCAAAGAAGACCTTAGAAGATGGAAAAACCTACCTTGCTCTTGGATAGGCAGAATTAATGTTATCAAAATGACCATACCTCCAAAAGCATTATACAGATTTAGTGCAATTCCGATCAAAATTCCAATGACATTCCTCATAGAGATAGAAAAAGCAATCATGAAATTTGTCTGGAAAAATAAGAGACCCAGAATAGCTAAAGCAATCCTTGGCAGGAAGAGTGAAACAGGTGGCATCACTATACCAGACCTTAAACTATACTACAGAGTAATAGTAACAAAAACAGCATGGTATTGGCACCAAAACAGACTGGTAGACCAGTGGTACAAAATAGAGGGCACAGAGACTAACCTACAAATTTACAATCTTATATTAGACAAAGGTGCCAAAAACATGCATTGGAGAAAAGATAGCCTCTTCAATAAATGGTGCTGGGAAAACTATAAATCTATATGCAACAAAATGAAATTAAACCCCTATCTCTCACCATGCACAAAACTCAACTCAAAATGGATGAAGAACTTAGGAATAAAAACAGACACCCTGCTTCTCATAGAAGAAAAAGTAGACCCTAATCCATCATGTGGTATTAGGCCCCAACTTCCTTAATAAGACTCCTTTGGCAAAATAATTAAAATCAAGAACAAATATATGGGGTGGACTCAAGTTAAAAAGTTTCTTCTCAGTAAAAGAAACAATGTGTGAAGTAAATATAGAGCCTACATCTTGGGAGCAAATCTTTACCCCTCACACATCAGATAGAGCACTAATCTCTAGGGTATATAAAGAACTCAAAAAATAAACACCAAAAACCCCCACAAATAACCCAATCAATAAATGGGCCAAGGGCCTGAACAGATACTTCTCAGAAGAGGATATACCATCAATCAACAAATATATGAAAAAATGTTCATTATATCTAGCAATTAGAGAAATAAAAATCAAAACCACTCCAAGATATCATCTCACTGCAGTCGGAATGGCAGCTATTATAAAGACAAACAAAACAATAAGTGTTGTCAAGGATGTGGGGAAAAAAGTACACTCATACACTGCTGGTGGGACTGCAAATTGGTGCAATCAATATGAAAAGCAGTATGGAGATTTCTTGGAAAATTGGAAATGGAACCACCATTTGACCCAGCAATCCCTCTCCTCAATCTATACCCAAAGGACTTAAAAACAGATACTGCAGGGACACAGCCATATCAATGTTTATAGCAGCACAATTCACAATAGCTAAACTGTGGAACCACCTAGATGCCCTTCAGTAGATGAATGGATTAAAAAAATGTGGCATATATACACAATGGAATATTACTCAGCAATAAAAGAGAACAAAACCATAATATTTGCAGGTAAATGGGTGGAGTTAGAGAAGACAATGCTAAGTGAAGTTAGCCAATCCCAAAAAACCTAATACCGAATGTTTTCTTTGATATAAGGAGGCTGATTCATAGTGGGGTAGGGAGCTGGAGCATGGGAGGAATAGACAAACTATAGATAGAGCAGAGAGGTTGGAGGACAAGGGAAGAGGCATGGGGTTAGAAATGATGGTGGAGTGTGATGATCATTATTATCCAAAGTACATGTATGAAGACACAAATTGTGAATATACTTTGTATACAACCAGAGATATGAAAAATTGTGCTCTATATGTGTAATAAGATTTGTAATGCATTCCGCTGTCACATATAAATTAAAAAACAAAGAAATTAACTGGGAATATGATGAGGGTTGTTCTGCCTTTTTGAGAGGCTGCCTACAGGGACACACGGTATTTTTTGTTCCCTGCATGGTGAATACTGCCCTAGTCTCACACTGCTTAGAGGAAGGTAAGGTGCTTCTGGCCCCAACACAAGCCACATCCCTCAACACCCATTAGCAGTGATGAAGGTGATGTTTGGCCTCTCTCACCCTGTCACCTTGCCATTTTGTTCAGCATGTGGGTCGAGAAGAGGATGCTCTTTATTGAGCCAACACAAAGACTTCAGTAATAAACAACAGGAACACACTAAAGGTTTACCAATGGAGGGGATAAAAATTTTCCTAGCTATTGGGTAGAACCAGATGAGCTCATTAAACAAGTGTAATTACATGACGAAAGGTGTAATATACTGGACATACTATTTTCTGTCGTTTTAGCCAGGGGTTACAAACTTTCTGTAAAGGGCCAAATAAAAACATCTTATGGTAACTGGAATATATATTGTCTTTATTACATTTTTTTACCTATTGAAAATGTTTTTAAAATCCCTACCTCATGCACTGAAGAATTTTTTTTTAAATTATATCCTTGCAAAAATTACTAAAAAATTCCAATAAACAAATATTAGCCAATTTCTTTCACTTGGTAAAATTGCTCAGTTTAAAACACTAAAGGCTTCTGTCATTGACTAGTAATAGAGTTAGTCTCTCAGCTATTGTTAATAAGACTTCTAGACACACATGGAGCCACATTGGTTATTGCTTAGAACAACCATTAAATCTGGAGGTTTGTGAAATGCTTTGCCAGGAAAGCCTCATGTTTACTTGATGACTAATGCTAACGATCATTCTGTGTTGCATATGCTGCCAGAGAATTTTAGTGTACCTGCTGGTTCAAATTAAAATTTAAAAAGACTAAATACCATGTAAGAGATGATATAAAGTTTATTGGTTTCTGCATTCTTGTTATTTTCTTCTGTCAAGAAGGTCTTTGGTACAGATAAGACTGTTTTATGTCAAGCTGGATATAAACCATTCAATTCCTTATGCTTTCATTTACATAAATTTTCAAGAAGTCTCTCTTCTTGAACAAGTCTAGTCACTGAATGTAAAAGGTTTTGGATAATAAGCATCAAGTAAACAACTTCTGCAAGGAGGAATTGTTTTTTCTTCAACAGAAGTCTTTCTAAGGGACTTGCATCCTACGAAATTGAATATTTAACTGCAGTTACTTATGAGTGTTAAAATGCCCATGGGCTAAAACAAAACAAAAATCTGTATCAGTGGATTAATCCACTATTAAGTTACAGCTCTCATAAACTAATCATTTCACCCCTGAACATTCTTGCACTGTCTTACACATGAGCTTTTGGGGGACATCTCATATCTAAATCATAACATGTTTTGCTACAAAAATAGTGTTTGATTTTGAGATGATGCACCAGACCCACGAAGTGTTAAATGATATGTAGCATTTGTGCCTTATACTACCTGATTAAAATTTGAAAACTCCTGAACTCTGAAACCAACAAGCCCCATGGTTTGAATAAGGGATTGTGAACCTATAGTAAAATTCCCCCACATGGACTTATTATTATGTAACCTCCCATTATCACGAAATTTGGAAATGTAAAGAGAAGTGGCATATTTTTTCTTGATAATACTATTACTTCCCCTGATAATATGTCTTTCTTTTTTCACCTGTGGTGCTAGGAATCAAACTCAGGCCTTCACAGGTGCAAGGCAAGTATTCTAGTATACCCACAGCTAGACAGTGTGTCTTAGAATTGATCATATAAATAAACATGAGTGCTATTTTGCATTCCTACAGTTGTTATCCAAATAGCAACAGCCTTGCATAAGAAAACCCTTTGCACTAAACTTCAAGAGTCCCAAGTTTTACCCCTCAAGATGCCCCTTTATGTCATTATGAGGAAATCACTTAACCTCTTTAATTATAAAACTTTCTCCCTAATCTGTGATGTTTGATTTGGATCAGATCAGTCAATTAAAAGATCTAAACTTGGAAAAAAAAAAACAACTAAAAATTTCAGGAACAGTTTTCACTGCATGTATTGTTATTATGCTGGGTTTCAAGGGTCCTTTGTAGTTATTAATATTTGAAAATTACATTTTAAATTCAATGTTTATCTTATTTGCATGACGTCATGTTATAGTAATTGAAATCACTATTTCTGGCTCATTTCAGGTTATATCCCAAGGTGTTCCCATGCGAGCAAGAATGATTCACTTTCTTTCAGGAAGAAAATCGGCAATTCCATATGGGACAAAGTCTCAGGTGGGTTTACCCTGAAGATAATGATTTTCACATTGATCAAAACTAGGCCTAATATGAAACCTGCCATTTGCTGGTTGGCTCCTCCTTTTCCTCTCCAGCCCTACCTTTGACATTGCCCACTTCAGTCTAGACTCCAGAAACACATATACTAGTTAATAAGCTAATTTATAGGAGATGCTCAAAACATGACCCAGACCATAATGCACATTCAAAAAGAATTCGTTGTGATTACTGTTCTTACTGTTAGGCCATTTCTTGCCTTTATGCTTTGCTCCTGCTGTTCAGCTGCCTGGGATGCCCTTTCCCTCCCATGTTCCTTTACAATTAGAGAAAATTAGTATGTTATTTGTTGTCAGTCATAATGGACAAGAACAACTCTGGAGAGTTTTATAATGCTGTTGCCTTTCCCTAACTAACCTTCTTCCCCAAAGTTGCTTATAATGGAATGTATAAAATGAACCATAAATGCTTTCAGTACTCCATAATTTCTAAAACAACAGAGGCCAGATGGTGATGAAGAGTTTATGAGTGAAAATTCATTTTCCTGCCTTGTGTTTTTCTTATTTTTCACATAGTAACAACAACAAAAAAAAAAACTGGGGAAAATATATATTTTCATCTAATTATGCCTTCTGAGTTTGTTTTCTCAAGATAGAATGAATGCACTAAAACACACATCAGCAAGAGAAAAATTCCAACTTGCTTTATTGTTACCCAAGATTGTCTTATTAAGCAGAGTGAGGTTCGTATTGTTCCAAGCAGAATTCCTGTTGCAGGTAGATCTCAGACTCACCTGGGACCTTGTTAAAATGCAGAGTCTGATTCAGCAGGGATGGAGTGGAGGCTGAGGTTCTGCAATTCTAAGAAACTGCCAGCTGGTGTTGATGCTGCTGGTCCACAAACCACGCTTTGAGTAGAGAGAAGTGTGTGTGTATTGGGTGGCGGGGAGGGGGCGGTAGAGGAAAAGAAAAAAGAGAACAATAAATCCACAAGAGGGTAAAAGTGTTGGTGAAAGTTCCTGTATTGGAGGCCTTCACTGTATTATTAAGAAGGAGGAAATGTCCCTTCCCCCATCCTTCCAGCTACTTCTGGATTCTTAAGAAGTGAGTTAATACTAAATTTACAGCCACCCCTCTCCCTGTAGTTTTTGCATCATTATATCTCATTCTAACATAGGGGCCTCCTTGGCCTGTAAGAACTACATAAAGTTGGTATTAACCCCTCAGTTGCACAACCTGTGAAAGTACAGAGCCATTTCCATGAACCAAGGATTTCTTCCCAGGGAACCTACCTTTCCTTGGCCTCCTCTGCCACTTGGCACCTCTCATGTGATATTGGCTGCGTACCACAATAATCCAGTCCTGAAATTCACCCTTTCACTTACTCAAAAGGCCTGTGAGTCTGCTGATTTATGTGTCACGGGGGGACCACTTTGTTCAAGGAACACAAACTATTTAGAAATCTTCCATGTGCAAAATCTGACTTATAAAACCTTTTGACCCCCTTCTCTGTCTTTCCTCCTCCATCTGTATTTTATTGTTTGTTCATTAGTCCTTTTCCCCATGAAGCATTCAGACTCTTCCTGTCTGACAGCATCTTGCTGTCTTCCTCCCAAATTGCCCTGGGAACTGTCAAAATACTGTCTAATATACAGAACAGATCAGAGCTCACTCCCAAATTTATATTTCTAAGCCCCTACCCTCAAAGTAGAGAAAGGGTACCCTGCACCTTATTATGAAGCGTTCTCTATTGGAGGCATTGGGGATGGAGAAAGCAAACACTTTTTTTCCCTAACATATTTGAAATAGCACCACAACTGTTGTCTTATAAATTCCCAAAGGAGACTTTTTTTAAAACTTTTTCTAGGTTTCATTAGCAGTAACTTTTTGGTTGCAAAAGCCACCTTATACCTCTTGATTTAATTATTATTATTTGATCTTCAAAAATCAGCATTTCAGAATAGGTAGTTATAATACAATACTATTCAAAGATCTGAGGTAGATAGGACAGGAACATCCTGGTGTCCCTGCAGGACTGATGTGTCTGTCAGTTCTCAAATAATGCAAGAATCAACCAAACCTGACAACTAACATGGAAAGGATTTTTCCCCACATTAATGTAAATGAATCTTCATAATTTGAATGTTTCTTGACATACTTTGAACACATTTGGTTTAATGACATAGAAGACCAGAAAACACAACCATACCGCAGAGAATGAAAAGGTTCATTTTAATTTACAGCAAAGACAGGAAGCTCCTGCATCATCATTACCACTGTGGTGTGACAACAAGTTTAGATTCAGCTGTTAATGTAAATTTTTACTTTGGGATAAGCTACAGATACATAAATTAATGTTTATGTGTTAAAAATATTGTGACATCTCAAGAAAAATTATATGCTTTAAATATTTAAAGCAATGGATTTACCTTGAATTCCAAGGATACATTGTAGTTAGCATAGGCTCTAAGTAGGTACTTCTATACAAAATAATAAATATTAAAAAATAGATTTTATAAGTGCATTATATAAAGATGAATATAAACCAAGATGAATTTGTTACTATATATTTATTATTGTACTTACTTTATTTTTTTCTTCTGTTTCTAAACTAATCTAAAATTAAAACACTTTAACAGTTGCCTTAAAGTGTTGAGGGTCCTAGACCTACCTTGTCTCATGGGACTGTCAATTCTGCTGAATTTTCCTATGAAATCAGAAATAACCAACATATGTCCCAGTGAGGTTTAATCCTGTCTCTGCCAACCTCCAGCCTCACCACAACTAAATCTAACACACACACACACACACACACACACACACACACACACACTTTTTATATTCAAATAAAAGCCTTAGGTAGTCTTTACATTTCTTCTAGTGATGCTATTATTACTAAATTTAGTTACCTAAGATGAAAATATTTCATTTATGACTCATTGTTAAAGTGAAATTACCTTAGTGAAATAATATTTCTTGTACCTACAAGAGAAGGATTTAGTTTTTAATCAAACTTTGAAAAAAATCCTAGTTAAAACTTGGGCATGTATTAGTACATGTATTTGGTTAAAGTGCTTTTTTAAAAGATCACTTAACTCAATGGCTATAAAACTAAGCTTGCAACCTATGCTAAATGATAAAGATTTCCTTTTGCTGAGTAACTTAGAATTATATTTTCTAGTCTGTAGAAACAGTTTCTACTCTGTTTCTCTTGCAGTATATTCTTTCCATAAGCAGAGAAAACTTAAACAAGGATCTACTGACTGGTAAGTCTGATGCTTTTATTTACCAGGTTGAGGACAGCACACTCATCTTGTCACATGATTTGGGGGAATTTTCTTACTATTGCTTTTTATGGGTTATAAAGAGAAAGGTTATGTACATTTTAATGTCCTTGAAAAGTAGAAGTAATGCAACCTTCAGTGTCTCTTTTTGCTCTTATCAATTATGTAAAGAAAACTGTTTGTTCATTGTGCAAATTCCTGTTGTCTCTTAGGCACTAGCATGAATGAGTGCTCACTCTTGGTGAAGAACTCACAGTCAAAAGGGACAACAAGGGCTGGGGTTGTGGCTCAGCGGTAGAGCGCTTGCTTCACACATGCAAGGCCCTGGGTTCAATCCTCAGCACCACATAAAAATAAATAAATAAAGGTATTATGTCCAAAAAATAATTTTTTTTTTTTTTTAAAAAACAGGGACAACAGAATGGTCAGACAATTTTGCAAAATGACATGATTAGGTGTGCATTTAGAAAGACAAGAAGCAGTGTGGAGGCTGAGAGAGGGTTGCAATCTTGAGGGCATTGCCATATCGCTGAATGAAAAAACAGGGCCTTGGTTAAGCAACATGTTTGGAGGGGAGGGTGTAGATTAATGATATTTGAGATAAGGGATAGAGGAGATAAGGGATAGAGGAGGCTGAGAAAGAGGAACGTGTACAATATAACCCTGAGGTTTCTAATTTGAGTAACTAAAAAGGTTTGCTCATTAATGGAAAAGTCACTGGATTATAAATTAAATTTGTAGTTTGGATAACCAATCCAATCATACCCCATGCACCTTTTGGCCTTTACTAACTTTAAGCATAGATCATTATAGTTTCTTCTCTTCAGCATTTGTACTAAACGGATTCATCTCCAGAAACACATGACGCTTAAGTGTTTCTTTTCTTTTAAACCAATTCCTCTTGATGTAGTCCAGCAACCTCCCATCTTCAGGGGGCAGAGGCTCAACATGATCTCTCTTTGTTTCCCCACAGTCCTCTCACAGAGAGTTTGTAACATGCCTGTCAGGATGAATTGAATTGAAATGAAATGAAATGAATTGAAGAATTGAACAGATTCAATTGACTGATTTGGGGGAATCATTCTAGCTAATTCATCAAGAACTTTGGAAACAGGGCATGGAATTCTTAATCCCATTCCTTTAGTTAAATTTAGCAGACTATCTTTCGGATAGATAGGTGAGTAAGGTGGGACTGCTTGGTGAGATGTATTCATAATGAACCTAAGAAAGCAAATAAACTACAAACCAGTTTTTAGCAGTATAGTAGACCTAAGACAACCTCTTTACAGAAACCTCTAGTTTTACTAAGATAAAAATAATAATAAACATTCTTCGAAGCATCAGGCTTATGTGCATTGATTTATATAACTCTGTCAACAACTTTGTGAGAAAGGAATTATTTTTTAATCTCAATTTTATAGATGGTGAAATGGAGGCTTAGAAATATTAGGTCACGCTGTTAATGAGTAGTAGAATCTGGATTTGAACTTGAGTCTGTTTATTCCAAAGTCCATGCTTTTAATTACTCAGTTTCCACCTCTAATATCAATGAAACACCTGCTAATACTAAGGTGCTAAAACATGGGGAAAGTACAATCTAGTGGTGCACAGGACATAATTTTATAAACACCACGAATATATTAATAAAATGAATGCTGATTCTCTTAACTCAATCTTCACTTGGCATATAAAGTTCTGCATTTCTTTGCAAGGCATAAGATGTGTGAGCCATACATATTCAGTCAATTATACATGCTCATTTCTCTCTAACTAAACAACCTCCTGTTGGAAAGAATTGCAGCTAACTGTATCCTTGCATCAACATTTCATGCAGGATTGTTTCATGGTTCGCTGTTCTCTGGAATGTTATTAATTGTTAAGCAAAACAAGACAGAAAAAGAATGTGTGATCAGGAAGTGTGATTAAATCCTTCATCAAGCCTGTTGAAACTGGCTTTTCTTTATTCGCAGTATTTCTCAGGGTCTTTATTATACCAATTAGCACTGTGGAGTTTCTAAAGCAGCTGGGGTCACAAATATCAACCACAGGTGTAATTTGGAGCTTTACATAAACAACACTTAAAAAATATTAAAAATTAGTGAAATAAAATTTAATAAAACTACTGTATATGTATTTTCTAATGCTAGGAATTGAAGCCAGGGTTTTGCATGCCACTGGGCAACACCCCCTGACCCTTAATAAAATATATTAACATAATATGTTTAAAATATTTTCATTTCAATGTATAATCAATATAAATTATTCACGAGCTATTTTTATTGCTGTATGCATATGTATGTACATATATATTAAGTTGTCAAAATCCAGGGCATGCAATATATCTCAATTTGGACTAGCCACATTCCAAGCATATTTCATGTGACTGGGGACCAGCACAGGACAGCTCAAGGGAGCTAGAGTGTTCAGTATTTCTCTACGTCTTTGACTGCAGAACCGTTTTTTTTTTTTTTTTAAAGCATCATATCCAAAACCAGCATTTGGTGGAAAAATTTGAGTTGCACAATGCTATAAATTTATGTAGAAAATTAAATTAGTAAAAAAAAAAAAGTTTATTCTATGAGTACCCTTTATATTTGTAAAATGGCTTCTCAGCTATCAGGTAAACTCTGATTTCTGTCAAGTTATTTACCAAAAGATTTTTTTATATACATAGATAAATTTCTTTGGTTTAGCAACTCTCATATTTAAATATTCAAAAACTTCCAATCTGATATTCAAGACTCCTAAAATCTTCAGACCTTAAATCAATCCAACAAAACACAGTGGAAGAAGACATATTGAGATGAAATGGAGAGATAAATTAGGAATATTGAGTTGGAAGTCAGAACCCGTATCTCAATTCCTCTAAGTTTTTTCAAATTCAGTATTTTTAATTTAATTTTTGACACCCAAAAACCAGTACTAAATTAATGTATACAATTTGATGGACTTGTACTTAAATTTTTATTATGTGTGAACTCAAGGATTTTACCTTTTCTTCCAGGATTCTGAGTACTCTAAGATGAAGGGTTTTGAACTAAGTCATCTCCAAGATTTATTCCAGCTCTAATACCTGTATTCTGATTTGTACTTTTAAAAACAACAAATAGCCTACTTATAGATCTTCTATTCATGAGCATTAATAGGGTCAAAAATCATTATTGGACTACTGTAATAAAATTTGATTGTTAGTTCAGAAAATAAAATTCACTCTGTTTTATAGATTATTACCAGGCAAAGAAAAAAGCAATAAAACAATTTATTTATTCAACCATGTTTCAAAACTTCTTACTCTTTCCCCCCCTTTCATGTTTCAAAGCTTCTTACTCTTTACTCCTTTTTCCCTCCTAACAATTCCAGTGGTTCCCCCTCAACCCCAGCACTGGGGATTGAACTCACTATCACTAAATTATACCCCAACCTTTTTTATTTTTTATTTTTTATTTTCAGACAAGGTCTTAATAAGTTGCTTAGGCTGGCCTCAAACTTGGGATCCTTCTGCCTCAGTCTTCCAAGTCACTGGAATTAAAAGCATGTGCCACCAGGCCTGGCAATATGCCAGTGTTTGATTCCAAAAAGACTTAACAAATCAATAGTCTGTCTATACTTGTGATAATTTGAATTAGAAGTCCAGAGGACTTGCTAAAAAGAGATAGCAAGACATGTATAATATGAGGAAAGGAGTTTGGCTGACTATCTCTAATCATAATAAAACCTTAAATTGGAGCTAACTTTTGAAATATGATGCCTGTTTCGTTACAAGGGCACTAACAATTACTGGAATGCAAGAGTTTGCAGAAATGCAATTGTGTGTGTGTACATATGTATGTATGGGTGTTGTGCTGGGAATAGAACCCAGGACCTTGTGCATGCTAGGCAAGCCCTCTACCACTGAGCTCCATATTTTTAAAAACTGTGAGTATAACTGATTTTTATTTTGAATTTGCCAAAATTTGTTGAACTACCATTTTAACAAATTTGTTTTACATTGTTAAGAATAAATATATCATATTCTTCCCAGAAAATGATTAAGATTCAATTTGATCAAGTGAAACAATTGAAATGTCTGTTCAATTTCCCTTCTTTGTTTCCTCAGCTGTTGAGAAACACTCCAATGTGAAAGTGCATTTTGGCCACAAGCTGGTAAAGTGCAATCTCGAGGAAGGGATGGTCACAGTGCTTGGGTAATCAATGGGGCAAGTTCTTGACTGCTAGGAGGTGGAGGGGTGGAGGCCTGGAATGGAGAATTGTATCTGTAAACTTTGTTCTTTGTCTCTTTTGAAAGAGTTAAATGATTACTAAAAGAGTAATTCACACAGTTTCTAGACTCAAGAAATTTTAGATTGAAAATAGGCTCTGGGTGCCTACTGAATACCAGCACCAGTGATTTGTCTTAATTTTCATGCTCTCTCATCTTCCTATAGTCTTTGACACTGGAGACCACTCTGCTTCCAATTCTCTCTTTCCTGGAAATAGGTGGCCCTAGCTGCCCTGTTTCTTCTGTCCTCTTTCTGGGTACTCTTCCTCTGCCTCACCTTGGCTGATTGTATTTTTTCTACTATTCTAAGCATGGTAGCTCATTCTTGGGATCCCCATTCATGACTTCCACAACCACTCGTAAAACTATGTGGATTTAAAATGAGCATATCTAGTCCGGGCCTCTGTTTTCAAATTCTCAATCCTAATCAATGAATGTTAATTTCTCAACCACAGGTTCATCTTGCCATTATTTCAAATAATCCATATCTTGATCATCTATTTCTCCCCAAACCTTTCCCATTCCTGTCTTCCCTGGTATCATTACCAACATAATTAGAACTATTCTTGATGTGACCTTTTTCCTATTTTTACCCATTAAAACTGTAAACACACTGCAGTCTGTCTTGCACCCCACTGACTTGCAGGTCTGAATTCCTTCTTCCTGCTGCCCAGCAGTGTCCTGCTCTCATCCTGCACATGTAAACTATTGCTATTACCTGCATTTTGCCTCCATTTCAAATTTTCTTAAGTGAGTTTTATTAAATTACCACTCTTAATACATTATCCTTTTACTGGAAAAAAATATTTTTCTCTCTGCAGTAAGTATTTAAACCTTTTATCTTTGCATCCTGATTTTTTTTCTCCCCTCCACACATTTGACATTTTACAGATATCCCTACAAATCTATGGGCTCCTTATCCATAGATTCAGCCAATTTCAGATCAAAACTGAAAAAAAAAATTGCATCTGTACTGAGCATGTACAGACATTTTTTTTTGTTATTATTCCCTAAACAACACAAATCTTTACATAGAATTTACATTGTTTTAGGTTTTATAAGTAATCCAGAGACGAACTAAAGAAGATGGGAGGATGTGCATCGGTCATATGTAAATCCCACCCTATTTTACATAAGGAAATCAGCAGATTTTGGTATCCGGGAACCAACACTGAGGAATAAAGAGGGACAACTGTATTCTAGTGTTAAGCTTATCTTTTGACACCCTTTGCTCAAGCCAAACTTGTTAATCTTAAAAAATCCTGATCACATCCATGTAGTTGTTCATACATTCATTTATACATCTGGAATGTATAAAAGTACTGTTCATTCATGCACTTGGAACACCTTACCCTTTTCTCAAGATTCTCTTCCTTCATGCAGAGAAACCAACTCCTTGTCACACTTTCATGGGCTAACAGGTCTTCAATAATCAGTACGTTTGTCTATTATTCTCATTCTCATAAGCAAAACCATTACTGGGATAAATGTTTTCACTTTAATTTTATATCTGCTAACTCAAAGCTCTACATTAGGCACATGAAAGTGAATTTTTTGATTTACCTATTGATCTACTACTTTTCATACCTTAAGAGAAGTACATCATCATTTTCACCAGATTATTTTTGTGGGTGGTGGGGGGGGGGAGGGAATGGTGATGATTCATTCTGTTTTTCAGATCTGACAAAGTCCCCAAAGACATCACTTATGACCTCATTGTAGGATGTGATGGAGCGTACTCAACGGTTAGAAATTACCTCATGAAGAAACCCTGCTTTGATTACAGTCAGCAATACATTCCTCATGGGTACATGGAGTTGACTATTCCACCAAAGAATGGGGATGTAAGTCCTTTCCCTTTCCACATCCCTCTCCCTAGGAGCGAAGGAGAGTATTCTAGTGTAGTGGCTGTTAGTGACATGTCTTGAGCAGTTTTGAGGTCTACCACAAGAACTTTGTAATTGATAGCAAATCAGATGTACAGGTATCGCTTTAATAACATCATTATATCACTCTCACTCAATCTTTTGATATGCTTTCTTGAGTGAGAAAGAAAAGAGTGTAGTTTTAACCACTCTACTGGAAACACACATCGGATTTGTATTATTATGATAATGTCATTTGTCTATGTTCTCTTGGGAAAAGAAAACAGATTGGGACCCAATTCTCCAGTACACTGACAATCCAAGATATTTATAACCATGATTTAATTAAATTTTAAGTAATAAATCAAATAAACTGTTGCAAAGAGATTTTCATTGTGTTTTCTCATTCCCTAGTATTTCTGTTAAACAATAAGTGTCATCAGAGGCAAATAAGTGTATGCAAATTTTTACATAAAATTTGTTTTCATACATTTTATTTTTAAAAATGAAAATTTTATTTTAAAATATTTTAATATTTTACATGTGAAATGAAATATATCTTTAAAGTATAAAATTAAATTTAAAAAATTTAAAACATTCTAATATTTTAAATATATAATAAAAATTTAAATTTTATTTGCTTTGTCATTACCAAATAAAAATAGGAACCTGTTAAGGATAATTAAAATATTAACAAAAGCAATAAGAATTTTGACTTCTAAAAGGTGTCAGTAAATGCTTGATTTGCCTACAAAATAGTCATTATAAAGGTGCTGACTTAATCTATCCTAGCTAGTCAGTTTGGGACAGCTAGTCAGTTTGGGACAGTGGTGTTGCATACCAGCCTACTGTATAGGTCAGTCAAATCCATATTTCAACGTTTTATTGCCTTTTTATTTCTTACTCCTGGTCAAAATATATTCATTAATTTTTCAGTGATTACTTTATGGTTTTCAGGTAGGTCCTATTCTGGATTTTTCAGGGTAACAGAATTCTGTTGAAAAATTGTCCTAGACTTAAGTAGAATAGTTCCTACCAAAGTAGATTTAAGACAGCCATTTATTTTCTAGCTGTAGATAATTAATAGTAATGATTAATGCATCCTTTTTTTCAAACACACTCTTTTATGAAAGAGTGCTTTTTCTCTTGTTTGTTTGCATTTGTTTTTGAGATGGGATCTTGCTATGTGACCCAGGCTGTTTTTGATCTTCCTACCTCAGCCTCCCAGGTAGCCGGGACTACTTAGCCATTTAGAAAGTGCTTTGACATGGCAATATGACTCAGACATGGGAACATTTTTACATGCAACCCCCAAACCCATGAAACTTTCTCACTTTTCCTCTCCCCTGCCCTTTTCTTTCTTTTATCTAATGTAATGTATACAACAGACATTTGTACTCTTATCTCTGGTGATTAGAGTGGGAATGAGAGGTTGGTTAAAAAAAAAAAGGTCTTTGGGTTCGTGTGTGTGTGTGTGTGTGTGTGTGTGTGTGTGTCTGTGTGTGCCTGTGTTTTGTGGTGCTGGAGATGGAACCCAGAGCAAGTACTCTAGCACTAAGCTATACCTCCAGCCCTGGAAGTTCATCTTAAAAGTTGTTTTTGTATAGATAACAAACTATTTTGCCTTGTCCTTTTATGTTTGGAGGGACTTACCATGAGTGGACTAATGGGATTTTTCTGAGTCTGACCTGGGAATTGCTATTCCTAAGGATATCTACTGAGAGCATGATTTGGTAATATAGAGGCTGAATATTTAAAGGATTATTTTCTAGGATCATGGAGTATGTGTGAATATTAGTATGTTCTTGGCATCCTACTCTCTCTCTATCTCAATGACATAGAAACCATTTTCTGAGGAAAATAGAAAATATATATTATATTCCAAACTATTTCTAATTACTGTTGCAGTGAATGACAAACAAAATTGGTTTCAGTTGTTAATTCTCCTCACTCCTTAGCTTTTGGAGTTTTAATGGTATCATGGTCACAGATACAAAAGATAGCAGGAAGGGAAGGCAAGGATGTTTTCTTCTTGCAGGCTGGCCTCCTCAGGACCCTCCTCAAATGTTAGGCTCATTTAAGCCCCCTCTGTCTGGTTGTACACAAAGCCACTGTCTTTTACTTCTTACCTAATCTATGTTTTCCTCTTTTATACAAATCCCTTCTTTTAACCACACCAGCCCCCAAGTACTTCCCTGCCTGTCAGGCACAGACCCTTCTCCTGAGACACAAAAACCTTAATACAGTGTGAAAATGCCAGGGTGGACACCTAGCCTGCCTGGACCCTAGCTGACTTAATCCAGTCATCTGCCTGCATAAGAAATAAGCACAGGATGGAAAAAGGAAAAGTAAATTTTATGCACTTAGATCAAACTTGGAGAAGCAGCTAGATTGTTTCTCCACCAGTCCCACACAAATGGTTAAAGTTTATACAAATAAAAGTCAGGAGACACATGTAGATTTTTCAAGGCTGTTCTTGGCCAGAGAATGTGTCAGTTTTAATTTCCTTGGCATCTGTCCTCAGCATGAGGAAGATATTTATTCTTCCTCAACTTTTGTTGAGGAAGTTCGGGAGCTCTCTGTTTCAATTACACTGTTCTTATAGTATTTATTCCACTAAAGAGATAAGACTCCTTCCTACTATTTATGTTGTGGGAAACAAAATTTTTTTAGCCTTGTGAAATTTAAGCTTAAAATTTTCCTAGACAGTATAAAAAAGTACCAAAATAAGGTCTAAATTATTATGTATATATATACATATATATATATACACACATACCTATATATCTACCCTCATATATATTTTGTTTATTTGTATTATATATGTTTGTTTACATAAATATATGTGTATGTGTGTATATATATATATACTATATATATATATGCATATGTGTATGCATGTATATGGAAAAAGAGAAAGAGAGAAAACATTATAGCATGTTTTCAATCTTGAATTATACCTGGTATCAAAAACCTACCTAAGGTTGAGCTTATAAAGACAGAATGTAAAGTATTTTCTAACCAACTTCTATTTTGTGTAGCAGCAGATAAGTGTATCACAATGTATATTATATTGATTGAAATTACTGTGAAAACAATATAAAGCAGAGTCAATTTTATAGATGTGTTATATCCAAGAACTAATCAAACATATATATGCTTTTTATTTCTGCAGTATGCCATGGAACCGAATTATCTGCATATTTGGCCTAGAAATACCTTCATGATGATTGCACTTCCTAACATGGTACCGATTCTCATTTTGCATCTATAATTAATGTTTTTTTGTACCTAGTATGTGAATACCTAATTGATCTCTTCATTGTTTAATCAATTTAGTGATTATATCTGAAAGCTTAAGATTATTGCAGAAAAACCTGGGAAGGAAGTCCAATTATTTATTTTGGAAAGGAGGTTTAACTTAGTTTAATGAATAATGGGAGTTTATGTGTCATCTCCATCAAAAACAGTCTGGAAGGAAATGCCTCCCCCAGTAAGGTGAAAGAGATTTAGGTTACATAGTATGAAGAACCTCCAGCTTTCAAGGTCTGTAAGACATTGGAATATACATTATCAAAAAAGAGCTTGGGTTTTCTTTCATTAGACCCTGAGGCTTTTTTCCTATGTAGATGTCATCATCTGTTCTCTGGTTGGTCTTTTTCCTCCTGTTGCTGTCTATCCTGTGGTCCAGTGCCTTTGATACTATCTTAAAAACATGAAAAAGAAAAGAAATAAAATCAACCAATCTATTAGTAATCTAAGGAGTGTAGTGTTTGCTTAGTGAACATGGAAAGTTTAGATGGTAGAACTTCTACTAATCAATAAGCAAGGAAGCCCGGGAGCACCCCTGGAACTTAGCAGAACTTTCTTCTAGAGATGGGGACAAAGTGATGATGCCTTTTCTGTCTGATTGGACATTCCTTACCGGAGCTCCTTGGTCCTTAAAAGAAGCCCTGCAATTTAGGAATCTACTTTCCTTTCTCACTCTGTTTCTCTTCTTCTCACAGAACAAATCTTTCACGTGCACTTTATTCATGCCCTTTGAAGAGTTTGAAAAACTTCTAACCAGGACAGATGTGCTGGATTTCTTCCAGAAGTACTTTCCGGACTCCATCCCTCTAATTGGAGAGTAAGTTTCAAAATGCACAATTACGCCTTTTGCTTTATTGGTTTGAATTATTCCAAAGTCAAATAAAGGTTATGCAACTTATTTGTTTTGATTAAGCAAGACGGATTATGAAGTAACCTGGACAGAAGTCTACATAGAGCAAAAGTCTAAGTGAATGTTCTGCTGTGAGCAGGAATTCTGAAAAAGTTCATGCCATGTCCAGTTTCTCCTGGAAAGACAAGCCACCAGTGTCCTAGGACTGTCATGTATCTGTGCAGGCTCCTCAGGTTCCTTGGGCTCCTTGGACTTGGCTGTGTTTCCTTCTACTAGGAGACACAGAACAGATACATCTAGCAACCTCAGTCTCAGATCCAACACTTACTGGTTATATCAGTTTTCCTGTCTTGGGTCCCTCATGGTAAAATGCTGATAAATAATAGTACCTAACCCGAAGCATTACTATGAGGAGCCAATGAGATCATGCTGACAAATCATTTAGCACAGGACCTGTAGACATTAGGTTATGCACAATTGACAGCTGATTGTATTAGCTTTCTGGCTTTAGATCTGCTGCTACTCTAACCTATGTCATTACCCTTCCTTTGGACCAGGTTGTGTACTCTCAGAAGGGCCCCTCCTCCCACTGACTTTTCCTCCTGGAAACCAGCTCTGTTTGTGCACTAATGATATCCTTATGAAGGCAACCCAGTGCTGCCAGAAGAATATATGTTACTCTGTTCAGACTGCTGTAACAAAAACCCCTTGACTAGGTGGCTTATAAATGACAGAAATCTATTTCTCAGATTTCTGGAGGCCTGGAATGTCCAAGAATAAGGTGCCAACAGTTTCAGTGTCTGATGAGGGCCTGCTTCCTAGGTCACAGAAGGCAGTTTCTCCCTGTGAACACACACCGTAGAAGGAATGAGGGGTCTCTCTAGGGTCTCTTATGAGGGCATTAGCCACATCTCATGGTGGCTCTGCTATCATGATCTAACCACCTCTCAAAGGCCAAACACCATCACACTGAGGATTGGGATTTCAACATATGAATTTTACAGAAACATAAACATTCAGGCTATAATAGAGCAAGATTTTAATATTGCTTCAGCCCCTTATTTTCTCGAGTTTCACCTTTAAAATGGTATCATAATTCCTACTTTTTAGGGTAGTTAAGAAAATCCAATAAACAAGGAGAAAGGGATAGTTTACTGTTGGCCCTTAGTAAAAAGGATCTTTTTAAAAATTGCTAGTTTACCTTCTTTTCCTGTAGACAAAAATCAGTCTGTATTGATCTCTCCTCAAACATGGAATGTGTCTGCACATCACATTTAGCCCTTATTACTTTTAAATTTTTTCCATGGCTATTTCTTGCCTCTCCAGTCAGATTTAAGATACTTGAGGGTATGTACTGTTTCTCTATTTATAGTTTTCACAAAGCCCTTATAGATGCATTATAAATGCTAGAGTTTTTTTTTTGTTTGTCTGTTTTATGTCTTAGTCATCATGTTGCATAATAAATCTCTTGAATTTTTCCTTCTGAAATTTTGTGCCCTTTGATTAACATATTCCAGTCCCTCTAAATACTATTTTGGTTGCTATTGTTCATTTCCAAATACATAGGATTTATGTTAATTTTAATTTTGGTTTGTTGTAGACTAATCAAATGCATAATAGTGTTTGTTCAATATTTCCATAGAATACTAAAGTATACCAATGCATTTAAAAATTTCATGACCTATGTGCATGATAATGTCTTCATGACATCACATATGACACAGAAATATTTTAAATTGTTCAAATGTGGTCAAGCTTGTTCTTTTGGGATATGATTAATATTGTGGCAAATCAAGAAGTTAATTAGAACAATGGAATTTTAAGACTGGTAGAAATTTCACTTTTCCCTTTCCTATTTTCTTCTTGACATTCTTGTGTGTTTTTCAGTAAAATCTTGTATTTATAAAGCCAACAACTTTGAAAGAATCCAGCAGAATTTGATACTTAGTTTAAAGTCTTTTTATTCTGCTTACTTTCTTCTGAAGGCAAGCCCTGGTGGAAGATTTCTTTTTGTTGCCTGCCCAGCCCATGATATCTGTAAAGTGCTCTTCCTTTCACTTTAAATCCCATTGTGTGCTGATGGGAGATGCGGCTCATGCCATAGTCCCATTTTTTGGACAAGGAATGAATGCGGTGAGTTTTTTGTTTTGTTTTGTTTTTCCCCTAGGTAGGTTCTAGAAATATTTCCAGGTTAGTCTCAACCTAATTGTCTTAAATAAAAGATAAATCTAAGATTATCCCCATATGATAACCAAGAACATAGTCAATTAAACAATTATACCATTGCTTAATTAGATCAATTGCTAACTCTAGTCAGGATTTGGATTATTTTCTCCAGTATCCAATGTAGAAAAAAAAAATAAAGCATAATATAGTATTCTGTTCAGTTGAAAAATATATCAATAGCTCAACATTTGGAAACTTGGTTCTCAGTAATTGAAGATTTCATTTTTTTATTAAATTTTAATTTTTTAGTTGTTGATAAAACTTTATTTTTATTTATTTATATGTGATGCTGAGAATTGAACCCAGTGCCTTACACATGCTAAGCAAGCACTCTGCCACTGAACTACAACCCCAGCCCTCAAGTCTTAATTTTTAAAATAAAGTTTGCCTAGAGACTATGCACAAGTATATGATATTAGCCTCAAAAACAGGAAAAAAATTCCAAATTATCTGTTTCTTCTCTACTTTTTCTTTCTAAAGGAAAGGGAAAGGGAAACATGATTGACAGGGTTAACTAAAATTCTGAAATGGATTAAATGTTGAATACAACTGCCATCATGGAAATTTTAATAATCTGACCAGAAAGAAATTTCTGAAAAAATAGTGCTTAAATACTGAATGTTATTTACAAAATTCTAATTAATTTTCCGTATGTATTTAAGTATGTATGTGCACACATGCATGCTAATAGTTTATTAATCATTAGTCACGTTTTGTTTTAGTGATTAGAATATATTCTAAATTTTAAAAGAGTTTTTTTGTGGGGGGGGGAAGCATTCATTCATTTATTTTTTTAAAAAAGAGCCTTTGAATGTAATCCACTGCATTTTCTACAGAGCAGTGGTAAACATTTTGTATTACTGAAATTTAAGAAGATATCAACTGATAATGGATTAAGCATCCAGGTATTAGAAAGTCTGTGTTCAAATCTTACCTCCAAGGTGTATTATACAGTGTATTCTTGTACAACTAACTTACTTTATCTTTACTTTCTCATTTATATAACTGGTACTTTAATAGTATCTACCTCAGAATTTTGTGGAGAGTAAATGCATTATTTGAAATGAGAAATTAAAACTGTTATGTGAACCTTATATGCTATCTTTCATTTCTAAATTCCTATGCCATTAAAATCCTGTATTCTGAACTGTAATTTATTTGACAAATAAATTTACTTACTTTAGATGTGATTTCTATAATGGATGTTAAGTATATTTTTAAATGTTTTTATATCTTCTCTAAAATTATAGTTTAATTTGAGCCATGCATAATGATGCAAACCTGTAAATCCCAGCAACTCAGGAAGCTGAGGCAGGAGAATCTTCCTGTTTGAGTTCAAGTGCAGCCTGAACAACTGAGGGAAACCCTGCCTCACAATAAAAATAAAAAGGGCTGGGATGTAACTCAGTAGTAGGGTTCAATCCCTAGTACCACACACCAAAAAACAAACAACAACAACTACAATAACAAAAACCTTATAGTTTGAATTCCTGGAAAACAGGAAACAATTTTTTATTTTTCTTATTCCTCACTACATTTAGCATAGCACTTTATCAATTTTGATTTAGGAAATTTACGTTAATCTTGAGGTATAGGAACTAAATTAATTTTATCCTACCATTAAATTGTTCTAAATGTGAATCTTAAAGAACTGAATGGTTTAAATATTAAATTCTAAACTTCATGGTAGAATAATATGGTTATTTGTTCTTTTCAAAGGAGAACTGGAACCCATTGACATTATAGTAGTATAATTTAAATATTTGGTCCTACTCTCTATCACTATAACCATATAAATATGAATTGAGCAAAGACAGCACCATCAAACATGCAGTTGATGGTCTTTTATCATCATAATTCAGTGCCAGGTAATGACTGAAGTGCTATGTACTGGCTGAAGATAAACAGCTTATGCATTATACTCACCGATGCACATTCTGTTTGAAATTGAGCAGTTTGTAATTTTTTATTTATCATTTCATTTATTTTTTCTCATTGTTTTTCTTGTTTCAGGGATTTGAGGACTGCTTGGTATTTGATGAGCTAATGGATAAATTCAATAATGATATTAGTAAGTAAAATTTCTCAAATGGTCATGGGCTAGCCCCACTGACTAATTGTAAGCCTAATTTTGATCCTCAGTGATCACAAACCCATGATGTGTATTCCTCATTCAGGATTATAAACTTTTTAGTTAGCAATCTCTGCCATTATTGTTGCCCATCTCAGACAATGGACACCCACCTCCATTTGTTCATGGAAGTCTTAGTCAGTTTTCCATTACTATAAAAAAATACCTGAGATAATCAACTTATAAAGAGAAAAGCTTTATTTTGGCTCCTAATTTTGGAGGTTTCAGTTCACAAGCAATTGGCTCTGTTGCTTTGGGCCTTTGGTCAGGCAGTATATCATGGCAGGAGCGCATGGCAGAGCAAAAACTGCTTACTTCATGGCTGGAGGACAAATAAGAGACTGGAGTCCCCACGATCTCTTTGATGGGCATGTTCCTAATGTCACAAAGATTCCCCACTAGCCCCACCTCTTAAAGTTTCGACCACTTTCCAATAGCGGCCTCTTTGGGGGCAAGGCTTTACTATGTGGACCTTTGAGGGACACTTAACAATCCAAACAGTACCAAGCTCATTGCAGCCATCTATGCAAAGATAAAAGTTCAGAATACCAAAACTAGATGGAGTCGTGTTCCTTTTTCTTCCTTTTCAACCTAAGTAAAACCCCCTGCCTGCATCCCTTACAGAGCACCCTCAGAAACACTCCAGTGCTTTCTTGCTTTTTTCCCTATCAAAGTTTGCAGCAAATGAGTCATCTCTAATGCTTTTCCTGATACTAGGCACTCTCCCTGGGACATTGGCAGCTCTAGTGGGTCGGTTTTATATGATACTATGTGACATAATTACACCAGGCCATGCCAAAACCAAGGGTAGGTTAGGACTACAGGCATAGATTTTTGTTACTGTTGTATCATTTCTTTCTCTAGCCGGGTGCCATAGTGCTTGCCTGTAATCCCAGTGGCTCAGGAGGCGGAGCAGGAAGATTCCGTGTTCAAAGCCAGCCTCAGCAACTCAGCAAGGTCCTAATTAACACAGCAAGTCCTCAGTACAAAACAAAAACAAACAAACAAACAAAAAATGCCTAATTCCACCAGGAAATCTCCAGATTTTCCTCAGGTCTCAATTCTTTTATAGTTGTAAAACTCAAGGTCCAAACAAAGTTGATCAAGACACCAAAAAGAAAGGAAGGTTGCAGCTGATACTTCCATTTGTCTTTTTTTTTTTTTTTTAAGTTGTCAATGGACTTTTATTTTACTTGTTCATTTATTTATATTCGGTACTGAGATTTGAACCCAGTGCCTTACACATACTAGGCAAGTGCTCTACCACTGAGCTACATTCTTTTGATTAATTAGAAATTGATTCAGTCAATGTATTAATTTTACAAATATTGAAGTTGTAACTTTTTATGTAAAATTATGAAACTAAATGTATACATAAAAGGAATTGGAAACAATAGCCCAGGAACTGTACAAACTTTCCCTGCTTCCCAGCATCACGTGTTCTCAAAAGGTACCTCTGAATTTAAACCTGTTTCGGATAAGAGGTAGACTAGAAAACCGACCTTGAAGTTTATACCCATATTTGAATAGCAACTCACAATCTTAGCTGTGTGATCTTGAGCAAGTCACTTAATCTTTCTAAAACCTTCATTATTTTTCATCCATAAAGTAGGAATAATAATATGAAGGAGTTGTGAAGAATAAATAAAAGAATCTATGTAAAGCATTAAAAAGAAAAAAAGAGAAATCATGGTATAAAGTAAGTTCATAGTAAATTGTTTGTTATAGTGTGAGTCATCAGACACTGCTGCATGGGTCTAAAGGAATTATAGGATGTTAGGGAAACCTTCTCCTTCTCTTCTTCCTCCTCCTCCTCCATTTCCATCTTTCTTTCCCAGTCAGCACACCCAGATGCTCAGGAACCAGAGGTATTTGGTTTCATTCCTTCTTAGCCCTTGTTTTGCATGCAATAATGAAGGTGGATGGAGAATTCATGGATCAGAACACACCATCATTACTGGTTTTGGATACTAGAGAACAAAGATAAAACAATAGTAATCAAGAGTAATAATCCTAATTAACATTATTGAACATTTAACACACACACATATATATAATCTTTTTCTTTTTTTTAAAAAAAAAGCATTCCCTTGTTTGATCCTCACAGAATACATGGAACATCAGTACTAGTCTTATCTCCATTTTACAACAGTGAAATTAAAGTTAAGTAACTTTCCCAAAAACATGTTATTAGGAAATGGTGAACTGGGACTTGAGCCCAGATTTCCTGACTTTGGAAGTGGCATCTCTAACAACTAGAATCATTCGGCTATGTGAATGTAATCTCACTCATTCACCTTTCAAATATTTCAATATTTCTTGTATACCAGGTTAAGATTTTATATATGAAAACATGGAGCCTACCTTCTAGGAACTCACAGAAGAATGGGGGAGCTGATGTTTAAGATAATAAGGAACAGTGAGACAAGTGTGCACAAGAGCCAAACAAACTCGAAAAAGAGAGTGGCAGGTTCTAAGCAGTGCTGAGGGTCATTTGTAGCCACTTACATGGGCTGTTCTCCATTTGTGAAATAAGAAAAATAATGACTTTACCAATAAAGAACTATAATATGTATTCCCTTTATTGTAAGTCTTATTTAATCTCAACAAGAAATAATCTGTAGATATTTCTCAATAACCATAGATTGTTGATCATACAGAATTGTTATCCATAGTTTTAAAAGGTTAGAGAAAATGTGGGTAGTGAATATACTATTTAATTTGACCTAGATAGAGTCTAGCATGTTTTTATAGACTGTTTTGAAAACATGTATTATTTAACTTGGTTTCTAGGTATGTGCCTTCCTGAATTCTCAAGGTTTAGAATTCCAGATGACCATGCAATTTCAGACCTATCTATGTACAATTACATAGAGGTAAGTTTTGGCTCTATTCCATAAAATGGTTCACTGATACACTAGCAATGATTTTATTTTTGTGTGTTCCAGCCCCATCTCATGCATCATGTCTAAAGATAGGTACAGACAAGAGCACACACAGTATTCCTTAGACATGGGTCAGTTTGACTATATTACTAGCAACAATGACCCACAAACATTTTCATCTGCACTTCAGGGGCATTTAAGAGATAACAAATGAGAAAATCTCTAATAATCCATTCTCAAATATTAGACATTAGAGTTAGTAATAGGCTACTTTAATGAAAATATAATGTGGAGATGTACTAATTACAGAATATAATAAATGTTAGCTGAGCTTTCCAACCTTAATATTATGAACTGTATATTTAGAGTAGTACTGCATATACTTTAAAGCCTGTGTACTGAATAAAATGTATAATTATACCAAAGAAATTCCTTGTCAGAAAGACTAGTGCTTTGAAAAAATACACATTAATTCCATAAACCAATTGCATCATTGTTACATGGCTAGTGCCTTATGGGAAACTGAGGCAGCATGAAGGCCCCCCTCATCAAACCCTGATTATTACAATTGGATCAGAAAGATTTGAGACATGCCACTCAGAGTAACAGGCATGAATTTATTAAAAGGAATAGGGAAGGGGACATTCTCAAGGGAGAGGTAGGTGCTCTCAGAAAGAAAAGGGGTGGTATGCTTCTCCTACCCTCCAGCTTTATTGAGGTTCCAGAGAAATTTCCAGAGAGCTGTACCCAAGTCCACCTAGTGACTTTTGACTGACAGCAGGATGACATCAGACTTTCAAGTCCCTACTGCCATGTCAACTTTGGGTCACTTTGGCCCAGGCTGACCAGTTCTAATTGAAACTTGTTCATACAGATTTTATGGATAGGGAGAATTATCCTTATCACTCTGAGTTCTGGGATCTGGTCTGTTAATGGTCACAAAAGTCTCCCCTTCAGGGTAACTTGGGTTTTTTTTTTTTTGTTGGCTCTTGGGGGCCTGCATTTCTCCTGCAGTCTTCCTTTCTCAGGTAGTTTGCTGATGAATATAACATATCTTGTGGATTTGGGCTACACATACCTGCATATGGATAGAATTTTATAGAATTAGTGCCATAACCTCACGTCATCTACCTTTATCCCTCTCTATACCATGGTAAGGTCTGGATTTACATTGTTTTTTAAAAGTGAAAGCATATGGGGATCAACACAGTGGGCCCATTTTATAGAATTAGTCCCATAACCTCACATTCCCACTGCTCACATCTCTCTGTTCCCTATCAACATGAAAAGCTTATGACAAGTGATTGTGATTATAGTTTTCAAATAATGGAAAGAAAAATTTACAAGACAAATTGAAGGAAGAGTATTACTGTTTTCCACCTCTTCTGAAGACAAAAAGAAATAAAGGTACTTCACCTTGAGCCCAATTCCATATAGGGTGAAGGAAGTTCTAGGAGATACTTGAATACTTCATTGATGTATCTTGCCTGAGTCTTTAAAAACAGATGGCTTTGACAACACAGTATTTGTCCTCTATAAAGAATAATAGATAGAGACACACATAACTTTAAACAATCACTTGTTACCATGAGCAATATTACAAATCAACCAATTGCAAGTCAGAAGCAACCAAAATTGATTAATCTCTGAGTTCACAGATTACCCATAGGTCTGATTACCCAAGCCCTTTGCTGAAGTAGAGTTCCTATATTGACCCCTTACCAAACTAGACTTTCCTAATACGTTTTGTGTGATCACTGTACATTTTCAAGATAATGTCTTGTACTACTGAAATTTCTTAAAAGAGATTGGGAATGACCACTATGAAAATGGGAATTTATTTGACTACCTTGTGTCCAGCCTTGTGGTAAGTGGGAATGAAGAATAATAATAAATGTAGTAAGGAAAGACATTTTGTTCAAAGTGTTTTTTTTTTTTTTAAAAAGACTTTTATCATTGCAGATGCGAGCACATGTCAACTCCAGGTGGTTCATTTTTCAAAAGAACATAGAGAGGTTTCTCCATGCAATTATGCCATCTACTTTTATCCCTCTCTATACCATGGTAAGGTCTGGATTTAAGACTTCCCCTCATTTTAAACCTCTGTTCAGCCATTGAAGAATCCACAAGAATACTTTTAAAACTTCTCTACAGGTCACTTTCTCCAGGATAAGATACCATGAGGCAGTACTGCGCTGGCATTGGCAAAAAAAGGTGGGAACAAATTATACTATTAAAAAAAATCCTGCTGATGTGTTGAAATGTCACAGTGTCATAGTTATCTTTATTTCATGAAAATACAGAAATGATGGGACAAGTACCAACTGTTTGCTTTCCAAACAAAAACTGTCCTGAGTACTCGGAGGGTGGAGTGCCAACCGAACAACATTACAAAGAGCTTTTGAAGGGAAGAAATTTGAAAAAGAAACTGAGACCAATACTTTTTGGCTTTTTACTTATTTTAATGATGTGATGTACTCTTGACTTTTTCATCCTGCAATATTCCTATGGGTTTAATTTGTACAATTGGACAGAACTGAAGCACTTATAAAACACTATCAAATTCCAATGCAATGCTATGATACATTGGTTTTGGGAAATTCACCCAGAGATACCATTAAATGGAATTCAAATTCCTGATGATCTGTTTTGCATGGGTGAAATTATAAAAGTTCATAGTGTATTGAATACATAGATATGGAACTGGGCATGGTGATGAGGTTAGCAAGAGACCACAACTGGGCCAGAGAAGAGAAACCTGAAGACACATGAGGAACACAGAATTGGGAATAGCAAGTATTTAAGTAGAGCAGAAGGCAGCACATAGGTGTGAGAATGGCTACATGGCCACCAGGGGAGCTGGAGAGGTAAGCTTGAGAGAATCTGAGGGACCAAAGAAGGCTCATAGATTTGGATTTTAGAAAGATCACAAAGATAAATAAAATAGGATCTCTGACCTCAAAGAGATAGAAGTATGAAAGGGAGAAACAGGGACAGACTGTTAGAATGCAGGACAATAAGTGCAGAGAGAGAAATCAGGTCATACAATTTAATTGATTCTTCGGGTTAAAGAACAAAAAGGAAACTGTACTCTTGTGGGGTGTGAATAAAGTCTATTTCATGATTTTAATTTCTAGATAAATGAATTAAGAGTTCTTGCTGTCCTTACAGGTGATAAACAAAGGACTCTTTATGTTTGGATCGCTGATAGCCATTGGTAGTACCTACCTACTCCTGAACTACATGTCACTGAGCCCTCTGGACTACCTGAGAAGACCATAAAACAAGAATAGCTTATTTCCAGAATATGGAGCAGGATTACCTGCAAACTCTATGGAGTCACTAAAACAAATCCCTATTTCATTAGCCAGTAATGTAAAGGTCCAAAGGTAGCAAATGTTTGATTTCTTTGTGACCAAAATTAAGTATCGAAAAATATATCTCCGTTGTGTTGTCATATTTAATTCACTATTGAAAGATAGTTGTTAGCATATAATTAAACTTAATGTTGAATCTCTCTGTGTTAGTTGCAATTGCTCAGGAATAGGGGAAACATTACTTTTTTAAAGTTGCAACATATAGCTTCCCCATCATGTTTTACACGCTCAGATTGGGTCATTCTACATTTTAAAATTCAATGACAAAGATCTCTTTCACTTCTCAGAAAATAAGGCCCTGGAGGCCTCTGGGAATGCACTCATTGTGTTGTTTTTTTTTTTCTTTAAAGGACATAGTAGGACTCACAATAAGATTGACAACACTTGAGACTAAAAACAACAACAACAACAACAAAAAATCACAGCTTTGCCTAACATGTTAACTGAGCTTTTCATCATCTGGATGGACCTTTTCTAATTGCAAGGCTCAGATTCACTTGATAAAACTGGAAGTATAAGTGAAGTATAAATGATTCAGCGGAGTTCCAAAGAGTTACTGAATGAATCTATTTCTTTTTTTTTTTTAAAGAGAGAGTGAGAGAGGAGAGAGAGAGAATTTTTAATATTTATTTTTTAGTTCTCGGCGGACACAACATCTTTGTTGGTATGTGGTGCTGAGGATCGAACCCGGGCCGCACGCATGCCAGACGAGCGCGCTACCGCTTGAGCCACATCCCCAGCTCCTGAATGAATCTATTTCATTTCCTGGTTTTCAATGCTACGTATGCCCTTCTGAAGATTAAAAAAAAAAAAAAAAAAAGGACATTAATGCAATAATAAGTGAAGGATAAGAAAATATTTTATTTATAAAATAAACGCTTATATAAGAGAGTAGAAAGTAAACAAGGGGAGACAGCTTTTATAGAAATATGAAGCCATATTTTATTCAATTTCAGACCCTTAGAAACAGTTTAGTAACTTGTTCTTGAACTATACACTACAACAGAACCAGCATTGAACTTGATTTTTTAAAAACGCATTTAATGAAATATTTTCTTTGGTTTTTCCTTCTTCAATAGGCCAACTGAGCCATTTAGAAGTCCTTCAAACACAATTAATTATAAAGATGTAACACTAGAAGGAGAGTCATCTAGGAAATAAAAAAATAGGCAGTAAAATAAAATGATTCAGTATTTATTTTCTCTATTGTCAAAGACATTCTCAAGTTCTTGATACACTAATAATCCATATTTAGTATATAGGGGAAGAAAGTAATAATTTTTCCTTTTACCTATGTTAGATCCATTGGCTGGGGCCCCTATAACAAAAGACAGATTAACAAGAGAAGAACAAACACAAACAGAATTTTATTAACATATATTTCATATATACAAGGGAGATGCCCAAAGAATGAGTACATCTCTAAAAGCTGGCTTAGAACTCCCTGGCTTATATAGCATCTTCAACAAACAGCAAACTGCTAGAGAAGTAACAAGACAAAAGAAAAACACTGAGTCTCTAGGGGCAGTAACTTGTATAGAGGTTAGTAAAGGGGAGTTTGTTATAGAAATTCTTCTGGTGTGTCTATAGGCTGGTAAGTGTCTAAGCTGTCTCTGTGATGGACCTTCTCCTTCCTGGCAGAAGAGAGGAGGATACCTCTGTAAATGTATGTCCCAGTTTTAAGCAAATAGGTGGAAGCCAGAGAGCTTTTCTCTTTCCTTTCCTTTTCTTTCTTTTTGTACCAGGGATTTACCCAGGGGTGCCTAACCACTGAGTCACATCCCTTTTTCCCCCCCTTTTTATTTTGAGACTAAGTTGCTTAGGGCATCACTAAATTGCTGAGGGTGGGTTTAAACTTGCAATCCTTTCACCTCAGATTCTAAGCCACTGGGATTATAGGTACCACACCTGGCTCCAAAGAGCTTTCCTTATATCACTTCTTCTCAACTGTCTTCAGGTCAAAGTAATGCTTATGCAAAATGGACATACAAGTCTAAACAATGACCCATGGAAAAATGGCCCCTTCACTAACATTGACCATCAGTTATTCAGTGGAATAATTTATGGGCAATGATTATTAAATAATACATTTTATGAATACACTTAAACACTTATTTTCATCCTTATTCAAATGTAAGTTGTTTGCTTACTTGGAACTCCTTTTCTAAATACAGATCTCTTGGCAAATTGTGGGAAAGAATTAAAAGGAAATGATAATCCTGCCGTGCTCACACTTGAAATGAAATATATGGAGATACTTCTCTGCCATCAACATCATCTCCACCATGTGTGTTTCCTACTAGTGCATATTAACCCCACACCATGATTACCTTGAAGTCATCTTATTCTCTTTGCTATGATGCTTCCTAGTTGTATCTTCTGGCACTTACTATGGCAACATGTTAGTGCCATACTACATGTGTAACAGCAGTTTGTTTGTTTCAGATTGATTTTCATCCTAGAATTATTCCCTTGATAATTTAATTTGATCATATGACATGACTGAATAGGACCCAACACTACAGAGAATTCAAGAAGGTCTAGCTATTTCATACATATGTATGAGACAAAATTTACTTTTACAGTGTGCTTTGGCAAATATAGTCATTTAAAAATACATTTGAAATGAAAATTCTCAACACATTAGAAGATGATGGTGCCAGATGCCCATCTTGTGCCACAAACGGCTTTTCATTATGTAAAGCACCCATTGAATTAAAAGAATTTGTCTTGCTTGTTGAGGACAGAGAACATATGGGCAACTCAGATTTCCTGCTGTGTCACAGAAATTCTGTTGATATTACATAGAATGGGAATTCCAGAACAATCCTTATAAGTCCAAATGTGCTGTCCCATCTAAGGCTCCATCTTTCATTTCTATAAAGGACGAACTTGGATTACATCGGCTTTGGACCCACTGGTTCTATTACTGTCATCAACTGATAGAGATTCGTCACTGGTGATGATAAAAACAATGGAAGAAGAATTAAAAGTCACTTTCTTCTTTGGCCTTTCCCCATCTTTCTGTGATATCACAATGGGTCTGATCTGCATTTCATTTCCAACTGCTGGTAGGTCTTTAGCGGGCTGCTGGCACCTCAGCAGTCGGGAACATAGGAGCTGCAAAAGGGATCTTCTAAACTGGGTAGAGGGAAAAAAAAAAAAGAAAAGAAAGTTGATTTAATAAATAAGGGCCAAATAAAAACTTGGCCTTTAATCTAGGTTAACATTCAAGAAAATTAGCTGAGCTTAATTTGTTGTTGTTGTTGTTTGTTAGCAGATGCAGGGTAAGCCTCAGATCTACCTACAACATCCTGGAGTTCTATGTCTTTTATTTATTAAAATTCTTATTAAATAGACCATATAGGACTATTTAATACCATATAATCCTTACAAGTTCAATGTTTATGCACCTTCTGTGAGGGTGAATTTGTCTGTTTATTTAAGGGACTTTGAACATGAATTCAGTCCACAAACATTCAGTCAGCACCTTCTACTGTACTATAATCTACAAATAATATAAATAGAAAAGACAGAGCCCTTCCTGGTAGAATTAATAGCCTAAATGATTCAAATATTCCTTTAACTTATTAAATCCTAAGTTTTCAATTCTGCAAACATAATAAACATTCTCAAATATTATTTCAAACTTACCATATGTGGTACACTTATTGCTTAATTTAAGTTTTTATGTGTTGCACATTTAGAACAATGGGTTAATTAGGTGGAGAATTTTTTAAAATAAAAATTACTAATCAGTAGGGTCACACACAGTATCTGTGCCAAAAAAAATGTTTTCTCATATAAAACATTATGGACAAGAACCATTGTCTTATTCATTCTTGTTTGTTGTATCATTTAGACTTTCTGTTTAAAGCAAGTTCCCAGGAAACAGAAACAACATCAGGATCATTTGGGAGCTTATTAGAAATGCGGAATATTGGGCACAGAGACATACTGAATCAGAGGATGCATTTTTTTACAATATTTTGAGATGTAATACACACATAAAAAAGTTTAAGAAGCACACATCTATAGTCCATTGGTTGAAAGAAAGGGTACAACAAATAATTGTTAGTGAATGCATTTATAATTTGACTATTGAGATTGTGGTCCCTCATTTCATAACACATAAATAAAGTAAGGACTAAGACTAGAATTTATTACTTTCTTTGGCAATATTCAACATTTATTTTGGCAATATTCAACATTTCTTTCTATAAAATCCTTGATTTGGATTTTTTATTATTGAAGCTATTCTGAATTACCTCTATAAAAGTATTATATTTTTCCAACCCCTCCCCCATGGTAAAATCAATTACAAAGCTTACCTTTCTGATCATGAAGATATAAATAACTGGATTGTATACAGTGCTGGATTTAGCAAAGAGATTAGAAACAATAGATACTGTTGGAGTGACCCGTTGTCCATAACCATTAGCCACTAAGAAACAGACCACAATATAAGGCATCCAGCAGATCAGGAAGGTAAATACCATCACGAAGCACATTTTGGCCAATTTCTTTTCATATCTTAAAATCTTGATCACCTGAATTGTCTGAAGATCTTCAACACATCGAAGCTGCAGAAAAGAGAAAGAAAAGGGTTGAGAAATGAATCATCTTCTTTTGCTGCTTTTAATAAAATATGCAACTAGCATTACTGGCCCTGCCTTTATGGTGAGAACTAAATGGGATCCTGGGAGGCTGACTTGTGATCCAAGCCCTGCAGCTGGGCAAAGCCTTCATCTCTCTGGATCTCAGTCTCTTCAATAGTATCTTAGATTCTTTCATGGTTTTTAATACTTTTCTAATTTGTTCAGTGAGAATAAAATAAATTATCCTGCCTAGACCTTCAAAAGACAGCATGAAAGAGTCATGATAAAATGGAAACAATTTCTCCATGATTCTTAATGGAGCTTCCATTTAGAGCATTAATTGGCAAATTCTCAAATCAGGCAACAAACCCATGTCATGTCAGGAGTTCTGCACAGTTAAGCCCACAGCTGGTCTTGATGAGAACTTAATCCCCAATGAATTCTTGCTGGAAACTACTGTGCCTTTCAATTCACTGCTAATAACTATAAACTAATAAGTAGGATTTGGTGAGGAATTTCTTTATGGTTGGTTTCATCAGAAGCTTGTTTGCAGAGAATGGCATTTGATAAAACTCAGGGTGCCTCATTCCTCTAAAATCAGCACATTTACTAGCTTGTCCTCATTCAAAGTATTGAGGAGTAATGACGTAAGTTAGAAAGTTCTTTGAGTTTCTTGGGTAACATTTTGTAGACCTTCTCTCATTGTTATGAGAAATGTGTTATTAAGGAGATTGAAAGAATATTTCTGCATTCCAAAAATATATTCTTAAGTGGTCACTGTAAGAAGTTATACTGATTTTGCTACAAAAATATAAATACTTTATACATTGATTTTAAAAGAAAAGTATCTGGCATACTATCAATACTTCATAGCGATAGTTTTAAACCGGGAACTTTATTATATTTCAACAAACTCTTAAGTGAATCTTTTAATTCTAATATTATCATAAAAGCTAGAAGAAATTATAGAAATCATTAAGATGTGCTTATAGTGTTAAAGCATATATTTGAAATTATATCCTTAAATTATTGATGTCATCTAAATTATATTTAAGAAGCTGTATTCACATTAAAGTCACATATTCAGATTGACACAGAATAGAGGGAAACACAAAAAATTAAAATGTTTGATTACTTATAATAGAATTCTATTATACCATCCTACGTTAAAAGAAACTATTTTATTGAATGTGATAGGATATTTTTCTATTTTTCCTAATGCCACTCTTTGGAGGGAAGGCATGCTTCCTCCAGTTTATAGAAATGTTGTGAGGTTCTGGTAGAAGCTTTAGATTAGAATCAGACAATCTGATTTTGCTCCCAGTGTGATTTTGAACAAGTCAATTACATTCTCTAGGAAAAAAGATGAAAAGAAGTTTAAAACAGTCTATGAGAATTAACAGAGTTTCAGTTTCATCACATGTATGTGGAACCAAATTGTGCAGTTGCCTTTGAGATTATTTATTTACATATGAAATATTATAGAAACTAATATATGCACTTTTATGTTTCTATAAAATATTTATCATCATCATTTTTTGATTCTTCAGAGTTTCAATTAGCTAGTTTATAACCATATCTGATTAACTTTTCTCCAAGCCCCCACTGTCTAGGTCCTAACAGTTTTATTTGTACTATTTTCTGGGCAAATTATTTTTTCACCATTTATCAAAGCAGAGTAATTATTTATTATTTTGAAATTATATGCATGCAAGAGAAGTTAATTTAAGCAAAAGTCTGTATTTCCCCACACCCTCTTTAGTGTAAGGAGAAGGTCCTGACCAATATTTCAGATTATTAGGGTTTTTATTTGTGAAATATCTATAATCATTTCTCAGTCTTTTTGACTTTTTTTTTTAATTTCATCACTGTCATTATTCCTTGACTCAGCTCATTCAACATTTTTCAAATTAACAGCTCTACTTCAGGTCTCACCTTCTTTATTCAACCATTTGTATGTATTTTTCAAAATCACTGTGGATGAAACAAAAGCACATGTACAAATTTGTCCTAAAAAATAACCACTTAAGAAAAATTCTCCAGAATTTCCTCTCACAGTATTATCTTCCTAAGATGAATGGCTGATGCCTTGTGTCCATTGACCCAGACACCTGAATATCTTCAAAAACTTCACACAAGCTCTTATTCTCAATGAATAGCTATGTCACCACTACTATTATGAGTCAGTTCTTTCTGAACAGGGGAATAGAGGAAAATTACATGTATGCACTGTGTTCTATGTTGAGGTAATATCACAATCTAAAATCAAATTTCTTTAAATTTTTACCACTTTTCCTGTCTTTCCCTCTCTATGCCCTCCATAATTCATTTCAACAATAGTGACTGATCACTTGTTTCAGGCAGGTACAGTTTCAGCTTCAGAGATTTGGCCTTTGCTCTTTGTTAGAGTCTGTAAACAGGTCTGGATGGCGCCTGGCATTTTGCCAGAGGGAGTGGTTTGTGAAAAAATGCCAGTGAGCCATTAAGTGTGGAGATTCCTGATTGGTTGACTGCTGTATCTAGTTTATGTTAATTAAGATAAGCTGTGTGGAATGTATATATACCTCTCCCGCTCCGGTCCTACAATAAACGGCTCCCACTCCAGCTGTATCAATGTACACAAGTTGTTCGTCACCCACCGGTTAGGGCACCATCCAGACTTGTTTACAGACTCTAACATTCAGCTCTTGAGAATCTCACTATTGGGTTAGGGTGACAGGTGTACAAACACTTTCTTTAGTATAAAGGAGGGAAGCAAGGAGGGTTATGAGATGCACCAGGGTGGATAACCTGTCCTGAGGGTGAGTTAGAGCAAGAAAACCCTGATTGCAGCCTTCTGGGGAGAGGAGAAACTGGCCAAGTAAGGAGGAGTGATGCTATAGAGGGAGGGAAGGAGGGAGGGAGGGAAGGAGGGAGGGAGGGAGGGAGGGAGGGAGAGAGAGAGAGAGAGAGAGAGAGAGAGAGAGAGAAAATGTGCTAAGGCAGAGAAGAAAACACCATGTGTCAGGTTCTGGGAACAAGAAATGCTGCAATTAGCTGGAGGTGGCAAGGAGAGGAGTGTCAGGAAATAAGGCTGAACCAGTAGATAGGAGATGCCACACAAGACCTGCTAGCCATACTCAAAGGCTTCATTTTCAATCATGAAAGCAGTGGAACCCCTGAAGGTAATATTTAAGAACAAGTACTCTGTTGGCAGTGGGCAGAATACAGGTTAGAGGAAAGCAAGAATAAAGGAAAGAGAACTAAGATTCTTTTGAATTGAGTCTGTGGCAGTGAGAGAGGCAAAAATGGGTATATGGGAAAATCTAAGTAGAATAGATAAGAATTGATCACTAGTTGGGAGTAGGGGAAGAGATGAATGACAGATAGTCAAGAAAACTCCCTAATTTTGGGGTTAGGTAGCTAGGAATGGTGATCATTCAGTGAGAAAGAGAATGGAGGGTAGGGGATTTGGTAGAAAAGATGGCAGATTAATCTCTGTATATGTTGAATTTGACAAGCCTGTGGACCATCGCAATGAAGGTGTTCAATTGAGTGTGAGGATTGAACAGAAATCAGAAGAAAGACCTAGATTAGAGATACAAGTTTTGAAGTCATCAAACTTTTATTAGAAAAAAATCTTGGCAGTACATGAATTTACCCAAAGCTATTGTGTAGCAACAGATGAGAACCAAGCAGAGAATGTTGGGGAGAAACAAGAAAGAGAAGCTCTTAAAGGAGCCATAAGAAGATGGGGCTAGAGAGTCAGGAATGAAGGTAGCGGAGAAAAGCGTCCTTGCATCAATAAAGGGAGAAAGTCATAAGTAAGTAGACGTCATGAACAGTTTCATATACCACAGATGCCAGAAAACAATATAAATAAGAAATGTGCCCATTGGATTTAGGAGATAATCAGTGACTTTAAATGAGAGCTATTTCAGAGAGTGTGTTAGAGGAAGGAGGTACAAATTTGCAAAGAGTTGAGGAATAAATACTGTATGAATTTACTCAGCTACTGACTCCTTGAGCTACAATAGAAATTTATTTATCACAGTTCTGGAGGGTAGGAAATCCAGGTTTAAGGTGCTGGCAAGGCAGGTTTCATTCTGAGGTCTCTTCTCTTGACTTGCAAGTGGCCGTCTTACTATTCGCTCACCCAGAAGGGGAGTGAGAGAAAGAACAGGCTTTTTGTTATCTCTTCTTATAAGTCTCACTCTCATGACTTGATCTAACCCTGGTTATTTTCCAAAGGTCCCACTTCACAGGGGGTTAAGTCTTTGACATCTGAATTTTGGAGGGCACAAGGCAGGAGAAGCACATTTTAGATGCTCAATAAATAGAGGTTAAATAAATATTTATTGAGTGACAATATGGTACAAAAGTCACCAGTGGTTCTTTGAGTTAGAAGTGAAAAGAGAGAAATAAAGTAATAGGGAGAGGAAGCTGAGAGTAAATTTTGCTTTTATTTTAAGTTAGCATAGCTATATGCTAAAGAGAAAGAGATAAAAAGAATGGAGAGATTGAAAAGTTAAAAAATAAAATTATTACACTTGAGAAAAGTCCCTAGGAAAGAGAATGTAATGGGAATTTAGAATTAGCTTTGTCCTGGGAGACTTCCCCTGTCACTCAACAACTAAAGAGAGACACTTAAGAAATAGTGTTAACATAGAGGTTTTGATAAAGGAAGGCAGGGAGAAGTCCTTGCTAATTGGCTTTATTTCTTCTAACAAATAACAAGCACAATTATTTAATGATAAGGGATAATCGGTAAAAAATTAAAATGAAAATTGGTGATTTTTAATAGCCGTGGTGTGAGAGAGTGCACCTATAGGGATACAAAGATTGCTAGACAGGCCTCAGAGGACATCTGAGTACTTTTTTTTTCGTCTAGCAACTCTCTACATTTTGACTATAGCCTTGGAGAAAACAATTGGATTGGTCCAGGGATTTTTTTTTCCCCAATGAAATGGGTGTAAATAAAGAAAGTAAAAATGTAAGACTTGAGGGTAATTAGTTAGGATTTACAGGGATGCCTGGAACTAGGTTTGGTTTAAAACAAAAGGTGAAAGTTAGAGGTGTTTGAAAGAGTGAGCAAGAGACTAGAGTGTTCTGATGAAAGAAGAGAGCAGATGGAGTAGGAAGAAGCAGTAGTTAAGGAAACCATCCATGGCTGAAGTGGGAGACTGGGACATGGAGCATGCCTAGACTGTTGGTTAGTTCAAATGTGCCTCTGCTGCCTTGCAACATGTAATCTTTTTGTGGTCAGCTCTGGTCCTTTATGGCTCTCATGGGATTTCCAGTGTCATTCTGTAATAGTGATTTCATGGTGATCTTTGGGGTGGAAAATCACGAAAAGCATGGAATTCTCTTTTTAGACTTTCTAAATTCTAAGAATGTCCCACAATGTAGGGCTGTGTTGTTGTTGAGTTTGTCTGTCCAGAATCCCTTTCTGTCCTTCTTTTGATGTGCAGAAAGTAAGTGTTATTCCTCATTTATCTTTTCATGGAGTGACTCAGAGTGCAAAATTCTGCCAAATGGAAAGTCTCCTAGAGTTTCTGCAACTCTGGGCAACTACCAATCATGTAGGAAGTGTTTGATTTTTTTTTCCATCCAAAATATTCTGCCATGGACATGTTTTTGAGGAAAGACATTTGTGGACTTCAACTCACCATTCGAATGGAATATAGAATATGGCCATAGCAGTGGGCTATGACACCCACAGGCACCACCAAGCAGCCAAGAAATAAGAAAAGCACAAAGGAGGAATCGTTGGCATCTTTGGATTTCCACTCCACAGTGCAGCCTAGTCCATGGACGTCTAGGATGTATCTGTTCCAGCCCAGGAGAGGTGCTCCTGCCCATGCCAATGAGTACAGCCAGATGTAGGTAATGGCCCTCCAGGCCCAGGAAAAATTGATCACTCTGGCATGGACCACACGAATATAACGTTCATAGGCCAGCACAGTTAGGGTGGTAATGGAAACAATGCCTGCAAGAAGAGAAAGTAGAAAAGTATAGCATACTGCAGGGGGAAATCAGACACAAGAGGAATAACACATTCTTAACTGGAAATACCATATGGAATATCTGAGACCAATGGAGGGCTCTAGAAGTTAAAAGATCCAAGAGTACTAATGCCACGGATTCCCCCAGGAAATTAAATCAGAAATGTATTTATTTCTAAAAGAAAATGTTGAATAGAAAATGGCCTGTGAATTGTAGTGGGACAAAAATAAAAGCCCTAAAAATCAGCCCTGTCCTAATGATGTCACTATTGTATCAAATTTTCTGCAAAAGAGAAACTAGAGTGAGACAGGATCAACTATCTCTTTTAGTTCTGCCTTCTCTCTGCTATTAAAGTCAAAATGGGTTCCCCAAAGCTCAAAATGGCCAGTCAGGGTGAAACTGTTCAAAGGACTCCTAAACCTCCCCACTAACAGATTTCAGCAATAGGAAACTTTCACCTGCAAGGCTTGCTGACGAGGTTGGGGGAAGTCTTTGCTCTCATGGTCTTCATTTATACCTCTGTTTTACAACAAATGCACTTTAACAATATTATTTATGTTTTTCTCTGTTGCTCCTCAGAGAGTGATTTATTTGCTCAACAAGCACCTATTGAGCATCTACTGTGTATCAGCTACTGCACCAACACTGGAGGTCCAAAAATGACTAAGAAGCAGAGCTCCAGATGTCTGAGGGGAATGTATGCTACAATTGTGAAACAACATATGGGAGTCACAAAAAAAGGAAAAATCTGTGCACAAGGCAGGAGAAGCACATTCCAGGAAGAATGAAGAATCAGGTACCAGAGAATGAAGGTGTAAAATAACAGGAAGAGTCCATTAAAGATGACAGTATTCATAGATGTCCTAGATGAGAGGAGACAGAGAAATTAGAGAGGCAGAGGTGGCCACTCTGAAAAAGGCTCATAGTTTCTAGATGAGATTTTTTTTTTAAAAAAACTTTTCCTATATGAAATAGTCAATTATAAATCTGCTACTCTCAGTAGGAATGTTTGTACACTGTTTGGTGGGATAGAAATCAATAAAGGCATTGTTTCTACTGTTAAAAATAAATAAATCTGCTACTCTCTTGTCCTATTTAAGTATGAAAATAACAGTTAAATTCTCTTCCTTCTTGAGAAAAGATGAGAGAGGAGGGGAGGGGGAGGGAGGATAGGAAGGGCAGCAGAATAGACAATATGATTGATGTATGTACATTCCATGTATGTATTATATGTTAAAATACATTCTGCTGTCATGTATGACTAAAAAAATAATAAAATAAATTAAAAAAAAATTCTCTTCCTTCTTTTGCTTCAGAAAGGATACTCATTCCAATAGTAGTATAGAACTTGAAACTTAGCCCAAGGCTATGGGAACCAGCTTGAAGGCTATTGCCAAGTAGAGGCAGGATATATGTGCCCCAGGGTATCATTAAAGGCAATCAAAGTGAAATCTGGGTTCCGGAGACATTTAGCAATTAGTATCAACCGAATCCATCTGCTTATTAAATGAATGAAATGAAGGAGAGAGTAAAAAAATAACTTGAAAATTTCTAACCTGCCCAATGAGTAGAGAGTGATTATATTAACCAAGATAAAAGTTACAAGGTATATGAACACATATGGGGAAGAAAATGAAATTGTGAGTTCCCTAGAACACATCAACATAAGTATTTGTTGGACAAGTGGATGGAGAAAAGTTGAAGAAAATTGGCTCTAATAGAGAATAAGACTGGTCTTCCAGAAGCAGGTAAGAGTATGTTGGGGGATGGGGTTGCTAAGAGGCCTGGAGCAAGTCCAGCTCCTAATAAGTAGCTCTGTAATTTCTGACAAATCATACAACCTCTTTAGGCCTTAGTTTTTATTTTCATAAAATTGAAGGTCCATTCCCATTATAAGATTATAAGATTTTGTGATTCTGCTATTATAAAAATATAAAATGAAGAGGCACTTGACTCAGAAAGAAACTGGTAAAATAGTTAATATTTCATTTATACATGATAGATTTGTTTGTTTTTGTTTTGGGGGTACAGAGAACAACATTATTCCCAGAGTTCAATATACGTGTTATACAATAACTATTCATTAAAAAAATAAAAGAATGTTTACTAAATAGTGAATAGAAGAAGGTTGAGTTTTACAGCACAGTGAAAGAAACACTTTATAAAGTAGTGATAATAGAAAATAATGGACTTAAATTCAAATTATAGTAAGTAATTGTGAGGACAAGGAAAGCATCAAATTAGATGTTCTGCCTTTGGAAATATATTTTTACTTTATAAATTTTTTATCTAAATAGTGATATCCTTTCTTTATTTGTTCCTAGAAGGATATCTAGAAATCTAAAGTTGGTGAATAATGACTCTAATGAAACTTTTTTATTAAAATATAATGGCATTTACTTTTATAATTCACTTTAAATGCCAAAACATGGTTTGGCCTTCAACTTTAAGTTAATTTACAATGAATATTATTTAGTCCTTCATAAGCAAGAAAACATTGCAAATGATTGCACTATTGTGCAATATTATATAATTTTAGTAAATCTCAATGCATATTAAAGATAAATAAATGAATTCTTAGGGTTAGAGCAGTAAGCTGATATAATAAGCTTGTGTGAACTATAATTACATTAACTTATTCATTCATTCATTTAGTTATTAACTATTGCTTATCTACCTGTCAATTATTATTCTAGAAAATACATATAAAGAGATAAATAAATCCCTCAAGAAATTTGAAGTCTAGTGATAGAAAGATAATTTTGAAAACAAATAAATAATTAGTGAAATATTAATAAGAAAATATAATAAAGAGATAGAAAATAATATAAGGCATGGCGGAAGAATACAAATTAAAGGATGCAATAGTATTGTCAGGGTGCCAGAGCTGAACATGAAAAACTCAGCTTTGTGATGAGTTTTTTAGAATAGTTTTTGCCCATAACTATGTGCCAACAAGCACAATAAATTTCAAGTGCCTGATTGAAATCACCTATATTACTAATCATGACAAGGTAAAACCAAACTAAGAAGAATGGACCTTGAATTTCTGAGGCCCTTCTGATAGCATGGGTGTATAAATGAATGACAATGGGAGACTGATTTGGTTTTCAAGGGTTATCCATCTGAAATTATCTCAACTGCATCCTCCTTGCAAAATATGCAGCAGCTTCCCTCTCCTCATGAACACTGTATTTGGGTCCTCAGTTAAAATTACTTGCTGTATTTTATTTAGTTTCCAGAACACAGCTTGGGAAGATGAGAATGAGTGGACTGTTTTACAGCAACTTTCTTTACACACACATTTTAGTCAGCCTGGGATCCCTTTTATTCCATGTGTACATACATCTGTTTCCCTTAACACTATGAGAAGAAAAAGGAAAGATGACCACTGCAACAGGGCACTAATTATATACCAGGCTCCAGGATAATCATTCTACATATGGTAAACCCCCTTCTGGAAAAAGAGGTCTGTGGTTCAAAAGGGCTAAGGAACTAATAGGTGGTGGAGACAGTTTTGAGAATCTGGTACTGATTTCAAAATTCATGATTTTGCCTTTACACCACCTTCTCCTTTCCCACTGATTTCACTAGGGGTGAAAGTAATGTTCCTATTCTTCTGAAAAAGCTGCAGAATAATCAGGTATTTATGAAGTGCCCATCACTGTGCTGAGTAGGTCCTGTAAAAGGAATTAGAGATGCATGGTCCCAACCCTGGAGGAGACTACAGTATTGTATTTTAATAAATCCAAGACTAATTAATATACAACATTAGAGGACAATGTAAGAAAATACATTGTTAAATGTCTGCTGACAGAACAAATCAGGAAAAGTAGATCCTGGTTACTGTGTTGTGGGGGTGGCTTCAGTAAGAGATGAAAGTTTAGAAGGGGTTGTGAGAAGCTGATCATATCTCCCATGGCTCTCAGTGGTCTACAGCAGGAATCTTCAAATTGTTTTCCTAGCATTTCCCCTAGTCAAATTTTGAAAAAACAATGTACATACTAAGATATTTAAAGGGTGGCATCTATATTTTTAAAATATTAAATTTAAAGTATTATGTAATATAAATATCAGCATTTTAAGATAAAACTATTATCTGACTCTTATAATTATATCCAAATGCATCTAAGGATTCATAAATATATTAGTGATTTCATATACATATTTTATATGTTTATAAATAAATATATATAACAATGACCAATCATTTAAACTTACATATTCATTCCAATTTTCTCCTCAAATTTTTATCTCAAAGAAACATATTGGTGTGGCTGAGAGATTTTAAATTATTTGTTGAATTCTGCAAAGTTGTACTTTGAAACTGAAATTTTAAAATTTCCTCTGCACAATAAGGTTCTAAGTCTTTAAAAAATTGTCTTTGGGCTGGAGGTGTGGCTCAACTGGTAGCGTGCTGTCTGGCATGGGCTGGGCGGGGCACTGGGTTCAATCCTCAGCACCACATAAAAATAAAAATAAAAATGTTGTGTCCATCCAAAACTGAAAAATAAATATTAAAAAATTCTCTCTCTTTAAAAAAAATTTGTCTTATAGATTAAGTTTTCAATTTATATAGTAAATTAAACTGAGTTATAATTTATATTACTGTACAATTGATAAAAATATTTTGTTACATACTACAAGTAAAAAAAATTAGTCAGAAATATACTTCTTAGAGAGATCAATGTGGTTTCCCTCACTGCAAAGGCTATATCTATCCATGATTATAGTATTACTACTATCTAAATGGATGCAGGATCTATTCTACTTCTATTTTTTTCTGTTTGTAAAGTTAAAGAGAGATTTCTTGACACCACACACACACACACACACACACACACACACACACCCTCCCCAAGGTAGTGTAAGGGGACAAACAGATAAGGATAGTGGGAACATGAGGTTAAGAGAAAAATTTGATAAAATGAGCCCACTGTATTGACTCCCCACATGCTTTCTTTGTGAAAAAGCAATCTGCCTGTAGCCCCATCTAGCCTGAGAGACAGGAAATGTCACATTCCTCAACAAACTGAGGCAGGGAGGCCTAAAGTTCTGGCAGTCAGTGTAGGTAATGAATTATGGGGATTGGTTATCAAAGAAAAGACAATGGGTTGCTAACAGCTACCCTCCAGGATCATACTTCCCAGCATAAGGAGTTGATAAAGAATACCTGCTGTTGCTCCTACTCCTTCTGCCCTTAGGCATGTACATGGAAAAGAAAGAGAGACTGGGGGATTCTGGGGTCTATGAAAGAGCAAGACACATCTACTACCACTGACACCCAGCCTTGGGCCCCCTTCTTTTTGGAGAAGTCTGTGGTCCCTGTCTCTTTCTTAAATAAAACTTGCTTTTTAGGCTTGCCTTGGTATTTCTTGGGTGTTTAATCTTCAATGCTGGGGGAACAAGGACCTGTTCCATCTCTAAGACTGGTGTCAGAAGCAATGGAAGGAGTTTCTTTATATTCAATTCTTATTAATTATAGGAACATTCCTTCTATATTGGGTTAATTAAACTCTCTGAATTTATTTGCTAAAAATCATAGTGCTTATTGCTAAAATTATTTTTAATAATCTGTCATCTAACAACTTGCTCTTGTTAAAATCAAATAATTGGAAACCACCTGAGTGATCATTCATTCTTCGATATTTTCATCAATATTTAAAATTTTTTTTTTTTGTATTTGTTTTCTTTTTTTTTTTTCTTTTTTTTTTTATTGGATGTTCACAACATTACAAAACTCATGACAAATCATATTTCATAGATTAGAATCAATTGGGTTATGAACTCCCATTTTTACCCCAAATACAGATTGCAGAATCACATCGGCTACACATCACATTTTTACATACTGCCATATTAGTGTCTGTTGTATTCTGCTACCTTTACTATCCTCTAAAATCCCCCCTCCCCTTCCCTCCCATCTTCTCTCTCTACCCCATCTATTGAAATTCATTTCCCTCCATGTTTGTTATCCCATTCCCCTCGTAAACTCTTATATATAATTTTGTATTACAATGAGGGTCTCCCTCCATTTCCATGTGATTTCCCTTTTTTTTTTTTTCTCCCTTTCCCTCCCGCCTCATGTCTCTGTTTAATGCTAGTCTTTTCTTCCTGCTCAGCCTCACTGTTTCTTTTGTTTTTCAACCTGGAACTCCCCACACCCACTCATTGGCAATACTCCACAGAAAGATTTTATCTTATTTGAGAAGCCTGTGGAGTTTGCCTTTCTTTTTGGTGTAAAGTGGTAGGATGATTGAGGAAGTGCCTTGAAAACGGGTAACTGATCTCTTGGAAAACTCTGAATGGAAATTGAGAGTTAAAAACCGAGGATTGTAAAACTCTCCTTGCATAGCCATTGGAAAGAGTTTATATGCCTCCAAGCTGTTCTGAAGACAGTAGGCTCTAAAATCAAATCTCATCTTATTGTGTGCTCACATCAGGATGCATGCTGCACCTCAAACTGCCAGGTGTGTTCAGAGCTGGCTCCTTTGATACTGCTGTTTCCTCTGCCTGAAATGCTGACAAAGATCTCTTAGCCTGGAGAAGACAGCTGTGTAAACAAATAATTACAGGAATGTGATAATTGCTGAAACGGCTGTGTCCAAGGAGCTGGAGAATGCAATGGAGAAAGTACTTATTTCTGTCTGGGGAAATACCAGGAGAAGGGTTTAAGAGAAATAATGTTTGAATTGATGAATGGGAGGAGTATATCAAGTTGATAAGGGTGAGGATACTTCAAGGTCAAGGATATGGTATTTTCAAAAGCAAAGATTGAAGAGGCATTCAAATTTATCTCCGTGCATCAATTTGAGTTAAATAATTCTGTGTGATATAATGTGATGGTTATGCATTAATATTTATTGATGAACATAGATAATACACATATATCGTGGGAGGCAATATGCTAGACGTTGTGAAAACAAAATTGAGTAAAAAAAACCAGAAATAATTATGAAACAATATGATAAAGTCTTTAATAGGGAGGGGAATATGTTTGAGGCCAAAGTTCTGGATTAAATTTCAGTTTCTTTAATCTTTACAAAATTACCATGTGACTCTAGGAAATTCTTTACATAATTATCATGTGACTCTAGGAAAATTACACACTTGATCCTCAATTTGCTCACCAGTATAATAGGGATAATAGAACCAAAATGGTGTTTCATCGTGTGTGTGTGTGTGTGTGTGTGTGTGTATGTGTGTATTAAATGAGAATGTGAACATGATTAGCAAATAGTAATGCTTATATAACATTACTTTACAGTTGGTTGGAAGCAAAATTGTTTTAAGTGGTAGAAAGTGGGCAAGAGGCATAGGAGTGGATAGAGCTCTAGAGCTTAAATATATGATGAGTCAATATGTAATATGTACAAATACCCGAGAATAAAGTCATTTTCTTACTTTGGCCACTGGATGGCCATATTGAATAGCTTATTTATAGCTCAAATGTCTAGACTTCAGAAAAGCAAGTTAATACTAAATAGAATATGTGCTTAGAACAGGTAATGCTTGGTTCCTGACTCAGATCTCTGAATCCCAATCTGTTAAATTAAAAAGTTACCATAATTTGACCCATCCTTCAAGGAGGAACACTTAGTCCAGAGAAGTGAGTAGAAGGAGAGATTCCATCTAAGAGTGGTAGGAGGAATATCCAGCTCATGATAAGACATTTTGTGGGAAGCAGGTATAACCAGAGTCTTAAAAAGTATATTTTAACCAGGCAGAGAAAAAAGGTGAGAGGAAACAGCTTATGTTAACCCATGAACACCTGACAAAGTGTGCACCATTTGGGTTTCTGCCAAAAAAATTCAAAATGGTAGAAACAGAGAGTTCTAGAAACAGAAGTGATAGGCCAAGACTCTCCCAGGAAGACATATCAGTATCATGTGAAGAGTTTGGAATGCATCTGCAAGGGCTCCCAGAAGCTATTCAACTGCTTTGTTCACTTCTATTGTTAGGCAATTCTAGAGAATTTTGTTTATCTCTGATTTTGTGTATTTTTCTTATAAAAAGTTCCTTCTGGCTGCAATGAGGAAAAAGTATTGTAGGGAGGGACAAGTTTGGCTATAGGTAAACCTACTGGAGAAATGCAATTATTATGATGAGGAATGGGAAGTACTGCAGTGGCACTGGGGAAGGAGAGACAAGAGGACCCAATAAATTTAAGGCAGTGAATCTTTGTTGTCTGTGGGAATGAATGAAGAAGAATCACAGGAAGTCTTGTGCTGTTGGCTTAGATACACAAAGGAATGGTGTCACATTGAGTTGGAAAGCAAATGAGAGAAATAGATTTGGGGAAGATGATGATTAGGGAATAATTGACTTCATCATAGATTAGCTAAGTCATTTTGAACAAATGACTGGATGGACTGTTTCAAATTCTCTCCCTGCAAAATGAGGCAACTATAAACCCGCCTTGTGGTTTTTAGGAGTTGACCAGGTGATAATGTGTAAAGTCTAAACTGAGCATGTGCACATTTTCTCAAACTAGTCAAAATTCCAATTGTTCATCCCAGACATATATGATTGGTAGATAATTTAAGGATGCAGTTGAATCATGTTTATCCACATAGAATAATGGAAACAAAACTATTCAAGAGTTTTTTTTTAATAAAGATGCTACTTTATTATCAGTAGCCTCTACTCAACATTAAAGAAAAATGGTACATTTACTATGCTTGAAAAAGATCTTTCTTAAGTAAATAATTCTTTGAAATCTTGTTTTGTTGCTTTTTGCAAAGCTTCCTCACTTTTTTTTTTTAATGAGCAATGGCAATTCAAGCCCACCAACACTTATAGAGTGTACTTACAATGCGTCAGGCACTATTCCAAGCAGTTTCCCTGTGTGATCTCATTTAATCCTCACAAGAACTTTGTGAGATGAATAGTGGAAACTGAGGTAAAAAGAGTTAAGAACCTTGTCAAAGTTATGAGCTAATTAACACAGCCAAGATTCAAATCCCATAGCTGCTTTCAACGTCCATGCTATGCTGATTGCTAATTCTCCTTTTGGAATTATGAAACATTTTGTACTAGTGAAGTAGTCTCTACAGAAAGCAGATTAATTTACCCATTTACTACATATTCTATAACTGTGTTTATCTTTGATATCAGAAATTGTCACTCTATAAACACAAAATTTTATTAAGCTGAAGAATTTTGGAGGAAATTTGAGATGACCACCTTCATTTGATAATGTTTCCTGACTGCTGGAATGAGAGATTTCTATTTAATCAATAAAATAGTTCTGTAAAACACCAAAAAGATGGTTATATTTTAGCGTGTGTCTTTTAGTACTTGCTAGATGTCTATTAAGGCAGAAAAATTAGTTCTAGTTAACGATTTCATCTTTATTATTTGCTGCCATCCCTTTATCAAATTCAATTTTTCAATGACTTATTTAAAAAACAAATTATTTATGTTTAATATTCTTTAGTACACAAGGTTTCAGCTCCAACACAGCATGAAAGTTAAAACCTTCTCTATGGGTTAAAAAATTATTATTTCAGGTTAGTTTGAATGGATTTATGGCTGCATTTGCAAATACAGTCCCAAATACTTGTAGTACATCAAAAACTGAGAGCTCCCTTAACAAAAGGACCAATGAATTTCCAGAAGAGGATCAATGAGAGGCAGTCCTCATGGTAAATTGCTAAGAGCCATAGCCAAGTAGTATGATGCATGGCATTTTTGGTTGAGGGGTGGCCAGCAAGCTATTGAGATGATATGATTATGTTAAAATCTGCATTCATATGGATATTGGACTCCTGCTGTCCATCTAGGCCTGCTATGGGACTCCTGGAGAGTTCCCATTGGTTGGGGAGGTGTGGCAGGAGGGAATTCCGAGGAATGTGTCCTTAGGCAATTTTCCCGGGAGTGTATGGGGCATTGGCGGCAGTTTCAAAAAATAAAGTTTGTTCCTGCTTGAGTGGCTCGTGATTTTGTGCCCAGCCAGACTGCGGCAGTAAATCTGTGGGCTAGCATCTCCTCATTCAAATGTCTCTATAGCTGACTCAATTGTTCTTACACTACCCTCCAATGGTATTTCTTGTGTATTGAAAAGGAAGTACCTTTTTACTCATTAAATTTATTGATTTTTAAGTAGCAGGAGCAAGGCAACTACCTGTTGATGTAGCTGGTAAAGCACATGGTGTGGGCCTCCCTGGGTACCAGTGCAGTGGCTCAGAAATCATTCTAGGCGTCTCTTCCCTCTATTATCTTTATTTTTGTACCAGATCTCACAATCTGTGACCCCTCCAGCTTCTTGTCTTCCTATAGCCCCATTTGGACAGATATTATAGTTTTAGACTATTTACCTTGCCTCTGAATTGACACATTTTAGCCTCCTTTTTCTCTAATAATTGGCTAATTCCGAACACTCTAAACAAGGGAAAAGTTGGTCTCTTCTCGGGATGAGTTCCCATTAGAATCTATTCCTTATTTCTGACTCTGCTTATCAGAGAAAGATATTGAACAAGCGGGCTCAAAATGGGGTAGAAGGAATGAGTAATTATTACACTAAGGGACATGTATTTTTTTCTGTTGCTATAACAAAATGCCTGAGTCTAGGTTCTTTATAAAGAAAAGAGGTTTATTTACTAGCTCACAATTTTGAGGTTGCAAGTCCAAGCAACATGGCACCTGTTCTGGCAAGGGTCTCCATAGTTCTATCACATTATAGCAGATGGCATTTGTGATGGAAATGACACAGAGGGAGAGATTACTTGGCAATGTAGGAAGCCAGAGTAGGGGGACAATCTTGTTCTTTTATAAAACAGTTTCTCTTGTGGGAACTAACTGGGGTCCCATGAGTACTGTTAAAGGGCAATAGCTCTAGTAACCTAACTTTGTGAAGTTTCCACCACCTCCCCAACATTGCCACACTGAGAATGAAGCTTCTAACACATAAACCACTGGGGAACAAACTACATCCCAACCATAGGAGGACCCAAGGAATATCCATTGTACCAGAATCTGCAATTCTAGTAGGAAAGGGTGGTTTGAAAATAGAGCAAATTTTCTATGGTATTCCTTAGGTTTAGGAAGAATGGCAGACATAGGCACAGAGAACCAGTCTCAATTTTTTTTTTTTTTAAAGTACCAATGGAGATCTTATGGTAATCAGAGAATGCTTTTCTAGCAGGACCTGGTCTCTGAACCACTTTAGGAACATGTTTGCTTCCTTAATTTTCCTTTTTGTCTATTTTCTATATCATGTTCGCATTTAAAACCAACAGGCTTTTCTTTTGAAATGTTCATCTCTATGCCTCAGACCATTCCCACTATTTTTAGTGCAGGCTCACATCCCATAAATGACTGCTATCATCCTACCCTTACTCCCCCCTGCCCTTATCTGACCTCTGTCATCCTCTTGTGCACTAAATGCTAGATTAATAATTGATGACTCAGTTTATCTCAGATCTCCTTGACCCAGTTCACAACCCCCCCTCACTCCCAACTGTGGGCCTTGAGCATTTGTCTCACTTCTCAGAAAATGATGGTTCTATGACTGTGGTCACAAATCTCCAGCTGCTATTCCTGTAACCATAACCACAGACTTACAGGTGGTTGGTTCCAACCTGTACCTGTACCCTCACTGGACAGGACCCAGCTTATTCAACTCAGAAGCAAAGGGATATTGACCTCTTGGAGCCAAATGAGGTCAATGTGAGTCAGGAAACAGAGATACATTGCTTGCACTGCTCTCCCACCACTTGGGCTGTTTCAAGCTGCACTAGTTTCATGTAGCCTTATTGAAGATAGCCTGCAAGATCAAGCAATCCCTGTTTTTTGTTTGTTTGTTTGTGTGTGTGTGTGAAGCTGTGGCCAGATCAGGGGTGTAGCCTCTCACGTTTGGCCTCCTCTCTTCCTTGCCTCTTCCTCTATTCCCTCACTTTTGATTCCCTAGGATTATACCCCCCAAATCATTAGTAGTATGCTTTATCTTAGGCTTTATTCTGGGTGACTTATGTTAAGATAATCATCTTATTTCCATAGGATTCTTCTGCAGAGTTCCCTCTTCTTAATGAGCTAGCTTTCAAGGAACTCTGCCTATTTCTTCCCCTACCTAGACAACCTTGTTTTATTTCTAAGTGCCTTAATGCATGCAGTACTCTACTCATACATAAAACAGACTATATTTTCATGACTGCTGTTTCCTACTTACTATATTTTAGTATCATTCTATGTATTCTTGTCTTGTTGCTCCAATTAAATTGTAAATACCTGAGGGTTAAAAACCATGTCTTTTGTATTTTGACATTCTCCTTGGCACCTGGATTAGTTGAGAAAGGATTAGTTTATAATGGTTCATTATGAACTTATGTATGTGTAAACCATATTTCTATATACTGAGGTAAACATGGTCACCTCTGTAATCATACACTAAGGTGAAATGCTGCTTAGAAAAAGCCATCGTCAGATTTCAATGAAAAGGAAAAACAGTACCAATGGAAAATAGCAATATATTAGAAGAACATAAGACCGATTTCAATATTTTTCCTAAGGGATCCCTATTTCAACTAAAAATACTATTTCACAGTTATTACATTATAATTTTTGACTATTAAAAAATCTTTCCTCATTTTTATGGATGATATAAAGTCAAATGTTTTTCCTATTAGATTTGTCATTTCTTATTCTCTAAACACAATAATACATTATAACACCTCATTTCATTTATTTTAATTTTTTAAGTTCTATTTCATATGTTTTTCTCATCAAATCTTTGTAGGCATGTGAGACAAAACAGCTCATTGTTTCCAGTTGATTATGATAGTTAACTAGCCAAAGGCTACAAGATTAATAAGGATCTGCTTGGATTTTCTGATTGCTGGTCCAAAGCTCTCTTAAAAAATTTTTCAAGAAAGATTAGACAAAGCAAATTAGTTGTGATCAATGGAGGAGCTTTAGGTCTTCTTAATTCCATGAAAAAAAATTCAACGTATGAATAAATTATGTAATAATCTTGTGACCACTTGCCTGCAATAAGTCTATTTTCTAAGTATTCCTTCCTATATTATTATCTGGCACCAAGAGAAGAAAATTTGATAACACAGAAGAGCAAATTTTAAAATATTAGGAAGGGCTGGAGGTGTAGTTCAATGGAAGAATACTTGCCTAGCATTGAAAGGGTAAAGTTTCTAAGCTGGAAAGTTTGAATTAAAATGTGAAAGATTAGGTACTATTAAGTTTCTCTGTTACACCCAGATTCCTGAGATAGTTAAGACAACGCCCTACTGGCCATTCAGCCTAGGGCCCTGTGCAGTTCGTCACAAGGCCCGAACCAATCAGTTTGAATGTGTACCCAGTTTAGAAGTGACCAATCACCCCTGCCCAGCCTGTTCCCGCCAATGAATGGACTAATCATGTATCAGAGTTGTTGTTCAATTTTCCCGTGCCTCATGATGATTTGTTCTGATGTATGCAAAGCCCCCCACCCTCTCCAAAAAGTGTACTTAAGCTCTGCTTGACCTCTGCTCTGGGCTCCGGGCTGCTCTCCCTTCTTGAGTGAGCATGGAGTCCCAGCGCGCTGGAATGGATCCAATAAATCCCCCTTGCAATTGCATGAAGCTAGTCTCGTGGTCTCTTTCTCCGACGTTTCGCCTGACCCTTACATTTGGTGCGTTGGCCGGGAACTGCGCATCGCCGGACAGGGAGACCTACGAACTGCTTTGGGGGTAAGTAAGGCGCCTTTCTCTCTCTTTCTTTCTCTCTCTCTCCCCTCTCCTTCTTCTCCTTCTCTCCCCCTTGTTCTTCTTTCGCAATTGCTCAGGTGCGATCGCTCAGGTTTGGTCTCTGGCGGCTCAATGGTGGGCGTAAGTCCCCAGAGGGCATAAGCTCTCAGAGCCTCGGGTGGGGTTGGCAGTGTGTGTGTGTGGCTGTCAGTGGAGAGCGTAAGCTCCCCCTGGCGGTGACTGGCAGACGTGCCTCAGGAGTCACAGGCCACGCCCCCAAGGGACGCTTTGGGGGACTCGGGGTGACGGAGGTGCTCCCCATCAGGTAGAGGGGCGGATGAACCCTCCTCGGTGTATTTTACTGCCAACCCGTCTGGTTTTGCCGGCAACTCTTTCTGTTGAATTCACTGTCTGTCTTTAATTTTTGCTTCTGAATTTGTGTTAAACGTTTACTGTGTGTCCGCGTTTGCATCACGTTTGTGTTGTCTCCCTGCGCTTCAGAGTGGCCCACCCTCGGAGTTGAATGGCCCCCAGGAGAGTCCCTCCTGTTTCAGCCAGGGCCGCATGGCCATCCAGATCATGGTGATCTAACCCTTCAGGACCTCTGCGAATCTCCTCCTGTATGGGTGGGGTCTGCGCAGTCTGCCGGGAGGATTCCGCGGTATGGCGGATTCATCCTGTCCCTGTTCCTCCTGGCCCTTCCACCCATCTGTCCTCTCCGCCCGTGGCCGTCTCCCCTGGGGGGGGGAGGGGGAATGCTCCCGCAGGTTTGGGGGATGGGCGGACGGAATCGGGGGTGAGGTCCGCGGGGGACCGCCCCTCCTCCCCCTCCTCTGCCGGCAACCAGTTGCCACTGGGCCCATTCGCACCACAGCAGAGCGGGCGGAGTTGGCGGGGGATTGCCCCCCCCCCCCCCCCCCCCCCCCCCCCCGCGAGCAGAAAAAGCGGCTCTGGAGTACCTGGCCCTCTCCCTCCTTCGTGGGGGTAGAAGGGACCGGGTCCCCAAACCCCCCCCCCGAATGTTACAGCCCTCCCCGGCTGCAATCACCAAATCCCGGCGCAAAAGAATCGAATGGGTCTTCCTCGAGTCGGGCTGCTTAAAAATGAAGCCCAAAGCAGATGATAGATTCCAACTAAGGTTAATACTGAGACTAGGAAAGCGATGTTTTCTCTCCCTCCCGTAATCAGCTTGAGTGCAAATAGAGATGCTTGCTGGAGATTTAACAACTTTGACATCTCGCTTTGACTTTTCTCAAAGCCCTGTCCTCATTATTAAATTGGTGTTAATTGGCTTTAGAGATGTTTTATTGGGGAAGCCTAGCACTCGAATTAACTGTAAGCAGAGGATGGGCTTTTTGGGAGCTGGCTACTAAAAAGTTAGGAAAAAAAAAAAAGCCTAGTGCCTAAGGTCAAACCAAACTGGAGGAGATAATCTTGCAAGTGAAAGGGAAACTGAGGAATTCCCAGCAGCTGCCAGAGCCATTTTCGCTTTGGGGAAAATTTCCTCATAATTTCCCTGCACTTAAGGATTACTCCACCTAAATGCAGTAAAGTCAGTCACACTGAGACCCTTGATTTTATACTTATAGTTGCCCCTACGTGAAAATATCTGGTCCACCTGTGGGAAAGTCTATGGTGCCACTGATGGGAGTCATAATTAAATGAGAGTTCAAAACCTGGAGGGATATATTCTTATCTGGTTGTCTGATTGTTTCTTAAAGATAAACTAGGTTAAATGTGTGTCTAAAAAATAATTTTTTTATTGTAACAATCTGGTATTTGAATGGGTTTCTAAAGCATTGCACTATCTTGCAGTTAAAAGTTGGGTTTAAGCAATTGTTTAGTTTGATTTCAGATACTTCTAAAGAGTTTCAATTTTTGAACTGGGTAGCCTAAGGAGATTTCACTAGGTATACAGTGCATTGATTTGGGCAAGGATAGTAAATTATGATTTGGTATCTGTTTCTCTGTAAGATTTAGGAAAAAAGTGTTGAATTAAAACGTTGGTCTGGCTTATTGAAATGACATTAATTAGCAACAGTCTTGGGAATTTTCAAAGCTTAATTTCAGATATGCATGGTAGTGTGTGGTTCTTCCTAAAATTTTTTAGGCAAATTTAATGTAACTTAATGCTACTTTAGGAACTTCAGAACAAGGAAAGTGGCTTAGAGGTCCTAAAGAAATTTCTTCTGATGGTAGAGATCCTATTTCCAGTTTTATGTGAGCAAGTTTTTCTAGTGTAAAAAGATATAAAATTTTGGGAATTGCTTCTTAAATTTGTATCATAATTTTCAACATCCAAACCTGGAAATATGACTTATGGCTAAAATGCCTTAGGCCTAAAGTATCTGTTCAAATTAGCAGTTTTTCCCTGCTCCTTCCAGACCTTAGCCAGGGCTTAAGCTGATATGCAAACAGAAGCAGCTTGGAACTCAGGCCCAAGGAAAAAAAGGTAAAGGTATCTTTTTATGGGAACTCAAACTAGATTAAAGGACTTTTGCCTTTTCTTAGATTCTATGTTTTTTTGAGCTCATGATTTTTATCCTACAGACAAGTTAATGTTTTTCTGATAAGTTCTATTTTTTGATCAACTGGAGTTTTTTTAAAACATTGCAATGGAGATTTCATCTGCGAAAAACTACGAGGCCTTTATTATTGTTATGTGTGCACACTCTTGTTATGTGTTGTATGTCGGTATGTCTGTATGTGTGTATGTCCATATATCCTGCAGTGATATGACAATTAACAGATGAGGAGCGCTCATAAAAAAATTAAAAATGGATCCAAATATCTTTGATTCACGTGATTCAAATGGTTCAATTTAAATTTGGTAAACAGATAAAAAAGGAGGTCTTAAATTAAGCTTATAAGTTTTTCTAGGTGTTCAAAAAGGCCCTAATAAAATGTTAACTCTGCTTAAATTAAAAAGTTTACAAGTATTGTTTCAAGATGTGAACAGAAGGGGGTTAACAGATAGAAAAGAGAAACTAGAAGGTTCTAGGTATGGATTTAATAGAGAAAAAGTGTGTTTCTGGTTAAGAGTTTAAGTAATTAAGAGGATTTAAGTAAGTGATGAAAAAGGTCTGTGCAAGTTGGTTATAAATAAGTTTTTGAGCAAGTAATCTTAAAGAAATTAAGCAGCTGGTTAAACAAGTGCTATTGTTTTAGAGAATTATGCTATGTTATTTCTTTAAAAGCCAAACTTGGTTAGCATAAAATCATCAATGTAATTGTGATGTTACTAATGTGTTCATATCTTCCAGGTATACAAGTCTGTAAGGTAGAAGCTTTACAAGCTGGTGTTCTAAAGTTGTATGGTAATTTTAGGTTCAAAGAAAAAAAACAAACATGTTGGAGATTCAATTATATCATTTGTGTTCTATAACTGGACTTGTTATCAATAAGATATGGATATGTAAAGTTCTATGTTGCTTTCTACACTGAGACACAATTTAAATGTATTTTTAAGTTAATGAGAGCCTAATCTGGGTAAAGGTTTTATTGTAAAACACAAAAGTGCTTTGCTACTTTCCCACAAGAGGTTAGAAGCTTCCAGCCTTCCTTTAATTCATGTTTTAGATGTGATATTATGTTGTGTTAGCTAATATTCATGTGAACTTGAGCAACAATTTATGTAAGTTTTGTAAAATGATGTCTAAAAAGCAAAGATCAGCTTTAGAACTATAGTATTTAAGACTTATGAAGAGCCCCGCCTTACTTGAGATAAGGCTCTATGTCCCAACTCACTGCATGTGAAAGTGACTATGAAAGAAGTAGGCCAGATTTCAGTGCATTTAAAGTTGTGCCCAAAAGTTGGTTTTTGTCACGATTGCCAGGATATCAAACAGGGGATTATAATGCATAACTCTGCCAGAACTCAAGGTAGCTATTACGTAAACTAAATATGTTTTTATCCTAGTTAGTTTTGTTTTGAAGTTTGCTTTTAGATGGTCTAAGGATTGCCTGTTAATTTTTTTTAAGAGGTACTGCTTTAAGAACTCACAACCTGGGTTAACTTAAGATAAGGAGTTATCACCTACAGGATAGAGAGATAGACATATAAGACTGTTGACTTATTTGCTAGATGTTTAAGATTAAGTTTTAAAATTAAAAATTTGGCTCTTGCCCTCTGAGTCAGTCTGAATCAGGGAATAGGGAACTTTTTCAAAGGGCTCTGCAACTCTAGGCCACATAACTTCCCGAGCAGGGAGATTAATGAGACCAGTGGAGGACAGAAGGCCAATCAGTGCATTTGCTGTGAAGAGGAGGGTCATCAGAAAAGGGAGATATCCCTGATGCTTCCGAGGGAAGCCACATGGTCAAGCAAGGCCTGGACCCATCCTAGCGCAAATGGCACTAGCAGAACTGAGAAGCTGCTGTGAAGTTCCCGAGGACTTCCCAGAGACTCAGCTGACTGTTAACAATAGGAAGAAACAGAAGTCAGTTTGACTTGCTTCATCTTAAACACTTAGCAAAGACAGTCAAAGCCAAAGCACAGCTGTTCCTGGACATCTTAGATGATAATAATAGTTAAATGTAACTTCCATAAATAAGTAGACTGGAGGCTACAAAAGAGATTCTTAGACAGAAATGCCTGATAACTGTCAAAGGGACTGCTAGAGTAGTTTTAGTCTAAGGCCTTTATTTCTAACCAACGCAGGTAGGCTTGATGTTTGCTAGTATGGTTATTCAGCCCTGAGTAGCAGAATTAAAGATTTCTCTATTAGACACAGAGGTCATACTAGCAAAGGATTTTGAAGGATCAGATGGCATTAGATTATTAGACTATATCTTAAGGGAAAAGACATCTGTAACCCTAAATGTTGTGTTGACATCCCTGACATTTCTGACAATGTGACAAATATCCTTGAAGATTTACATGCTCAGATGGAAGCCATGTCCTCAGCAACTTTGTTGTGAAAACAATATCTTAGCTCTTAGTTCCTGGTACTGCCTGATGGAAAACATTGTTAATCTTTGTCTTGGTCATTATACTCATTGGCATATTCCTGTGCTGTGGCATTTATTACTGCATCAATATGGTTCCAGTACTAATGAATTCTTGTTTCTCTTATAGACCACCTACCACTCGAATGGCCCTCCAGCCTATTACTTCTCAATTGGACTTTTAGCATGGACCACTCGATAGACCCGATATTTCTAAGGGGGACTCCAAACTGCTTGCCCCACACCGTCCCTTTTCAGCCTGAAGAAGCCAGAGAGATCCTCTTCGTCCCCCTTCCTCACAGCAGTAAGGAGTTCCCAAATTAGAGGGGGGAATGAAGCCAGATTTAAAGTTAGGTAGTCAGTGTAGTTAGATAAATCAGGGTCTAATACCGAGTGAAATCTAAAATGGAGGCCATGCTAAAAATGATTCCAGGAAACACAGGACAACCCATGGTAATCAGAAGGCAATATGCTCCACCGACAGAGATGAAAAATGAGACTCCCCAATAATTATGATTCATTACTTTTAAGATTAAAAGTAGTCAGAAAAAGGAGTGGGGAATGAAAGGGTAAAGTTTCTAAGCTGGAAAGTTTGAATTAAAATGTGAAAGATTAGGTACTATTAAGTTTCTCTGTTACACCCAGATTCCTGAGATAGTTAAGACAACGCCCTACTGGCCATTCAGCCTAGGGCCCTGTGCAGTTCGTCACAAGGCCCGAACCAATCAGTTTGAATGTGTACCCAGTTTAGAAGTGACCAATCACCCCTGCCCAGCCTGTTCCCGCCAATGAATGGACTAATCATGTATCAGAGTTGTTGTTCAATTTTCCCGCGCCTCATGATGATTTGTTCTGATGTATGCAAAGCCCCCCACCCTCTCCAAAAAGTGTACTTAAGCTCTGCTTGACCTCTGCTCTGGGCTCCGGGCTGCTCTCCCTTCTTGAGTGAGCATGGAGTCCCAGCGCGCTGGAATGGATCCAATAAATCCCCCTTGCAATTGCATGAAGCTAGTCTCGTGGTCTCTTTCTCCGACGTTTCGCCTGACCCTTACAGCATGTGTCAGACCCTGAGTTCTATCCCCAGCACTGAAGGCGGGAAAAAATGAACATGAGTGAATCTAAGAGATACCTAATTAAATTTTTGTTCAGTCATTTTATAATTTATAAAACTCTCAAGAGAACCCACAGCTTAGGTTGTACAGCAGGTGGTACCAACACCAATTTCATTTTAAGTCACTTTCTCTTACCATGCTGACTCAAGTGGAAAGTATTGAAACAGAGGATCAGTATTATTTCTTTCCCAAAGATGAAAAGCTTTTTGTGTGTGCATAAGCAACTAGAAAATATGATAAAAAGAGAGTGGAGATAAAAGGTAAGAAACTTGTGAGAAGACATAATTGCTAAATAACATGGAGAATGCAATAGTGGAACAGAATGCTTGATGTTTATAAAACTAATTTGTCAGATAGGTAGTTGTGCAAGAATAAAAATAAAACTTATCTTCTTGGTGACCATGGTTGGGTATTTTGAATGGATGAGAAAATATAATTTCCTTAAAAGGCTTAGTCATCTTGATCTGACAATGCCAAAGGAAGAATAAGAGAAAAATTCCAGGTTGGGGAGGGAAGTTTACAAAAAGTGAGGTATATTGCCCAAGGCCAGAAAGCAAAACTTGTAGGTGTTAGAGTAAGGTGGATTCCTTGAACTACTAGCATTCTACTATTTCCAGCTTATTTTTCATGTTGTCTAATTTGGCTCAGTGTGGATTTAACTTTCTCTCAACCCTGAATTTAAAAACCTCTAGATCAGAGCAGTAGGTCTCTTTCTCTTGGTACAAATACTACTTCCAAAGACCAGCTCTTGAAATAGCCAGGTACCAAATCTCCCAGGAGATTGTTAAAAATGCCAGTTTCAAGACTTGACCCTCCAAGACATGAATCCAGTAGGCCTGGGATGGAACTTGGGAATCTGTTAAGACTCCATTTTTTCTTTTTTTTTAGTCAGTTCTGGGGATTGGACCTAAGGCCTCTTGCCTGCTAGCTGTACTGAGCCACATCCATAGGCACCATCTGATTTTAACTGACTTTGAGAATGATTGGTCAGATCTCCTTAAGTATTATCTCATGGCTATTTGCTCATTTCCCAGCATTTTTCTCCAGTGCAGACACAAAAGTAATCACAACAGGTGTCTCAGAATCCTTCTATGTCAATACTTCCCCAAGATGCACTGCAGATTCCTTTTGATTGTGCAGTCAGCACCTAAACTAATCAATGTAGAGGGGTGGTCCCCCCTCATCTCTGACAGCACATTTCTGTTCTATCCCCCTGGGAGTCTATGCATCATGACCTCTGTCCTTTGCAGCAGACCAACAACATTGCTATTCTCTGTTTGTATAGACAGTGCTCTAGGACTAGAGACATTTAAGGACCTCATTATTCTATGGAATTATTCTCCTCAATAAAAAGGCTTTCACACATGTGGCAGGGTTTCAGTAGTTTAAAATTTCCTTCTTTTCTCATTGTGACATTCTTTTCTTTGCACATTTGGGTTTTTGTTTGTTTGTTTGTTTGTTTGTTTCTGTTCTGGCTTCTCTTTTTTATCCTAAGAAGTCTATAAAAGATACAAATTTGGGTATGGTGGTAATCCTAGCAGCTAGGGAGGGAGACTAGGGCAGGAGGATTACAAATTCAAAGGCAGCCTTGGCAATTCAGCAAGGCCCTAAGCAACTTAGCAAAACATGTCTCAAAGATAAAAAGAGCTGGGTATGTAGCTCAGCGGTAAATCTCCTCTAGGTTCAATCCCTGGCACCAAAACGGGGAGGGGGGAAGAAAGAAAGAAAAAAGAAAAATAGGAAAATAAAGGAATTTGCCTCAAGCCCCCAGAAGGGAGAACAGTGTCTATATATATATGTGTGTGTGTGTATATATACATATACATATTCATTTTTATATACAACTGGAGTTTACTCCAGGCAAGGAAATAGCACCTATACTAAAAATCAGTGCTACCTGCCTTTTATGTATTAAATCTTTCATTATTTAGAGATCTTTCTAAATCAACATTTCCTTATCCCTTGGCACCTGAAGACTTTCAGGAAAAATCCTTGGTTGCCTCAGTCTGGGCTCTAAAAATTGCTTGCCTTTTTTCCTATCATGCTCAGGACCTGCCAACGAGGAGCTTGTAAACTGCCCCCACTTAAAAACCAAATTGAATGGTGGGTTTGAGGTAACATTTCATAAATAGTACTGCAGAGAGTGTCATGCACAAAGCTACCCAGTGAGAAAGCCAGTGAGGGTGACAAGATAAAGAGCAGTTTTCCAGTTTATGTAGGCAGCTCTGATTTTCACAAGATTTTACTTATTCAAAGCTTTCACTCCTATCTTTCCCCTTGTCTTTTGCAAAATCTTCTGTTTCTTATAATTCAACAAGCTATAATAATGCCATGTTTTTTGGCACTGGGGGCACAACATTTCAGTAAATGGCTGAAAGCAAGGTCATTTGAAAACAAGGTCTTAGAAATCTGAGAAGCCTTGTTTGCCCAGGAGTAGACAATTACTCTGACTCCAGAGCCCAGTGGGAAGTATTGGGCAGATAGTTTCATCATGAAAAAGGAGGCAAAGTGGAAACCGATGATACTTCTTCATTTTCTCCTATGATGGAGAGCAAATTGAAGCCTGATGCACATTAAACTTATGGCATTTTCTGCATGAATAAATGTTCTGGGACAAATCACAGCTTAAAAGCAGACAATCAACAAGTCAGAGGTGTCTAAATCTTTGTTAAGTATTTGAGTAGTCCTAATGTGTAGGGCCCTGAGCTTAATGCTGTGAAAGCCAACTCATAAGCTATCGTCCTTAATGTAGAGTGGGAAAAGCAACACAAAAAGACAAACCAGGATACAAAATTGTATAGTTGAAATGCCTAATGAGACATACAGATGGAACATCATAGGAACTCAGGGAGCGGGAAGGTCTGAGAACTGGAGAACTGGGAAAGCTTTACATAAAGGAGTAGGACTGAAGAAGGTCAAAAACAATTTAAAAATTTGCCCAGCATATATATGTCTAGTAATTCCATATTTACTACTTTGAGCAGTGCTGTTTAGAAAAATATGCTATGAACCAAATAGATTACTTAAATTCTACTAACAGCCACACTTAAAAAAATATAAAAAGGGCTGGGTTATGGCTCAGTGGTAGAGCACTTGCCTCACATGTGTGAGGCACTGGGTTCAAATCTCAGCACCACATATAAATAAATGAATAAAATAAAGGTCTATCAACAACTAAAAATATTTTAAAAAGTATAAAGAAATCTATTAATTCTAAGAACATTTAACAGTTGCAGACAGCATGCTTGCGTCTTCCCCCAAATGCACGTTGAAATCTCAACTTTCAGTGACATCTCAGTATAGACTGGCAATGTTTCAAGAGCTCCAGAGATGTGTGTGACTAATAGTTACTATATTGATCAGTATAGCCCTAGATCAATTCTGTACTTTGGGTAGGAAGAGATATTATAAGGATATGCTTTGAAACATTGATTATATTAGAGTGAAAACCAGGAAATAACCTGATGTTTGTCAAGAGAAGGAAATGAATAAAAAAAATTGAGCAAAAGGACTGAAGCACTGCTTAGACTCACATTAAATTCATGTTTGTGGTGACTTCTGGGAAGGAAGTGAGATGAACTGAGAAAAGAAATACGTAGGCATGGATTTTATCTGTAATACTTTAATCCTTAAAAGATGGATTAGAACATATCTAAAAATATTAATACTTGTTCGTGTTGCAGGGTAGATACGTGGGTACTTGTATTATCATTTGCACTTTCCTGCATTTAAATAATTTATAAAACAAAACATTGAGGATATGGAAGTAGCAAGTAGAAGACAATTCGAAGGCTGGCTGTTTAAATAAAGAATAGAAAAAGGAGTCACAAGTCAAGGGACAGTTGGGGATGGTGATTAGATTTCCAACTGTTGGAAATGATCCAACACTGAATGAGAGAAATGATAGCCAAAAAGCTTTTATATTCCTTGCATATCTGTGATAGTTCAACTTTGCAGCCTCATTATGGGGGAATGTTGATGAAGCAAAGGGTTTTATAGAACAAGGGAGTAATGCTTTGGAAACAGCAATGATACTCAATGTGTACCTATTCTAGCATCTGGTCCTGGGGTATTTGGTGTGTTAAAAGAAAGACAAATGGGAGAGGTGGAGAGTTAGGATCCTGGGGGACATCCAGAGTTCAATTAAAGTAAGCAGGTAGAGAAAATGTTAAAGAGATGTTGAAGATTTAGAAGAGTTTACAGTTTCTGAGGTGAGGCTCTAGAGGTTACATAGGAGGAGTTCAAGACTGGACCAGATCAAGAAGTACATGAGCCATAAAAAAAAAAATGTGATTCCAATCATGGCCGACTGGAGAGGTTTTCCCCTTCGCCAAGGAGGGACCTCAAGAAAGATGAGAGATATGATGGGATTCATTCTGACCATCTTCTAGAGAGCAAAGTGTTTGCAAGGTCTGGGTCCTGAATGAGTTACTCAGTGGTATTTTGATTTCTAGAACATATGCTTTTTCTGATTTCACACCATGCACATTTGGATTTCTTTCAGTTTATCACTTTTCTAACAGTACTGTGAGGAGGGACAATAGAACATTGTGATCATGGACATTACGTTCAGGTTCTATATCCACTTTTTGTGTGACTCCGAACAAGTAAATATCTTGGTATTTTAAGTTCCTTACTATAAAACAGGGTAATAATAATACTCAAGAACCCCACAAAGTTGGGATGAATACTGAGGTAATTGATATGCAATTACCTTATAATAGTACACTTATAATAGTACCTGCCATATAGCACTCTGTAAGTGTGGCAATGGATGTTATAATTCATGTATACATCCTTGAGAGAATTCTTGGCAATATAATGCTAGGATGAGGAAGTACACAAAATTTTAGTATTTTCAATACAACTTTCAAAATAGCCACCAGAACAGAAATTAAATCCCTAATCACATATTATTGGATATTTACTTCATTCCTTCTTATATATGTCACAGTATATGACAACTCATCTCTAGCCACTCTGCAACTGATTAAAGTTGTCCTCTATATACCTACTGACCCTGAATGCAATTGATAAATCATTAAAACATTAGTTCACTCCACCTCTTTGCAATATTATCACTTTGAACCAGGCTCTTGTTGAAATTCCCTGTGGTTTCTATAACATTTTTCATATATATGTGATATGTGTGGTGTGTTTGTGTATATACATATATATCCCTTCTACCCCAGTACTAGGAATTGAATGAAGGTGCACTTTTTGAGACAGGATCTCTCTAAATTAGAGATTGGCCTTGAACTTGGGTTTCTCCTGCCTTAGCCTCCCAAGTCATTGGGATTACAGGCATGTACCACACAACTGACTCTTCCTCCTATATTATATGCTATTTCTATTCTATATTTATTTTCCTTAAGGAAAAAAAATGAATTATCTATGTAACCAAAAGTTCAAAGTGGCAATTGTTTTAGCCATAGTTGCCCAATAGAAAAAAGATGTGAGGCACATAACTAGGGCCTGAAATAACGCCATCAGGACTTTGTATTCCTTCTTGCATCATTGGCTTGCATTTTTTTTTTTTTTCCTATTTGGACAGATCTTAAGACAGATTCTCTGGTAGTCAAGGTATTGGCAATACCTAATTCAAATCCTTGATTCTTCATAAGCCTAGGAGAAAATAAATAAATAGAGTGTACTTAGGAATTCTAGAAAAGGAATCTTTCTAACCCAGAACTAATCCAAAAGCAGGAGTTACTGTGTTAAATTCAGGCTGGGCACTATGTCTATATTCCCCCTAGGTCTATATCTACCAGCTCTTTTTAAATTTTCCTGCAGCATTCATGTGCGACCAACCATTGAGTCATGCTGAGTTAATCTTCTCAATAATTCTCAAACCTGTCCTTTGCTCTCCAACTATTGACCTAATTTAGATCCTCACCATCTCTTGCCAAATTACTATAATAGCCTTATGTCTAGACTCTCTGTCTGCAGTCATGCCTCCTTTGTAATCCTCCAAACATAGTGGGTGGGGGTGTGAGGATAGGGAAAAACACACACACACAACACACACACACACCCCTCAAATGTAACCAGTTCAATTCCTTGTTTAATAACATTGTTTCTCTACTAGGATAAAGTCAATAGTCCTTAGCTTGACATGCAGAGTACTCTAAGACCTTCCAAAACCATATACTGATTATCTTGTATGAGCAAAACCAAATCCATTTGCTTTTCTTCAAAACCTGTTCCCAGTCTTGGTTAAATGTATCACTCAATCAAATACCAAAGATGAAATTTTAGTCATTTTCAACTTCCTATTCTCTCTCTCTTATGTGGGACATATACTCATTCTCCAGAAATTAGGTATGGAACCACCATTTGACCCAGCTATCCCTCTCCTCGGTCTATACCCAAAGGACTTAAAAAAGAATATTCTACAGGGACATAGTCCCATCAGTGTTTATAGCAGCACAATTCACAATAACTAAACTGTGGAACCAACCTAGATGCCCTTCAATAAATGAATGGATAAAAAAAAAAGTGGCATATATACACAATGGAATATTACTCAGCAATAAAAGAGAATAAAATCATGGCATTTGCAGGTAAATGGATGGAGTTAGAGAAGAGAATGCTAAGTGAAGTTAGCCAACCCCAAATAACCAAATGTTGAATGTTTTCTTTGATATAAGGAGGCTGATTCATAGTGGGTTAGGGAGCAGGAGCATGGGAGGAATAGATGAACTCTAGATAGGAGGGGAAGGGAGGAGGCATGGGGTTAGAAATAATGGTGGAACATGATAATCATTATTATTCAAAGTAAATGTATGAAGACACAAATTGATGTGAATATACTTTGTATACAACCAGAAATACGAAAATTGTGCTCTATTTGTGTAAAAAGAATTGTAAGCATTCTGCTGTCATATATAAATAAAAGTAAATAAAAAAACAAAATCATTCTCCAGGTCCTCTATTTCTACCTCCAAAGTGTTCTCTGCTTCTTTCATTTCTATCACCCTGCCCTACCCAGGTCTTATCACATGCTTCCCCCTTACCAATCACCTGCATCCAGTCTCTGTACCTTCTTCCCAGCCTCCTACACACAGCCACCAGGGTAGCCTCTGAAATACAGGTCTTAGGAAGAAAACACGTGCACAGTATGTTATCCACTGAATGAAAGTCCCAACCTCGTTGGCCCCTATCCCATATGTCCTGCCTCTCCACATCAGTGCAGGCTCTCCTCATGCTTGAGCCAGGCACGTCATGTCCATGATACCTGTATGCTTTGTTTCTGCCATTCTTTTTGCACAGAATGTTTTCCCACACAGCAGTCTGTGGAAATCCTGTTCAGGGCCCAGTCCAAATACCTTTGCTTTTGTGAATCATCCCCAGATTTCCCTAGTCAGACAAAAGTCATTTCTTTGTGCATCCATTAAAGTTTATCTACACCTATATTATAGTGATTACTACAGCCTGATTAAAACAGTGGTTACTTGTGCAACAATGTCAGTCCCAATAGATTGAAAGTTGCACTACTTAACTAATTCTGTAATTTTGAGAAAGGTATTGAGTCATATTTCTCATTTTACATGAAAACATTACTACCCTTGTGGGGTTATTTGAAAACATGTAACAATATAGTGAAGAAATACCAGTTTCTGAAATATTGGACTTAATCTGATTGACAACCAGATTTGACAACTTTCTGAAAATACCACGTCATATCCCTGTCACATTTGGTTTATGGCATCAGACTGCCTGCATCTGAAGTCCCTTCTACCACTTACCAGCACAGCATGTGATCTTGGTCAAGTTCTTTGTCTTGTGTTTGTTTCTCCAACTGCAAAATGGGAATAAGTACCTACCAATTGGATTGTTATGAGGACCAAATAAAGATAACAAGAACTTATAGTTAATATGTAGCATATGGTAAGTGCTCTGTGTTATAATCACTATATTGTATTCCCAAAACTGAACATAGAAACTAGGACATGGAACTGAGGATTTAACCCAAGTTGTTATGCACTCTTATATACGCAATAATTCCCTCTCTTGTGATGGAGGCAAAATGGAATAGTAGCATTTCAAGTCTTACTAGTGGATCTAAATACTAACTAGGAGTGAGTTCAGGCAAGTTACTTTGATTCTTCCAGGTCTCAGCTATAAAGTAAATATAAATACTTGCCCATTCTTACCTTCTGCAGTTATTCTTCGGATCACATAATAGAGTTGTCAGAAGAAAAGCATTCCTATACATGCTGAAGCAGAACTGTCGTCACAATGTTAGTCAAACTCTTTCAGGTGAACCATGTTCTGTATTATTAACGCCTGATAGAAAATTGGAGGAACTGCACCCCCTGCTGTTGCGATGTGAATACATAAGGTGGTCGATTAAATGAAAAGGAACTCTGCTAGAAACAATGCCTCTTTATAATGAAGGTACACATTTAAAAATCTTCAGAGGGAACAACTCAAGGCAAATGGGAGCATGACTTGATCCTTCCAGATAAAAGCAAATTAAACTTACTAGAGGATTTCTTGGTATTAAAACTGATCTGCTTGTCTCACTTAGATTACTTTACACTTCCTACTCTCCAAACCCCCAATGATTTTTTGAGTTTATGGACCCAATTTCTTCTACCTTCTCTTTGCTCTTACCCCAAGCAGGACACAAAGCTATACTAATAAATAATTAGTAGCTGAAATAGATTTCAGAAAGTGCTAGCTGACCCAGATTTTAACCCTTTAGCTACCTGTTTCCAAGGGTGTAACAAAAGATTTGGGCACCCTATAAAATAAATGCCATGCATTTTTTTCTTTGGTGAATTAAGGGAAGGGGAACAGTGGTATTTACAACTGAAATTGTGATGTATAGAAAAGGTATAAAGTACTCATTAAGGTAAAAGAGACTTTAAACTAAATATTCTAAACAAAATGTTTCTCAGGTAGAAAGAATTTATTCTATTCATTTTTATATTTCTGGATCTTAGAATCCAATTGGTGTTTAACCTGTTTGTTGAATTAAATCACCTTGATTTGGATCTCTAGGGACTGGGAGAAATGGTCTGCCTGCATCCTCAGTCCTGAAATCTGTCCTCAACATAGGTCTCCCTGCAGACCCCACTCAGCCACTTCTATGAATCCAGCCTTCTTCTCTCTGCTCTGACACTCCCATATTATGTCTGTTCTTGGATTTGGGGCCATGAAAGTATGCAATTTCTAACTGCTAAGGTCCTGGAACACATTACTATTATTTTTATTATCATTCTTTAATGCTGGGCAATTAAGTTACGAAAGATACAAAGTCCATTGTGACCAAGAATTCCTTTCCACCAAGACTTAGAAAACTTTCTGCCACACATTTCTGGAGATTAACTTTTTGAACCTTTACCACTTAGAATTTTTTTTAAAAAATTTTAATTTAAAATAGAATCTGAGGAGTTTCCAAAAAATCAGTAATTTTCTCAACAATTCAGAATTCCAACTTACAATAAATCTTTTATTCTTTATTTTACACATCAGTATTTTACAGAAAAAAGAACCCTTTATTAAGCTGCAATTACTTAAATGTCTTCTGATTCTTTTCAACACAGATACATACAAATTTATACAAATATGTAAATATATGTTCTAATTAACATTTTTTGATCTCAGTTTTGCATACAATTTTACATATATCAATATTAACTAATGGCTATATGTTTATGATAGCAACACAATACACCAAAATTTATCCATTTCTGAATTAATAGGCTTTTTTTCTTTTAAATTTGTATGAAAGGAACTGCTACAAGTAGCTTTTTCTTTCTTTCTTTCTTTTAAGTATTTTCCCAGGCATACATGTGGTATTCAAAGTGATCTGGTATATTTAAAAAAAAATCAGTTACAGAGCTCTTGTTAGTCTTCTAAAAAGTTCTTTAAAATGACTACTAATATATAGTGCTATTGGTATAGACAAACACAAATTTAAAAGTTTTGCTTAATAGCAAGAACTAGGTCAAAGTCATTTAAATCTCCTTTTAAAATATTTAACTTGAACATCTTTCTAAAAATTTATTTTTACTTATATCTTCTCATTTGTAACCTATCCCTTACTAAATCTACCTAGTAAAGAGGACAAAGCCTTAAGGATTTCCATCCACTTTTAAAAACATTATTAAACCACTTATATAATGCAAACCCCCTTTTTATTCCATCTTTTCTTTTTGTTTATTATAATTTTTCACCTTTTTATTTGTTGATCTACCTTGTCAATATTTCTCATTGCCATGAAGTTCCTTGGCACCAATATTGGAATGAAAATTGTAATATTTTCATTTTTACTTTTATAGTTAACATTTTAATTCAACTGGCATAAATTGCATTATCATATGATGTTAATCTATGTCCACAATGAAACAACTAGTCTTTCTACCAATAGTTATTAAATACTTTCTGTCAGTGGCTATTAAATACCTCTTTCTGTTTATGCATATTAGCTAAGCTTTCTGCTCAGCATCACAGAGTTTTTAGATAAGTCCCTCAAAGGCATGCTTCAAAAACTTAAAAGGCAAAGCTCCCACTTTTTCTCGTAATTTAAAAACATCTTTACCTGTTTACTTGCCTAGGTAATTTCTTTCAATTCTGTCAAGTTACATGAAACATCCAGTAGGAATGTTAAATGGTATTAAAATAAATCTACACATCCATGTCATATATTGACATTCCTTTGGACAATAATTTCATGTTCACTAACTCAATCCTCACAATAATTATTAATTCTAATATGGGTGGTAAAATGGAAGCTAAAAGTGTTTTTCCCTGAGATGAGACAACTAATAAGATGTGATGCAAGGACTCCACATGTACAACTTTTCCATTATATCAGGATGTCTCTCATGAGAGTATGCACATATTTTAAATTTAGCTCCTTCAACCTGCTTCTATTTAAGCATTTTTCTTAAATTGTCTCAATATAGTTGCATAACATCCTTTATATGGTTCATATATATTAATACACAAACACTTTAAATTGCAGTCACTGTTGGCATATAGAAATTAGATTTTTAACAATGATATATCCTGCAACTTCCTGAATTAGTCTCATTATTAGATTTATGTGACAGTATAAGATTAGCTAGCTATAAAGCCATGTAAATAGAAAATAAAATTTGTGGTGTTTTCTTATCTTTCTTATTTTGTGAATTTCTTTTTCACAATGGCAAATTTCTTCAACCATATATAAAGAAAATGGTGCCAGCATAGTTTAATTTCAAACTGAGAAATATTTGTTTCCTCAATAAGAATATTAATTATTAGTTTCAAGTAATTATCACACTAAAAAAATGAAATCATTACCAAAGATAATTAAATCAAAGATGAATGATAAATTTTTAAAGAGTTGAGACTACTAACTTTGGCAGTAGCTAATACTTTGGATTTTTTACCATTTTATTCTACTTATGTTGATATAATGGCTGCTTTGCTGAACAACAGCCTTCTAATTCTGAGTCACAATAAATAAAGACTTTTGTTGATGTATTATTTGCCAACATTTTCCTTTTCATATTGCATTTGCTAAGAATGAGACCTTTTAAAGAATGTTTGAATTTTAATATTGAAGCCGTATGTACCCCAAAATGCAATTAATGTAAGTATATCATCTTTTTTGATACATATTTTTCTTAAACATTTAAAAAAGTTAATAAATCCATTGGGTCAAATTCTAATTTGTCAGAAAACTGTACTAGATTATAATATCCTCTATATTTTTAAATGCTTTTTACAGTTTATAACTTGTCTTATTTCCAACTTGCTATTTTGTATTGATTTAAGTAAGATATTCATTTTGTTAGTTTTTTAAAACAATCTCTATTGTGGCCTCATATAATACTTTTTATTTTTATTTCCATTATGTCTGTTGATACCATATTTTGCAACTTTTCACTGTTACTTTTCTGTATTTCTCATGAATAACCTGTGATACTGAAAAACTTTGGCAAGTCTGAATTACTTTCACTTTCATTTTATTTATCTTACAATTTTATTCATTTTAATTAGTATTTTGTAGTAATCAGGCATTTCAACTTTTTGATAGGTTTAAACTTTAGGATCTACTTACTAATATACCACTTTACTGTATTTTAAAAGTCAATATTAATATCAACCCATGATTTTTATACTTCCAGTATGCTGTCAATTACTTAAATCTGTCTTACTTAAATCTGTCAATTACTTAAATCTGTGATGAAGGACTGAATTAGAACATATTTTGGTCTACTAACATTTTTTAGAACTTCAGACCAAAAGATGTCACCAAAGAGCATTATTTTGTTAAACTTAAGTCGAATTCTGCTTCAATGAGATTCATAGCTCTAAAACATTTAATTAATCTTATTCACATTTCTCTGACTTAACAATAAGCTGCAAGACCAGGGTCTGTCTACTTTTCTTGCCCAGCAACATTAATTAGATTTTGATTTTCATGGGCACCTTTTCCTTCTCATTCTGTACCTAACAATGATTGCAGATGGAAAGATGAATGGTTTATGGAATCATGAAAGAATGGGTTCCAATACTGGCTCATCCACACATCAGAATGAGTAATGATTAATAACTGAATCTCCATACTTCTTTGAAAATGTATTCAATAGTATCTGCCTTATATTATTGAGAAACTGTAGTGAGAAAGCACAGTATGCCCAGCAAATAGTAAATGCTATTTTGAGAACAAAAACGGTTATGAAATGGTTTGGGTTTCTATAGGATTATCATTCTCTCTGCCTAAGGATTGGAAATGGAATTAATCATGGAAATTCACCTCCTCTGACAGCTTCCCAAGCTTTCACCTTAGAAAGTTGGAGTAAATGACTTTTTTTTTTTTTTTAACTTTGGATGGGGGGCGTTTATTCTCCAGATATAGCTAAGAAGCAGAAGTAACTATGAAGGCTGTTGTTACCTATTTGTGGGATGGGACACAACCATAGGGGCACAGTAAATCCTACTTTGACTCGGTATCTTGGTTACTATTGCTAATTAAAGTGACAGAGACAACAAGGTGGTAGTTTCATCCTGAGAAAACTGGGATAAGAAAATCTATTTAAGCAGAGAATTTTAAACTCATCTATAATCCTAGGTTAAAAGTGTCCCACTCAGTTTTTCCTTTGGATCCTTTTTAGGAATTTTGGAATGGTCATCCTGAAATATCTTTTTTCTGGGGTCATTTATTTTTTATTTTGGCCTGAGTTACTTGTTGGAAGATCTTTTGTTTTAGATGTCAAAGCAAGGTTTTACAGATTTTTTTTTTTAACTACTCTAACTTCTAAATTTCCTTGGAGTGTATCTCCCACAAATGAGCTCTTCAACTACAAACTCTTGACTCTTTAAAGTAGAAGGCTATAATGGTCTCACTGCCTCATGGGTTATAAGGGTCAAGTAGATAAATTCACCTGCAAAATGTATTGTTAACATCAGACTTAACAATTAGAAACAATTGTATTTTATCATATTGGTATTTGTACTATTGCTATTCCTACTACCAAGCCTTCATGTTTATATTATTTACAAAAGACTCACAAAATTTATTATTTGTATGTGTTTCACTATTCAAGCAGAGGTGATAGCAATTTTAGTAGCTGCAATAGTAACTAGAGTGTTTCTTAAATGAAATTAATTGTTCTGTAGATAAAGAAAATTTAAAGACCAGTAGTAGGCACAATATTACTTTTCTTTAGCAAAGCTGCTAACATGGAACCCTCACACAATACCCAATATTAAAATAAAGCTAATCCTTTTTTGATATTCTGGATCATGGAGCCAATTCTGAAATTAAAAAAAAGTCCAGTGACAAATAATAGGTTCACAAAGACACCCAGTGCCCAATGTCTCAAATCATGTTAAAGACATCTGCATACCATTCTTTTATGTAGGAAGCTGTCCTTCAAATAATAATATATCGATTCCAGGATGAAGAGCATTTTGAGTTCTTTTCTAATTCTGAAGATGCTTCCCCGGGCTTTCCAAGTTTTGGCTTTCCTCGGGGGATTCAAGCTTGGCCATTATTACGTTGGTTCCAGGAGCTTCTGGTTGCTTATCATCACCATCAAAGATAATGTCTTCTGGATTTGGAGGAGGAGGACAGAATTCTTCACCAGGAAACATCTCCTGAAACAGAGTTTCTGCTTGTTTGACTGCGTGCTCATTTCCCAGTCCACAGTCAGGCCCAGAGCAGACATAAACATTTGAAGGTAAGCCATCATAGGAGCTTCTGCTGATTCCCGAGGAATCTCTCATATTAAAATATAGAGCCCACAAAAGTCTTGGCTTTCTAAGTTCTTCTTTTTCTTCTTTTGTTTCAGTAAAAGGAGTGAATAATTTCTTCACCACGGATTCTAAGTCTTCTCTTGCTGTTTTTGAAGATGCACAGGTCAGATGTACTAGATAGGTGTCTTTCATGCATGTCATGGTTGATGAACATAATTCCGTGACCCGAACAGAACAGGTTCCTGATTCCATTGGAGGCACTATCAAAATGGAAATCTGTTGATCTGACTCTGTCTTTAGTACAGACTGATCTGTAATGAGTATTGCCCTTGAGATCTGTTTATACTGCACATTGGAGCATGTTTCCTGAGAAAGGTAACTATCCTCCACAATAAAATATTTAGCATTTATTCTTTGACCCAACTGATCTATAATTGCTTTACATCTACCAGATTCTTTGTCAACTACAAGGCATTGTACTTTATGTCGAAGACAATAGATTCCACCAAAAACAGCACACATCCTGCAAAAACACTGGGGAATTTCTCCTTGGCCATATAAGGGAAATAAAAACGGAGTGTTGCCAAACCGTCCAAGACACTGAAGGAAGTTTTTTGTTGCTTTAAGGCCATCTAATGTGCTACATGATGATCCTGATGTCATTGCAATTGAGTGTAGTATAAAGTGTTGGAGGCTGGGGGTTAATTTTTTAGTTTTTAAGAACTCTGAAAATGAACATTGCTTGAAATCTTGGTATTCATCAGGTTGTTGTTCATAGTCTAAACAAAAGGTAAGAAATTTCATCAGCATCCTTTTTTCAACCATAGTGAGTTCTTTGCTATTAAACACATCTGCTCTGGAGCAAGGCACCTGTTCTACCTTTCCTTCCCGAAATGCAAGAATCCTAGTTACATTTTTAAATTCTGCATAACGACTAACATTTGATTTGATTAAAAGATCAATCAGTGATCCTTGGGAATATAGCAGCTTTGATACCAAATCAATATTAAATCTCCTGCCTTCTTCCACTATTAGAGGGTAAGTAATCCTATTTCTCTTTGGCTGATCAATGTTATCTTCTATTGTAGGTTTGTTTTCACCTTTACTCCCACCTGAAATTGTGTGTATACAAGTTTTATCTTTCTCTAATGATTCTTGTATATCAGTTACTTCTAGTGAAATATCTTTATCACTTTTTTGGGTATGTTGGGCAGATATTTCAGAGCTAGTGAAGTATGATGAGTCCCTTTCTTTGGGCAAGCACGCAGAATCCACAGATTCAATGAGGGTACTAGATGCCATTGAGGAGGGACTTTTCTGAAGAGCACCGATCTCTTGAACATTGTGCTCTTTATCTTGACTGGCATAGCAAAAAACTTCTATGTGTTGAATGGTTTCATCCTTCTTGCAAAGAGTGATGCCTTCCTCTGTTTCATGAATCAAGTCTTGCCAGGCAGTATTTTCTTCCTCAGTATCTCTGTTTTGCTGATACTCCTGCAACCAGGATAGCAATCCTGAAAAACTGAAACTAGCCCAATTCCCTCCATAGTAGCTTCTTGAATCAATATGTAGAACCCTCTGTCCACTTCTTGAGCATGCAGCAGCAAGGATGGATTCAGGCAGACCTGTCCCTATTATAACCACATCAAACTCTGTGGGGAAAATGTCTGCCATTCTAGGAGGCAAAGTGTCTTGTGACAGCTGCTGATGAAGGAAATGTGTATAAATCTAGGCTGAGGGCTCTGCTGAGGTCTGCTTATGCATAATAAAATCGCTCCTTGTGATGTTCCAGTTCATCCCAGAAGCATTGGGTTTGCAGGTCCTAGTTGTTTAACTGTTTCCCTTTTTAATGTATTTTTTTTTTATAAGCCAGTAGCATAAAACCATGATAAAGTACATCTAATCACATCTGAGAATATTAAAACGGACGGGTGGTTTTCATTTCTGCATTTCGGCTTAGTAGTAAATGTCAAAATGCATCACATATGCATTTGTGACTGGAACTCTTCTCTGAAAGAAGAAAATTTAAGAAAGAATACAACTGTAAACAAATAAGAGAAGTAATTTCATGCAATACCAATTATAATCTACTGGAACCTGACTTAATATCTGGATACAAAACTCTACTAAAGCAAGTCATCAAATGCTTTCTCACATATTTTCTACTTTCTTAAAAATGAACAATACAGGCATATCCCCCTCCCCAAAATAACCAGAATAATAAAGAATGAAAACAGTGGCCCACAAAAACAAAAAAGAATTAGCATAACTTAATTTTGGCTTTTAAGAAACCACCTGAATAAAACTATATACAGCTGTGAGCTTAGACTAAATGAAATATGTGGCTTCACTGTGTTTATGGAAACAGATCATGTTCTATACAAATACTGTCACAATTAGGAATATTTCTGTGCCCAAGAGTCTACAGGTGATTTTGGTAAAGCCAAGCATAAGACTTTTTCTTGCCCCAACCACCCTTAGAATCTTGTGATAGCAACAAGCAACTATTTTGACTGAGTTATTAACCAGTCAGATTACTACATAAAAATTAATTCAATAAAACAGCTGGCATTTAAAAATATTTAGGCACAAAAGAACAGACCGAGGGGAAAAATGTACATATAATCAGTCTTTATATGAACGTACATATGCATGTGTGTATTTTATAATTTAAAAAAATCCTAGTTTCACATATTAAAATATCTTAACATAAATATCACCCATTTCTAACATTTGAATAAAATAATGGTTTGCATTTTTGCCAAACTCTAACCCTGAATCTCTGTGTCCCAAGAAAAAAGGTTTTTCTAAACATCCTCGGCTGAGGATAACAATAATATGTTATTTATTTAATTTTGAAGGTGTGGTGCAGGAAGTCTCCCCATTAACCTCCAGCATGATGCTGGTTATAGTCTATCTGTAGAGCAAATGTTTGATGCTAGGTGTGGCCAGAAGTGGCATAGCAACGGCCTAAAGGCATACTCACCTGGAAGTCTTCAGGTTAAAGACATACCCTACAGTGCTCTTTTCTATCCATCCTGGTATAGTAGCAGTGAAAGTTCTTAGACCTTTAATTTTTACTACCATTAATTCTACCTAAATCTAGACTGGCACAAGCTGGACCTGCCAAGACCAGAAGGACTGATTATTATGGATACTGGTTAAAAAAAAAAAAAAAAAGCCATTCAATCAGAACTTAGATTAAATTGACTAGGTTACTGACCCATTGCTCAGTTTAACTGAAATGGTGATCCTAGCAGTCCTATTTAGTCAAAAGTTTCTGCCTCAAGAACATCAGATTTCACTTATATTCAGAATTCTCTGAGAAACAGGATCTGACAAAATAAAACAACTGCCTGATATATTCATGCATGCATATATATACCTGATTTACTCTAGTAAAAATATACTGATTTGCTTATTTGGTCTTCTTCTAGTGGGTTGTAAAGAGGAAGACAGAACCTATGAGGGTATTGAAGAATAACAACCATGGTATGTGCTTATTCTTGGCTTAGAAGGGAACAGGGCTGAGAATAGGAGATAAGGATACAAGACATTAGCACCAATACCCAGCACCATCTAAACTACACATATCAAAGGAATCCTCAAAATACAAAGTAAGAGGATGATCTTAAAGAACATTAAGCTCAATTACTCCATAATAAAAATGAAAAAACTGATGGCAGGGGAGACTTGAGAAAGCCCACAGGATCAAAAGCAGGACCCATCCTTTTACCCTAAGGCCAGTGAATTTCCCACTGGATGGGAAAGTCTCTCCAAACCCTAAGGAACAAGCAGCTACTTTCTGGTATTTTTAAATTCCCTCTCCCTTCAAAACTTCATGGTAGATTAGTTCTTGCTCAGGGTAACAACAAGGGAAAACTTTCATCTGTAATCCTAATCTAGAAGCACACTTCAGGCAAAGAAATTCTTAATCTTTACTAAGAACTTTTTAAACCCCACAGTAATCTCACTCTTGTTTCCAGTGTTTAAGTCTGACTCTTTAATCTCAGAGTGTCCACCTCTAATTCTAAAATGAGGATATCATGGTTGAAAGCACTAACTAAACACCTTGAGAAGTAGAGCAGCCATCAGGTAAAATATTATGTGGCGAATGTTTCTAGCATCTTAGAAAAATCACTTCTGATTGATATGTGACCTGATCAGGGATGGTAAAAGAGAAAAAAGAGGCATACAAGAGTGTGGGGGCCAGCAAAGAAAATGGGTGAGGAAGCACAAATTAAAAACAAAAACAACCACCACAACAAAAAACCTAGATACATCCTTGTTTTCAAACTCCCTTGTGCACAATTTTCCAGCACAGAAAAGGCACTTCATGGAAATAAGAATTTTCATTTGTGTAAACCAACAACCGTTGCCCACCTTGGGGAGCTTTACTGATACCTTAAGCTTAGGCTTGAATCACCTTCTTTAAAGTTCAGCGGGGCCTACAAAACTGCCCAATAGATATCTTTAATTAACATAAAGAGTGTAATCTCAGAGTCATCTGTACATTTACAGTTCCTTCTGCAAGCTTCAAATTTTTGCACTAAGGAAATTCTCAGATTAATCCTTATTGGGGAGGAAGAGAATACTAAAATCATTGAGGCAATCAAATAAATGAAATCATGACTTCTCTGACATTTTCTTGTTTCTTTTGAAATATTATGAAAATTAACCATGAAAAATAGCATAATATTTGGGTTTGCCACAGCATAGAGGGTTGGTGAATAAGAAAATATTTGTAATGGTGTTATAAAGACTTTTGATCTCTAATATCTGCCAAGATAATAGTAGTAATAAATCATCAATGGATTTCAAGAATTAGAAAAGAAACTTCAAGACCTCAAAAATACACATTTCTATTTCAACTCTTTGTACAAATGAAATTCCTGGAACACACAAAGTAAGTTCTTTCCTAAGCTTAGAATATGTCTTGAATCATATACTGGGGTTGGGCATCCTTCAAAATGTCATCTCAATGAGACCTAAAAATCTTCCATAAGGATTAGGAATACTGTACAAATAAATCTTCAATCAATTGTCAAGTTCCACCTTTAATGAAATAAATTGGCTACATAGCTAATTATTTGTTCACCTGTTTTGGGATTCTCTGAGCCGTTGATTTTGGTATGATAGAAAGTATAAAGGAGGAAAAATACAATATAAAATACCTGATAGGACACATGCCAATTTGCATTCTAAGAACCTGAATGAAACTTTCTCATTCCTTAGGAAACAAAGGTTTACAACTGCTAATGAGCAAAAGAAAAAATAATAGAAGCTGCCACAATTTTAGGTCGCTACTTCTCATTTTAGGAAAAAAACAATATATGAATTAAATGTCTTGTCTCTTCCTCCAACTTTCATGAGATAAGCTTTTTTTTCCCTCTTGGATCTCTTGACTCTACAGGCCCTCGTTTCCTCAAAATGTAAAACGTTGTGGTGAAATAAATGCCCTGTTGAGTTTTATCAAGAGGTGAAAACAGAGACCTGAGACGAAAGATGAGCTTGCCTGAAGCCAGAGACTTTATGCAAGGGCTGGAGCCTGAAAGAGCAGCTCAGGATGAAGCCGCTTTAGGGTCAGAGTGCGGGGGAAGAGACTGGCCACAAGAGCGAAGTCGCGGCAGCGCGGGTGGAGGAGACTAGGGAAGGTGGCAGACACACCATGCACTGGGGGTCGCGGGGGGCAACAGAAGGGGTGGTGAGGCTCTGCAGCCGTGCAGGAGCGAGGGAAGCCAAGCAGGAGGGAAGTGTCAGTGCTGGGAGTGGGGAGCTGAGGCGAGGATGCTTCCTCCTCGTGGTCCAACTCACCGAAGAGGCTGCTGCTGAACCCGTCCCACACGCAGCCCACGGTGTCCCACACCCAGCGGTTCCTTAGGCAGGACACGAAGGTAAAGGTGACCCCGAAGAGGGACATCAGCAGGTCGCCGAGGCTGATGTTGACTAGGAAGAGGTGAGTGGGTGTGCGGAGCCGCTGGAACTTGTAGTAGAGGACGAGCACCAGCAGGTTGCTGCCAGCGCCCAGCAGCCCCACGGAGCCGAACAGCAGAGCCAGGCGCTCATAAGTGCCGGGACTGAAGAGCGGTGTGGGGCTCAGCGTCCCCTTTGGCGCCGACCCCTCGGCGCCCGCAGGCCCGTCGCCCTCCCAGGAGCCCTGGCTGCCGCTGCGGTTCCCCGAGTACATGGCCCGGCGCCGGCGCGCTCGGCAGTCGGAGGCGCTCAGCGTCCGGGTGGGGTCGGGACTCGGCAGTGGGCTTTGGCCATTGCGCCGAAGGCTGCGCCCATCGCGCGCTAAGGCACGCCCTCCCCGCCCCTTCCGCCCGGCGCCCCTCCTAGCCCCGCCCCCAAACGCGCGCCCCGCCCCTGGCGCGCACTCGTAGCCTCGCCCTCCTGCGGCGTGTCATCGTAGTCCCACCTCTACTCTCTGGTCCCCCTTCACTCCTGCCCCCGCGTGGACGCGCATGGTAGGTGAGTCTGGAGGACTCATAGGAGCACAGGAAGGCAAATCAACCTCATTCAATGGTTCTGCACATTCCCATCTCCCCGCGCGCATTCAGCTTAAAAACATCATGTCCTCTCACTCATTCACTCACATACTTATGCATTCATTCATTCATAAATATTTATGAACGCCTCCATCTACCACGTGCCTGCAAAAGGGTTGGATTAAGTACATCCACTCTAGGCTTCTCTCCCCCACCACACCTCCCTTCCACCCCCCACAATGAAAGCAAAAGAAAACAAAATGTTGAACAGATTGGTAAACGGTACCAGCCAAACAATCTTACAAATAGGGAAACTGAGGAAGAAAAAAAACGTTAAACTGATAGATAAATTGACAAATTTAACTGCCTGAGTGCTGGAGGACATATTCAAGGACTTTAAAGAATGTGCTGCAATGGCGAGAGATAGGAAGAGAGAATCATGATAAAGAAGGAAATGGCATTAAAGTGAGACTGAGCTTAAGCACCAGGCTGTACCCCAAAACCTTTCTGTCCTGATGTAAGTAGTGTAGCTGAAGCCCTTCAGTGAAGGTGACTGCCTGGGCTGTGCCCCATAGCTTCAACCTAAATCTAGCAGGTATAGAAAAGTAAGTGCTATATTTAGAACAGGACACATTTTCCACTGGGCCTTTTCCCTGGTAGCAATGAAAATATAGTACATTTCAAATATAGATTGTGAACATGGTTACACTCTTCAAGAGCTGCTTTTGCCTCTATTCCTGCAGGGTCTCTAACAAGACCTCACTGGAGGATGCACCCCACAGCCACACCCACAGGCTATCCTTGGCCCTGGTAAGTAGGCTGAGTTTGTAGAAGGGAAAGTAATTGCTCTACATGGAGGTGTTTATCTCTCTAGCTTCAAAAGATGAGTCAAGAATGGCTAGCTTCAAGGAATTCCTGTTCCAAATTTCCTAGAAATAGAATCTAATCTTCTGGATGGTCAGCTCTTCACCCTGGTGTGTTGAGCAACAGTCAAGGGGCAGTGTGCTCTGTCCTCTGACCTTGATTTTCCTTTAAGGGTTCTAAACTGGACTTTCCATTTATGAGATTATCTAGCGCACCCACCCTTTAAAACTTTTTAATTTTATATTTCAATTTTATTATTTTATATTTTAGAACCTATTCAGTTCTGTTTAAAATCCACTGTGTTTTCACCTTAGTGCCTCTTCTACAGTAAGTTCACAATAAATATTAGTTGAATTAATGAAAAAAGGACACACTGTATTTTTTTTTCTAAAGCATTCATTCTTTGGTGCTGAATCCCTCCCTCAAAAAGCTTGCATTCCAGTGTTTGTTTAGTAAGTAGATGATAATCAAATTAGTACATATGTAGGATATCATATGCTAAATGCCATAAAGAATTATTAAGCAGAGAAAGAGTATGGAAGAGGGAGGAACCTGGTTATTATTTAGACACGGTGATTACAGATAGTACTTTAGGCACAGGATACATGTACTGAAGTGGGCCTGTGCTGGTGTATTTAAAGAACAACAATAAAGCTGAAGCCAGATTCACAGATAGGTAGTTAGTGTAGTTAGGTAAATAGGGTCTAAAATAGAGTAAGATAAATAAAATGGAGGCCATTATTGAGAATGGAGTCCAGGAAACAAGAGCAGCACTTGGGGAAATTGAAACGTGAATGTCCCCAAGGTCTGGAGCCCATCCTAAGGAAATGTTAATGAAGCAGCTCCCAGCAAACAGGGAGATGCTAATCCAAAAACCAGGGCCTTCCTGACCAGATTATTCCTTCAGCCCACTTAGCCCCTATCTTTTGGGCCTTCCCATCTGCATTCTATCATTGTAAAATAAGGGAAAACAAAGGACAGGGGTGTGAGAAAGCTGAAAGAAGACCATAGCTATAAAAAAGGGAAGACCTCCCCCTTCCACCTATTCCGCCTATTGGGCCCCCTTCTTCCTCCAGGAGGAAGTCTTTTCTGCTGTCCTTTAATAAAGCCTTCCACTTTCCACTCTAAACTTGCCTCAGCATGCTTCTCTGGTGTTATACTTCAGCATTCGGGGAAGCAAGGACTCCTCACTGGTAAACAGTGGTAACAAAGCCAACGTGAGTGGGGCAGAATGAAGCTAGGAAATGTAAGACTGGAAGACACCGCACCACACGACACAGATCACCAAAGAGGTTCCACTTTATTACCAAAGGCTGTGTTTTTATATAGGTCTAAGGAGAGTCGCAGGGCTGAGGTAGATAACAGGTCGCCCGTTTATTGGCAAGCTCTTCCATATGGTCAGTTCCGGAGCCCAAGAAGTTAATTCTAATTGGGACTAAGGCTTCCCACCAGCAGGATTTGAACATTGGTGCTGGAGGGAACGTTGTTTCGCGCCAGTGAAAGAAACAAAGAGGAGAAAGAGGGTCGTTAGATGCCATGCTGGGGTTTTTCTCTGGGGTGTTGCTGCCGTTATGTTTTCCCAACAGGAAATGGGGGCAGAGAGGTGGGTGAGCACTGATTGGCCTGATCATTGCAGAGTCTTGGCTATTGTAATAAAAGGACTTTGGGTTTTATTTTATACAGAATAAAGCCCACGGAAATACCATGTTTTAGTCAGCTTTTTCACTGCTGTGACCAAAGAGCAACAAGAACAATTTTAGAGGAGGAAAGTTTATCTGGGGGTTCATAGTTTCAGAGGTCTTAGTCCATAGGCAATTGGCTCCATTCCTCCGAGTTTGAGGTGAAGCAGAACATCATGGCAGAAGAGTATGGTGAAGGAAAGTGGCTCAGGGCATCACATCAGGAAGCAGAGAGAGAGAGACTCTACTCACCAGATACAAAATATATACTCCAAAGGCATGAACCCAATGACCCACCTCTTCCAGCCACACCCTACCTGCCTTCAGTTATCACTCAGATAATCGTTGTGATTACCACGCCCCCCCCTTGCCGGTTACAAGTTCTGCTCCCTCACATGTTGAAGTATAATATTAGAGAAGTATGCCAAAGCAAGCATATAAATAACATGCAGGGTTTATTTAAAAAGAGGTAACATAGATTTCTCCCAGAAGGGAGAAGGGGGCCATAGCTGATATCCCAAGAAGCAAGGATGTTCTGCCTCTCTTATAGGTCTTAGGCTTCCTTTGTTCTCCTGCTCTCTTCCCCTTATCTCCTTCCTGAATAGAGATGCTCTGTGGGATGGCCAAAAGGTAAGAAGCAGGTGGACTGGGTAAGGGCTGGATACTTTTACAACTCCCTGTAGCTGGGGGGGCAGGGGCAATTCCTAGAACAGGTTACTTTAGTAGGTTATCTTGATAGGGTGGAGGAAAGACTCTGAAGTCTTTTCAGTCCCTCAGGGGGCAGTCTCCAACTTCCTGGACTTACTCAAATTGGCTTCCTTGATCCGCCATGACTCAATTTACCCATCTACACTGATTGCTTGTCTAATTCTGGCTTCATTTATCAGGGATTAGTTCATTGATTGGGTCAAGGCTTTCCTAACCCAATCATTTCACCTCTAAGCCCTCTTGCACTGTCTCTCACACATGAGCTTTTGGGGACACCTAACATCTAAACCATACACTATGCAAGAGAAATAATAGCAGTGAATGAAAAGGAAGAGTAAGAGCCTTTGGCAAATGTTTAAGAATGTTGATTCTGTTATTTTTTACAGTACTGAACTTGACATAAATAGGCAAGATATCACACCTACAATTTTCTTTGTTAAACATAAAAATGTTTCTTTGTCAATTTCTGAATTATGTATTGATGGAATAATGACAAAGTATTACCACTTAAAAGTAAGCACAGTACTAGAATAAGAATAAACACAATGATCTGTTATAGTTAAAGCTTCGTCCCAGGTTTCATAAACTGACTTCCAGATCACTCACATATAATTGAATCAAGACTTTATTGAAGCACACTGGTGGCAGCTGACCAGAACATAAAACTGTTCCCCTGATCAGCCCCGAATAATAGCAAGGACACTCCTTATAAGCCTGAAAACCGCAAAAGGGATGGGCCAGTGTGGGATACTTTACTCAGAGTCTAGCCAATGCAAGCAAGCCAGGAACAGAAGCGGGACAGTGCAATCAAGCGGAGAGAAGCCTAACCAATCACAGTTAGCCCAGTCACCCCAGTTACAGAAACAGGGCCCTGTTACCCTAGTTACAGAAACAATGTCCCGTTAGGTAGTTCCATGTTCTTAAAGGTTTCTATAGCAAAAGGAAAAGAACATCTTGCCCCAGTCATGACCCTTCTACTTGGCATGGTTGTTTTACAGGATGAAGTAAAAAAAAAAAAAAAATGGAGTCACATTTGCTCCTACTATCACAATCAATGGTATAAAGAGCCAAGATATGAACCCTCAAATATATGGTCAATTGATTTTCAACAAGGATGCTGATAGGGAAAAAATAGTCTTCAATAAATGTTGGAGAAACTGTATATCCATACACTAAAGAATGAAGTTGGACCCTATGTCATATACAAAATTAACTCAAAATGGTTCAGAGAAATAACTCATGGATCAAAGACTCAAACAGATTATTTGTACAGCAGTGTTCATAGATATACTATTTGTGATGGCCTAAATAATCCAAATGTCCATCAATGGATAAATGATAAACAAAATGTGAGACACACATACAATGGAATATTATTTAGCAACAGAAAGGAATGAAATTCTAGAACATGCAACAACATGGATGGACTTTTAAAATGTTATGCTTAAATGAAATAAATCAGACACAAAGGACAAATATGATATGATTCCACTTATATAACATACCTAAAATAGGCAATCATAGAGACAGAAAGTAGCATGGTGGTTTCCAGTGACAGGGAGTTAGAGGGAATGGGAAATTTACTGGGCATAGACGTTCTGTTTGGAATGATGCAAAAATTCTAGAAATGGATAGTGTTGATAATTGTACAACCTTATGGATGTCTTAATGCTATTGAATTATACAATTAAAATAGTTAAAGTTGTAAATTTTGTTTGGTGCATTATACTGCAATTTAAAAACAAAAGAAAAAAGGCGGCTGATGGTGGAGCATGTGTAAATCATGCTTGTGCCTCACTGTCTCAGAGTAGAAGTAAACTCATGTAACCAGTTGATTAAAAAACAAACAAGCTGGACTGGGTATGATGCAAACAAAAAGTAACTTTAGTCTTTTTTCTCCCATGATTCATTTCAGATATCTTCTTTCCTCTTGCTTTATTTATGTATTTATTTATTTATTTATTTGGTCTTTTGATTAAAGTTTGGTAGATCCCAAAGCTTTTCTGACCATTTTCAATTAAGACAAGTCCTGGACATTATAATACTAAACCATTAAAACCTATGTGAAACTCACTGTGCACCCTCCAAAATAGTTTGCTTGGAGAGCTTCTGTGAGGGTGAGATAGAAAAACAAGCTTAGCTTCTCCCATTTCCTTGACTCATGACCTACAGATGCTGCTGTTGGCCTGTCTGGGCTCAAGAGAAAAAAAAAAAAATCTTCTTAATTGGTAAAGTTGTCATCTCATGTTGGAGCCCTCTGATTTTATCAGATTTTAAATGCTGTGCTTTTCTCTTCTGGGGTGATTTTTGGATTCTCCAGAGAACCTTAGGCCCCTGAGATTCTTCTTAAACACTTCCCTTGACAGAAGCAATGCCTTCATCAACCAGGTGCTTGGGTTTCCCTCTCAGGTGATGCTTAGGGTTCCCCAGATAAAAGAGGCTCCATCAATAGAGCCCCTCTGAAGATGGGCCAGTGTGGGATACTTTACTCAGAGTCTAGTATATCACTTTCTGCAAATATGGTATGCATCCTTTCACCATTAAATTCTGGAAGTGCCCTCTATCACTCCCCATCAGTGCTCATTGGATGGAAAGAAACCAGGGAAAGTTAGTGGTCCCTCAAAGTGCTCATTGTCTCCGCAAACTCCTATTAAACATGTTGCCTTCTTGCAAATAGTTTGGAGGTGAGAATGTGCACATATATGCAGATCTGGTCCCTCCCCCACCTCCTGCATGGGTGTCCTTTAAAACTGGGGAGTTCATCAAGCCTTTTGTGGGGTTACTCCCAAGGCAAAAAGTAATTTAGTTTAATATTCTCCTGCATTGGAGCATCAATCACAATCTCTTTATGTTTCAAGACTGTCCTTTGCAAAGTATTGGGGAAGAGAGACAGAGACATGTTTTATCTGACATTCCTGTTTGGAGTACTCAATAATCCCTAGCCTTCTATGTCATAAATGTGTCAGCTGAGAAGGAACTTTAACCTTTACCCAATCAAGTTATCTCCTTCCCCAAACTGGGAAGACATCCTTCCTTGGCCTCTCTAACCCTGGTCTCTAGTAAAAAGTAGAAGGGCCTTTGCAGAAAATCTTGCCAAGCATATCTGTACCTTTTTCTGCCTTAGGAATGTAATTTTGTGAATATTACTGAACTTTTTTAAAAAAAGAGAATGCCCTTCAGGTTCTGACTATAAAGTCTCTATATACATACAATTCCTCAGATGGGTGAGATATAAGATCACCTTAATGAATAAACTATGCAAGCTACCCATATTCCCCCAAAATATATACAATGACTTTTAAAACAAAATCTTATTTGTAACCTTGCTGTTTTTATTAGTTAGCTTTCTGTCACTATAACAAATGCTGGAGATAAGAGAAAAGGTTTATTTTGGCCAACAGTTTTGATCAATTGCCCTTGTTGCTTTGGGGCCTGTGGCAAAGCAGCACATCAGGGTTTAGCATAACCACTCACCTCATGGCCAGGAGTGAAAAAGATTAAGTGGAAGGGGCTAGGGTCCTTCTGTCCCCTTCAGGGGCATTCCCCAATGACCACAAGGCCTCCTACTGGGCCTGATCTCTTAAAGTTTCTACCACCTCTTGATAGTGCCTAACTGAGGACCAAGCCTTGAACACATGGGCCTTTGGGGATCAGTCCACATCTAATCTACAGCACTGTTAAAAACAGAGTTTAGGTGATGAAGGATTTAGGGAGGGGTAACTATTCAATTTCTTAAAGAAACCGGTTAGTGAAGTTGTGATTAATTAATAATATATATTTTTCCCATTAATATTCATCATAGTGAAAGTTTGGTAAGCAGGAAACAATATTTGTAAGCTTCTTAAAGGAAAAAAATTAAAAAGTTATGCATGAAGAATTAGGAATCAGAATAATTTAGCAACAGAAGCTGGTCAGAATGAACTCCTTAAAACAGTGTAATAATACCTTAACAACTTTGAAAGAAAACAATTTCCAAACTAGAACTCTATACACAAATATCATCAAAGGCAAGCAAAGATCAGGATATTTTTAGACCTGCAAATATCAAAAAATTTGTCTTGGTCTGGGATGTAATTCAGTGGTGGAATACTTGCTTGGCAAGCACAGGGCTCTGGGTTAAATCTCCCGAAACCCTTCCTCCTGCAAACATATCTTCCAAGTGCTATTTCTGGATATGAGCCAACAAAATTAGGGTATAAATCATGGAAAAGAAAGACACAGGAAATAAGCCAAGGATAAAGGAATTCACAAAATGATGGTAAAGGGTTATGGCTGTAGGACACCTATGTCCCACTGTATCTAAAGTCCTGGCTTCAGGATTGTGACTCAAGAGATAGACCCATGGAGGAGTGTTGTTACCAAGATATGTCCCCCTCATGCGTTGTCTTTCTATTTTGAATCTGCCTGGCTCAGGTTCTTGGCAATCCCTGGTCAGCCATGGCCACGCACTATTGAAGCTCCTGCCTCTCTCAGTGACCTGTCAAAGGAATCATCTGAGAATTTCCCTTTTATCCCAGAGGAGTTCTTCCTTGATGTAGCCTGAGAATTGGAGTTGGCCACAATGCATTAGGAGCAGAGAACACAAAACAACCTATATTCCTGGCAGGATTTCTATCAGAGGCTGCTACCTGGCTCAAAAGATAGACAGGTTGAGAATCCAGCCATGCACCTTATATCACAGTCTGACCTGCCAACTTCCACACATGGTTCTCATAATACTCATGGAAGCTGAAGCCAAACCAGCTCAGAGAAACCATTCCCACCAATTATTTTGCTAGGGACTTACCTCTGACAGTGGCAATACCATTTCTTTTCTTGAATGGCTGAGGATGTGCTTGCTTCTAAATATTTTTCACCAATTCCTTTCACAGTCATTTACATGTAGAAAGTAATTAATAAAATAACACATTTGACAAAATAGATGAAAAAGAAAAAGGAATAACTATGCTAACAAAAGCTACTAGAAACCCAGAGACAGATTTATAGAATAATACATACATTGAAATTTAAATAATGTACATAATTATGTTAAAACTATAAAAATATCAAAGTGTAGCCTGATTTTCTAAAGTTAATAGCCTTGTAAGAGCGGGAGGCAAGGCATAGTGGCGCCCACCTAGAATCCCAGTATGTTGGAAGATTGAGGCAGGAGGATTACAAGTTCTAAGCTAGCCTCAGCAATTTAGCAAGACCCTAAACAACTTAGTGAGATCCTGTCTGAAATAAATAAATAAAGAAAGAAAGAAAGAAAGAAAGAGGTGTAGGGATGTAGCTCCATTGTAAAGTGCCCCTGAGTTCAATCTCTAGTACAAAAAAAAAAAAAACAAATGTGAGGAACATGATGGATTTCTTTTAATATTCTTTAAATTCTTTAAAATTCTTTAAATTTAAAGAATATTAAAATATATCATCTTTGCAATAGAAAAAATACAAGTACAGATACATCCTGTGTCTTTATAAATGGCCATAATAGTTGTAAAAAATGCTCTAGCAAACTCCTCTAAGATGTTCCCAAATGGCCTTGCCGTAATATGCATTTAATATACATTTATACCTACTATCTCGGTACCCACCCCCCCATGATTCCACTGATGAAGCATTCCTCAAGATATAAGACACATTCCAGTGGTTAATTTTCAGTCCTTACTATGTATGGATGATCAATAGTACTTTGCACAAGTGACTGCTCCTTTAACTTCAATGCTTATCTGTAAATATTTCCATATGTAACTCTAAAATATAACATTAAATAATAACAATGCTTTGATATTAACATTTCTGTCATGTGTTGACATCTAACCACCAAGTTGATGGTGTTAGGAGGATCTGCCTTTGGGAGATGACTAGGTCAGGAGGTCTCCATTCTCATGAATGGGATTAGTATCCTTATAAAAGAGGCTTGGAGGAAGCTGCCTTCTACCATGTGAGAACATAGAGAAGATGCCACCTCTGAGGAATGGGGCACTCACAGATATTGGATTTGCTGGAGTTTTGGTATTGGGCTTCCTTCCCAGCCTCCAGAACTATAAGAAATAAATTTCTGATCTTTATAAATTATTCAGTCTAACACATTTTGTTATAATAGCACAAATGGAGAAAGACAAACAACATAAAATATAATTAGAATGTCTAATATAATGAACATTTTCTTAATATCATCAAATATCTATTAATCAGCATTTCAATTTCCAATTGCTTAGTAAGTATTATAATTACTTTCAGTGTGTTCATGGAGTCAGGCTATAAATATAGTCTACACACAAATTGAAGCTTCTGTCATCTCTTAACTTGGATTATTGAAATTGCTACCTAATGGATTTATCTATTTCTATCTATTCTTTCTCCCTTCTAGTTGTGATTCATAGAAAGCAACTAGAGCAATGCTTTTTAAATAGAATTCAGATCATGTAACTATTCTGCCAACTCCTGTGTGTCTCAGGGTAAAAGCCTTTACAACAATAGACTATAGAATCCTCTATGATCTGCCCACCTCACCACCCTGAAACTGGCTCTCCCTTCCTCTCTCTCTCATCCCATATCATCCTAGACAAACAACCCATTTCACTTTTCTTCAGAAATGTCAAGCAAATGTGGATCTCAGAACATCATTCTTGCTCTTCCCTGGAACATCCTTCTACCATCTATCCATGTGCCATGCTACCTTTACTTCCTTCATATTTCTGCCCAAATGTCTTTTTATTAATGTAAAAATAATTACTTTCCCTGAACTCCCCTACTCCAACACATACCTTTGTTCTTTCTTCATAACACTCACCATCTTCTGACATATAACTTGCTTGTTTATTTGTCTACCTGTCTTATTTTAATATTAGATTGTAAATTCAAGAAGCTAACTTGCTCATTGCTATATCCTAGTGCCTCTAGCATGATGTTGGTATTCAGTAAATATTAGCTGAATATATAGATGGATGAATATAAGAATACATGCATTAGGATCATAGGAAAGGTAGCTCTTCAGATGTTGCTGCATTGTATTTTGAAAGCTTTAAAGGAAAGAAAAGAAATAACATTTTTAGAGATCATAGAGAATTAAATTAGAGCTAGGAGATTTTTCTTTATGTATGATGTTAGAGATTTTCTTTCTCGTAGATTGTAGCTAGAGATGGATGTCAAACAAATGGTATTGAAGCTGAAGGTGTTCCTCAATGTCATTTGCTTTATCTCTGCAAGTTCTTGCAAGATGTTTTAAAAAATGGACTACCAAAGGGGTAGGAACCTCATCTAACTCACCTAAACCATAGGAAGCTAACGAGTTTTTGATAAACAGATAACATCTCCTTCCCATAAAAAATTGTGAAGACTGAAAAATTTGATTCGATAGCAATTGGACTAAATGGGATTGGAGATTGTAATTAGAGGGAAGGGAGCATACAGAAAGGTCTCTTATTCCACTGACATCTCGAAAAACTTCCCTAACAGGAGCATTCCTTCCTTATCCTTAGTTCATTTTATTGTTTTAAGTGAAGGTCCATGCATGAAGGAATAAGAGGCATTTTTTAAATTCTCTGTGATCTCTAAAAATGTCTTCACTTGAGGTAGAAATAACAGGTGCTGAAATACATTTTCATCTGTAGAAGTTCAAGCTTCCATATTCAGTGTAGCTACAAAAAATGAGTGTGAACTTCCTTCAAAGCACCATGAGGGAGACAAAAGGTGTGAGGTGAGAAGAGATATAGAAGGGAGAAAGTAACGCCTACTTTTCTTACTTGGTATTTACCCATTTATCTTCCCTCTAAAGAAGTATACACCCACATACAAAACCTGTAGGAGAAACAAATTTCAATATCCTCCTTGTGAAAAAAGCAAAATGTTACAGAGACATTATGATGCAATGGGGACCATCTGAAGGACACTGCTAACATTATGAGGTCAGGAAGTTTTGCAGAAATGTTTGCCTGTAGGAAACGCGTTAGACCTAAGCCAGCCTTCCTCCCTACTAACATCCTATGGTAACTCTTACTCCTATCCATAGGCTGGAATTTTGAGATCAAAAGAATGAGACTTAGAGCAAAAATTGAGACAGCAGAGCAGCATTGCAGGAAATGGAAGGTTTTTCACATTGGCAAATAAAATAACTTTTTATTTCTCTACAGAAATAAAAGATTCCCTGTGTCCATATGGATATCAGAGACAAAAAGCATTTCAGCCCTGCAGTTTTGATTAACAATTTCAGAATAGCCGTGAATGGGTTTCAAAAATTGGTTGAAGAGACAGCACTCCAGAAAAAAGGTGAAAGAGCAGGCTTGTTTTTCCCAAAAGAAGGTAAGAACAGTGATTATAGGGAAGTAGAGTTGGGGAGGTTGATTAGAACTGGGAAGTGTTTGAAGCCATCAGAGAAAACCAGTGTAGCTTAATAGCAAGGACACCAAATGTGGGTCCTGAAGATCTGAGTTCTTGTTCTTTCTTTGTCTCTAAATAGCTAATTTGACTTGGGGAGATGTTTTTCCCAATTCTCTGAATCTTCATTGTCTCAATTTTAAAGTTAGAGGATTGGATTAAATGACATCTTGGGTTTTTTTTGTAGGTACTACGATTTGATTGCTCACTGGTTGACCTGGGATTCACGGTAGTTAATGTATAGTGACCATGTGGAAAGCCATATGCGCTGCTGTGTTAGCTTTCTGTCACTCTAACAAAATACCTGAGATGATCAGCATAAAAGGAGGAAAGGTTTATTTTTGGCTAAGAGTTTCAGAGGTTTCAATCCGTGGCCAATTGGTCTGTTGCTTTGGGGCACACCATATGGGGAACACATAGTAGAGGAAGCTGTTTGCCTCTAGGCAACCAGAAGGTAAAGAAAGAGAGAGAAAGGAAGTTGGATGTGGTCCCCAAATCCCCTTTAAGGCATATCCCAATGACCTAACTTCCTCCCGCTAGGTCACACCTCTTAGAGATTTCATGACTTCGAAATAACTCCACAGGCTCTTGACCAAGTTTTTAACACATGGGGCCTTGGGGGACACTATTCAAACCACAGCAGCCATCCTTCTGTATCTAAGGCTATCATGATACCATAAGGACTTTCATAAGCAATAAAAAAATGTTCTGTTTCACTATCATTCCATTGTCTGGGACAGTCCTCATGTCTCTAGGCAGGAATGATTTGAGCATGCTAAGATAAGGTGAATGTAGTGGACAGTGGTCTGCCAAGAGTATGACTGGCAGAGAACCCAATGCAGAGCCATGGCCCTGTTCAAGGGGATTAGTATAGTATGCATTTGGTGGGGGGCCCAAGGACAGTCATAAAGAGTAAGGCTGAATAGCACAGTCAAAACCCAATAGAACAAACGCTCTTATTGAAATAAAAGGAACAAGGGTCAAATAATTGCTAAAGGGACAATGTGGCCTGCCTTATGTGTGCCAGGTTACATAATCATATGTAAGTAAAAAATATTCATTTTGGGTGTTTGAACCCAAACCAGTATTATTTGAATAGCATTTAATAATTTATGTTATTTTAATAAGTATGATTTGCATGGCAATCTGAATAGACAAAGATTACTAACATGTCCATTTTATTTCTGAAAAGACAGGAGGTAGAGATAAGTCACCTGCCTAAGTCACTCAACTTTTAAGTATTAGAGCTAGGTGGTGTAAGTCCTATTAGATATGCACTTTGGGTAGTTTTGTACTTGGCCAGGCTTTCTAAACATCTCAATAAAACTTAATTTCCCCCAGTCAGTTTATTTCGTTCTCTGTAATTGATTTTCCAAATTCTTACCATCTTTTCTGAATCTTCTATGGGATCTCTGCCCCTCCCAGCCAAGTTTCCTATATTATACGGGAAAGCATGGCCCCAAGACATGAAGTCTCTCAAATTCCCTTTCTTCCACTTTCAAAGTACCTAAAGCAGCACCTGTCCTCCCTCCACCCTTCCAAGGCTGTCTCTTTTCTACAACAGCCTCAAAAATCTCCTTTCACTGGCTTTGTCCTCTCAATCTAAAAATATACTCAAGTGCCCTGACCTTGACTTTCTCTTCCCTTTAGCTACCACTGTATATCTCTCCTTTGCTTCTCCACTAAATTTCCTTACAGCATTACCACTTCATTGTCAACCTTCTCCAGCCTGGCTTTCCTCATCACTTTGCTGAAAATGCTCTTACTAAGGTATTTGAGAACCTAACACAGTTGCCAAATTCAATAAATTGTTTTTCCCCTTTGCAGCCCACTTAGCCATTTTGCTGCATTGACACTGTTAGCCGCCTCTGCTTCAAGAAATGCCCTCCCACTACATCTTTTGTCATAATACTCTCTTCTGATTTTTCTCCTTTTCATTTTTTTCTGTGCCTCTTTTTCTCCTTGAGCTTTGCCTACTGTGTTCTCACTGGGTCTTCATCATTTGCCATGCCAGTTTATCTGGTATAACTTTTGACTGGGTCATAGTATTTTTCTCTTGGGTTATTACAATAGCCTGTTAATAATCTTCTTGACGAGAGTGATTCCTTCCTCTATACTTTTCAAAAAGCTTTTCCTTTTACAAAATTAGATCTGCCATATTCCTGGCTTATTAGCTGACCTCTGAAATTCATGTATGTTAACTTGGCATGCAGGCCCATTAACAATCATGCCTCAACTCACCTTTCTGGTCTCTGTTCCTGGCACTTTCTTTCCACACCTTCTGCCCTATCATAAACTTTTTAGCATTTCTAAGTATGTCATACTCTTAATCATTGATTTTGCTGCATCATTCCCCCAATGTACAATTCCTTTCCTCCTTTTCCTTTTCTTTCCTTTTCTTTGATACCTGTAAAGTCCTGTTCATCTTTTAAGATCCAAATAAAATATCACTTCTTTGCAAAAAGTCCCAAACTTCCCCTAAGGAAAGGCATCTTCAGACTGCTAATGCACTTATTGCTGTCTTAAGGAATTTACCTGATGTATTTAGCCTGCTGAAATTTATATATATATATTCCTGTCCCTTTTCCCCCACCATTGACCTATGAGTGTTTTGAAGGTTTTGCAACCCTAAGGCGAGCACAGTCTGATGTCCAGGAGGTTCTCCTTAAATGTGTGCTTCACAAATAAGTTAACCTTGCATCCACTGAGAGGCTTGTAATCACAAACCTGCATTGAATATGTCCTCCCTATATAGTTTTTTAAGATTAGATAAAGAGTAATTACTGCTAGACAAATGACTGTGACCAATGACTACTGTAACTGAGGCACCGGTCTGAAAGATTGAGAAGGAAAAGTATAATTGTAACTTATATCAGGATGCTAATACTGTCTGAAATAAATTCATATTCATTAACAATCATTAGAAAATTAGGCCTACTGTTTACTATAGGCAAGAAGCTAAGAATGAGAGAATGTTTTTAATGGAATAGTTGTCTATCTCAAAATTGATATTAGGTAGACTGCAGTAATTTGTCCCAGCAATATTGCTCTTAAATCTTGTCAATGACCTGATAGAATCCAAAACATCCCAGGACTGGAAAATCTGATCAAACTTATTACATGACATTTACAAAGAAACACATATATTGTCCTAGTTAGTGTGAATTTAAAATAACTAAATAACTATTTGTGTGTCTCAGAGTAATTTCAAGTTTAATATGACCAAAATGGAATATTTTATTTTTCCCAAGAAGCATAGTCTTTTCCCAGTTACCTGTTTGGTAAATAGTACCAACATTTGCTGAGTTCTGAAACCAGAAACCCGAATGTCACTCTAGAACAAGTTTCTCAACCTTAGCACTATTGACCTTTTGGTCAAATAATTTTTTTTTTCTGTATACATGTACTTGAAGGTGGCATTGGGCTGTCCTATGCATTGTAGGATGTTTAGCAGCACCCCTGGACTCTATTCACTAAGTTCCAGTACCACACCCACCCCTAGTTTTGATAATCAGAAATGTCTCCAGACATTACCAAATGGCTTTTGCACAGGTTTGCATGTGCATGTGTGTGTTGTGTATGTGTGTTGTGTATATATGTATGTGCGTGTGTTTGGGGGTGGGAGTGGTCACAATATCTCCTCTGGAAAAGAATCAGTGCTCTCAACTCCTGCCTTTCCTTTACTCACCACTTTTGTCCACAACAACTTTTATTCCATTGTAAGTCCTTGTAATTCTACTTCCAAACATATCTTACCATGTCCAATGGGATCTCTAGGGTACTCATATCACTTATCCTCCAACTAGGAACACTTTCAAGAGCAAAAGAGAAAGAGTATGTTACTGATAATTAAGTCGAGAAGAGAAGTATAAGTGAGACTCTCTATAGCAGTGAGACATGTACAGTCAACTGCAGTATCATCATTGCCCAAGCCTCTGAATCCTGGACCAATGCATTTGCCCCTAGCTGGTTTTACAGCTTTCAGTGTCACCTCCTCACAGTAGCCAGAGAACATTTAAAAAACAAAAATTAAGTCAGATTATCCTTTCCTTCTGTGAAACTCTCCAGTGATAGCCTACCATAGTGCTTAGGATAAAAGACCAACTCTGACCCTAGTTTAACCCTCCTGCGTCTCTGGTCTTAGCTCATAGCATTTTCCCAGTACCCACTAAACTATACTCACTCACCTTCCCAGAACACACAAGAGTTCTTTCCAGCCTCAGGGCTTTGTGTTTATCAGCCTTTGTCTAAACATTCTTGTCTTCTTTACAAATGACTGACTCCTTTTTTCTTAGCTTGATATTAAATTTTCCTCAGCTTAATAGTCTTATCTTCCTCCTTAAAGAAGCCTTCCCCAAGGTCCCCAACATCATATAATTCTATCACAGGTCCCCACTGATTGCTTTCTCCAACTTATCTCATTCTATAATGCCATTTAGTTTTACTTTGCAACTGAGGTTGACATACCCATAAAGTCAACAATCCACAAAGTGCAATTATAAGCTTAAGTATGGAGGTTCATAAGTTTGAACATTGGTCAGTGTACCTATAGCACAAACCAGACCAAGACAAAGAACATTTCTAATCTCCCAGCAAGTTCCCTCATGCCCTTTTCCAGCAATACTACTTCCTACCTTATGAATAGATAACAGCTAACTTAATGTCTTTCTCTATTAATGAGCCTTGCCTGTTACCATCTGTGAATTGTTTGTTCACTTTTTCATTTTATGATCCTCTGCCTAGAATATAAGCTCCTTGAGAGCAGGAATCCTGCTTACTGAGTGTTCATTCTAAGTCACATGTCTAGCTCAGTTTTGACACACAATTCTCAATATAGTTGTGTGAACTAAATAAAAGAATCTGATCTCTGTGTACAGTTCAAGAAATCTTGCATCTCACTCTTTTGTGACCTTAGAGTCAAGAGTCTTACTGAAACAGACCTCCTATGGAATTGTTTTAGCATCCTGAACTTCCTCAAGCCGAGAAGGAAATTGAGAAAGTTTCCCCGGACCCAGGAAGGCACTAAGGAAGCTGAAGCTGTGACACATTCTCTAACTAGAATAGCCTAGTTAAATCTACATATGTGTATCTCCTGGCTTTTGTTTCTATAAATTGTTACTCCTTTTAGTAAGACTGAAGGAGGAACAATCTAACTGCTTCTCCCCAGGGTGCTCAAACTGCATTAAATTCATTTTTCCTTTCTGTATCGCTTCTTTATTTCCTACATGGGTGGGTGACTGAATCCAGACAGCTGGGATCCACACAGTTTTCCTAACTTGGCTGCAGGTAACATAACCCCAGTAAATTAATATATTTGGCAAAATGAAGATTCAAAAAATAACAAACAAAAAAGGATGTCTACTAAGGCTTTAAGGAACATATAATTCACATGTTATATTGATTATTTTTATAGTCTATGTGTGTGTGTGTGTGTGTGTGTGTGTGTGTGCAACCAATAATAGTTCTTTGCACACTCTACCTTTCATTTAAGATTAATTCTAGCAGAGACTGCAGTTGGTGAAACTTTTCACAATAAGAAAGAAATAATTCATTTTCTTATTTTGGGGTTCCTGCCCCAAATTTCTAAGATAGCTGAAACAAAGGCTGTAGAGAAAGCACAGTTTACCAAAAGCAAGATATTTTCTACAGATTTAGTATTATTTTAGCCAAAGGCCTAGTTATGTTTCCAAAGACAAGATCTTTAAAATGCAGATAAATTTGGTTTTTATAGGTTGAAATAAGGAAATGGAAGGTTAGGAAATAGATAAAAAGCTGAAATGTGAAATATAGGCCTTGGAATTTGATGAAAATGTAATTGTGCTTTTTCCAATGCAGATGTCATTGATTATAACAAGTTTTATTCATCGGTTCAGGAACTCTTTGGTTCAGAAGTGAAGACTCAAGATGTGAAATGCTTTTATAGGAAACTGTGCAACGATCCTGATGCATCTACAGACTGGTGTGAGGTAGTCATTTTTCATGTTTACAAGAAATTCAGTAGTTGTCTTTGTTCAGAATAAATAATTAGATCAAAGTGTTACTTCCAGAGAAGTTAAATCTACAATTTGTATGTATCATGTTTCAATATCTATAGTCACACAATATAAAGTGGGTAAACTAAGTGCCAGTTTAACTGTAGTACTGATGAGTAACTCTTAAATATTTTTAGGCCAACCAGTAAATTGGAAGAACTATAGCTGCCATTAACAACAATCAAGACTTTAATAGCCTTAACTGAAAATTTTTTTCCTTTCCATTTCTTTTTTTCTTTCCTTTCTTTCTTTCTTTTTTTTTGTGTGTGGGGGGGAAGGGGTGGGTGGAAGATTGAGCTCAGTCCTTTTTATTTTGTAATTTGAAAAGAGATCTTGCTAAATGCTGAGACTCCTTGAATTTGTAATCTTCCTGCCTCAATGTTTCATCACTGGGATTAAGGAATGTACCACCACACTTGGCAAAAATATTTCTTTTCAATACCACCAATATATATAAGTGTTCAGTGTGTCTACATTCTTAATATATAAGATGGTGATTGATTACTTCTGTCATTCCTTGAGTTTTCTGGTTGGTACAATATTAACCTCTTGAAACACATGTATATAGAGTAATTAAATAATTTTTTTTAGAGAGAGAGAGAGAATTTTTTTAATTTTTTTTTTTGGTGGATACAACATCTTTTTTTAATATTGAGAGAGAGAGAGAGAGAGAGAATTTTTTAATATTTATTTTTTAGTTTTCGGTGGACACAACATCTTTATTTTATTTTTATGTGGTGCTGAGGATCGAACCCAGCGCCCTGCGCATGCCTGGCAAGCGCACTACCACTTGAGCCACATCCCCAGCCCCAGTAATTAAATAATTTTAAAAATTACTTCTCTTTCAAAAATCAGTAGATACAGCAGACCAAAGAAAAAGTAATAATTTAAAGAATTTGATGATCACATTTAACAAGCTGATGGATATGTATAAATGGAACTTTGAACCTAAGACATAATACTCAAACTACATATGTGACTATCACAAAATTGAACATCTGTTTGTCTAAAAAGAACACACCAACAAACTCCAATAGAACAAAATGAGAAACAAAATAAAAGATAGTCCAAATCCCAAAACCAACAAAATAAGATAAGTAAAAAATTAACAATTAACTTTGGAGAAAAAAATAACAAAAAAGGATGTCTACTAAGGCTTTAAGGAACACAAAATTCATATGTTATATTGGTTATTTTTATAGTCTAAGAACAGCAGAAAATCTATCCAACTCAACTTTATGAGGCTAAATTAACACTGAATTGAACAAAGGAACAAAACCAATATTATTTGTGAATATAAATACTAAAGTCCTAAATAAAATACTAACATGTTGACTCCAGTTGTGCATTTAAAAATCATTTCCAAATAGAATTTACCCCAGAAAATGAAAAGGATAGTTCAATATTAGAAAAGCCACTAATATTCTTCTTTTAATGGGTTAGGAGTAAAAAAAAAATACAAAAATCTTAATCAGAGGTCAACAAACTAAGGCCTCAGGCCAAGTCTGGACAGCTACCAGTTTTTGCAAATAAAGTTTATTATAGCAGGGCACAGTAGTACATGCCTGTAATCCCAGCTAGTCTGGAGGCTAAAGCAGAAGGACTTCAAGTTTGAGACTGGCCTAGACAACTTAGAGAGACCCTATCTCAAAAGAAAAAAGAAAAAAGGCTTGGGGGTAGAGCTCCCTGGGTTCCGTCCCTAGTACTTAAATATATATATACACACACATATACACACACATATATATACTAGAACACAATAATACAAACTCATTTACGTATTCTCTAGAGCTGCTTCTGCCTGATAATACTAGGATTGAACAGTTCTGATAGAGACCAGATGGTATGCAAGTCAAACTGCATAGTCTTTTTCAGAAAAAGTTTGTTGACACCTGATCTTAAAGTAAAATAAGAATAAGGAAAATATTTGACAAAAGTTCAATAGCTATTCCTGCTCTTAAAAGAAAAAAGGGGCTTGGGGATATAGCTCAGTGGAGTGCTTGCCTAACATGTAGGAAGCCCTCAGTTCCATCTCCAGTACTATGCCAAAAACGAAAACAAAAACAAAAAAACTTAACAGACTAAGACTAAGAGGACATTTCCTTAACTTGATGGTTTCTATTGCTACTGGAGCAAATTACTGAAAGTTTAGTAACTTAAAGAAATACGCATTATGTCAAAACTTCCATGGATCAGGAGTTTAGGAATAGCTTAACCCTTAACTAAGGGTCTTACAAGACTGTGAGGTGTTGGATTATATTCTCATTTGGAGGCTCCAACTGAGAAGAATATGCTTTTAAAGCTCATTTTAAAGCTCATTCAGGTTAACAGAATTCTCGTTCTTGCTGTTATAAAACTGAGGGTCTCAGCCTTTGAATGGCTGGAGGCTGGAAGCCACCCCCTCCTCCTAAGGACTGTGTGCAGTTCCCTGTCACATGGACCTTTACAGGGGCAGTTCACAACATTTCTTCCTTAAAAGCCAGCTTGAAAGCTAGCTTCTTTTATTGTAGGCTAACATAACATAATCATTAGAGAAATACTTTGCCATACTTTGTTGGTTAGAAGCAAATATCAGTTTTGATCATATGAAAGAGAGATATTATAGGGCTGGGGATGTGGCTCAGGTGGTAGCGCGCTCGCCTGGCATGCGTGCGCCCCGGGTTCGATCCTCAGCACCACATACCAACAAAGATGTTGTGTCCGCCGAAAAAAAAAAAAATTAAAAAAAAATTCTCTCTCTCTCTCTCCTCTCTTACTCTCTCTTTAAAAAAAAAAAAAGAGAGAGATATTATACAAAATGTGAGTCATGTTTATGAGTAGAGGAGAGGACCTTTAAGAATGTGTACACCATAGGAACTTACCAGAAGTGAATTTAAGTAAATATCATATTTAATGGTGAAACACTAGTAACATTCCCATTAGAGTCAAGACCATGAAAAAGATGCTTCAACTTCAGTGTTATGTTGAAGGTTATAATGAAAAAAAAAGAAAAAAAAGAAAAAGAAAAGGCTAAAAATATCCAAGAGAATCCTACAGAAAACTATTGGAAGTGAGATGAGAGCTGAAGAGAGTCCAAAGAAGATGAACATGTCAGAATCAATAACTTCCACAAACCACAATAACCACACCTCTGCTCCACTAAAACTATCAGGAAAAAAAATCCATTCAGAAGAGTAACAAATAGTACAGAATATCTTGGGATAAATCTATTAAGGAGTGTAAGACTATGAAGCCCTACTGAAGGAGTAAGAACAGAAAAATAGAGAAGCTTAAATTGTCTCCAAATTATACATTTAATAGAATCTCAATAAAAAGCCATTTTATAATTAATGTGGCTAGAACTAATAGATACCTCAACATACTGGTAAATCAATTTTAGTACATCTTATGTCTATTTGATAATTCCTATAAATATTTCAGTTTGCATATAGAAATTGAAAACTATTCTCACAAACTTCTGTGAGTACTAATAAAACTTAGATTATCTACAGATTAGTTTGGAGATTCTTCTATGGAGCATATATCTAAAACATGTTCATTTTTACAAGAAATAAAAGTAAACATAGGATTTTCACTTAAATTTTTGCTTGACTATGATATCTAATTGAAATCAGAATGTGCAATATATATGAAAATATAAAATCTGGGAAAAATAGAAATATACAAGTCATCAGAAGGATCATGTTTCAAAAGTAATGAATTCTGATTAACAAGCTTTACTCCCTTCCCTTCCATGAGCCTGTTGCTTACATACAAATGATGTTTTACCAGAGACTGCACTATAAATATTTTAGTCCTACATTCATGACTAATTTCCTAATATGTCTTGGATTTTGAATTGTAGTTTTCTGAGAGGTTTTCAGTTCTGTAATAGAATTTTATACAGTGATGATCTATTTTTCTAGAACATATTAAGAGTTATTATTTATATTGCTAAAATTAGATTTAATTATACTCAGGATACATTAAATAGAACTTCTAAGTATCTGCGAGATATTACTAAGGAAGGGAGACCTGATATACTGAACAAAGGTTGGGCTGGAATTTAGATATGAATTCCTGCTTAGATTGTTTAGGTAAAACCAGACAATCACAAACAGCTGAGAAAATCTGGATTTATCCTTAGTGAAGATAATATAACAAAACCTCATAAAAGCTTTTATAGGAAAGGTCGTCATCCTTGAGGCTGAATTCTTATACACTAGAGACCTGCCCGAACCAAAGAGTTGCCATTAGTCATGTGAGGCTAACTGAATGCTGGAAATATGTCTAGTCTGAATTGAAATGTTCTGTAAGTGTAAAACACATATCAGATTTCAGAAGCATAGTATGAAAACCATGTTTAAGTATCTCAAAAACAACTTTTTGTGTTTACCTGCCAAAATTATATTTTGCACTGGCCATGGTGGTGCACCCCTGTAATCCCAAGTGGTTCGGGAGGCTGAGGCAGGAGGATCACATGTTCAAACCAACATCAGCAATTTAGTGAGACCCTGTCTCAAAATAAAAAATGGGAGAAAAAAAGTGGGCTGGGGAGTTTCTCGGTAGTTAAGCATCCCTGGGTTCAATTCCTGGTACAAAAAAAAAAAAAAAAAAGAAAAATGAAAAATAAATGTGTGTATGTGTGTATGTGTGTGTATGTATTGCATCTATTAAGTTAAATAAAATTTATTAATAAAATTGATTTCATCTCCTTCTTTTTACATTTTTAATGTGGTTACTAGAATATGTAAAGCTTTATATGTGGCTCACATTTCCTTTCTATTGGATAACATAGAAAATGTCAGAAATAGAAGTAGAATGAATTCCTCTTGATCAGAAAGGACAAATTTTTGAGGGCAAACAATTGAAAAATTAAGAGACCTTGTCTGACCATATCTGATAGAAGGAGTCTGAAATTGTTAGTTTTTGGAATTGCCTCATTCTACATAATGACTTTTGTAAAATTCCCTTTCCTACGTAATTAATTGGACTAACCATGAAGTACTCAAAATCAGTTTTAATATAAAAAGAATAATCAAGTCACCTATGAAAGAAGACATGTGACATTTTCTCTGAGAACACAAGCTTGAGAGAAAAGGTTAAGCTTTGCATTTTCACATATAATCAGGGAAAATGACACAATTAGCTCTGTGATTGGAAGTACCCATCTGAAGAATGTGATGTCAAAGACTTTTTGTTAACTAGTTTGACAGGGTGAACGTGCAGGCCCATCTCTTAAATTTGGGCAAGAGTACAAGTAGAGGTTCATATACCATACGTCCAAATATTTTAAAATTATAAATCCAGTAAATTGTTAAACAAATGGGTTCTGTCCTCCAATTTTGACAAATGTAACTTATCAGGCCCTGGAAGTCCAGATTAAAATTTAAAACTTGATCTCATACTCCTTGTAGTTTCACACTGAAACATGGAAACATGGTGACAGCTGGCCCTGGCCAGCCTCCCTTTATTATCACTACTGACTCTATCCCACATCTTAAGGGCTATGTGTGCACATATAAGAGCACCTGAGTCTACAAGACTAACTCTTCCATACCCTCATCTCCTCCAACTCTATTCCTTGGCCACCTCTCAGACCTAAGGTTTACTCAGCTATGATTTTCAGTCCCCCTTCCTGGAGATGGACTTGGGTGAAAGATTTCATGGGCTCTGATAATAGAGTCTGGGCCCTTTGGCGGGGAATTCTGGGATCCTAGAATGTAGGGCATGATTTTAAAAGTATTGGAATAAACAATGGTCCTTAAACTTGCATGAAAGAACTAGACTAAAACTGTTCAGTCCCAACATGGTAGCCACAAGCCACATGTACTAAATGCATTTAAATTAAATATAAAGACAACTGCTCAGATGTGCTAATTACATTTCAAGTGTTCACTATTCATATGTGACTAATAACTATTTTATAGGACATGACAACTTAGAAAATATCCCCATCATCACAGAATGTTCAATCAGACAGTATTGATCTAAAAGTGTAGGTCCCAGGGTATGGGTCTAAAGGCAATCCTGCAAGTATAAGTATGACTGTTTTGATGCAACAAAGTAGAAAACCAATAAATAATCAGGGAAAACGATACAATTAGCCATGTGATTGGAAGTACCCATCTGAAGAATGTGATGTATTTGTTAACAAAAACTCTCATCCAAAGAAAAGTGAAACTGTCAGTGACTATACAACATCATATAGAAGCTTCCCCCCACTCCTGAATCACATAAGGGTGCAACATGAATGTATTTTTTCCCAGGATTTAGGCTTTATCACACTGTGCAAATCCTTTGGATATTCTTCTGTATATTGGTAACTTGAATTCAACTAAACGTTGAGCAATGTGATTTGAGAATCACATATCCTCAATGTTTTCTATTTTCTTGTAACTATTTCTCATACATCCAGTGGTTTATGTGCTTGAATATCTAATGCAATAGTTTTGATCCATTGAAATAGAAAAAGATGTGTATAACAAGTCTTTCATGCAGAGATTCTAGAAATTCATTGATATTATACACTTATATGGAGAAAGCCAGTGCTCTCAAGATGCCCCATAAATGCCAACAAGTGAGACATAGTGTTCACAAAAGGACACCTATGTATACAGGCCTAGAGTCTCTGTGTCTGAGTCTCCATGTGCTTGATGGTAAATCCATTTACTTGGAGTTCCACAGTAACTGAGAATCTAGCTTCCAAATGCAGTGAAGTACTATTCTAAAGCAAGTCTGGATGATTTTGATTATAGTGATGAGGAAATTGAGTCTCATGCTCTCTGACAACTCCTTCTTTTTCTTTTTCTCATTCTTTTTCCATTTAGAAAATCAAAATCTTCTTACATTTGTAAAATTTCTTCTTTTTTATATATACATCCGTTTCAGGTTTTATTTAATCTTTACAACAGTTTCATCATATAGGTTATAGAAAATAATATTGTTATAATAATAAGGATGAGGAAAACAAAGCACAGAAAGTTTGACTGACTTTTATCTAAAGCCACCTAGAAAGTCAGGTTTGGTCTTGGAGCTGAGATTTTCTCATCTAATAACTCATGACATTATCCTGTTCCTTCACTTGGGTTATAAATCATATGCAAGTTTAATAGGGGAATTGTGACCAGCCTTTGACAGACCTTATGTTTATGAAGAGTCACCTGAGGGTTGAGAAAATGATGCAAGAAGATTCTTCTTTTATTGTCCTGACATTTTTCTCACAAACTATCTGTGCCAATGCATTTCTCTTTTAACCCATGTGCCCTAATCTTTCTGAGTTTCAAACCTGTCATTTGTAAAATGGAAATTCAATGCTGGAAGACTAGCTTCATTTTAATATGGTTTGCCTGGTTTGTCTCTTTAATCTATTAGCTAATAATAATCTACCAAGTAATAAGAACTGAATTTATTCTTTGAAAGTCAGCCACAGACATATAAATCTAATTCCAAAAGATTTGTAGGAATATTGCTATTCATTGTAGCAATGCCACAAAAAAATTGCACTTTCGAGAATAATGAAATCTTAGAACTCAACTAAAACATTGTCTGGACCTTCCCTTTCAATTTCTAATGAGAAAAATTAGATGTAAAGGGAACTAAAGGAAGATGATGGCCTTAAGTTTACAAAGTGAATCAGCCTGGTACATCATGATCTACTTTCTCTAAAATACTACGTGAATCTGTGTTTCCAGGCAGCTTGTAAAAAATTTTTTTAGGAGCACATTACAAATTCATTTGGAGTCATACAGTATCATTTGGATTGGCTATAACAATTATTATAAAGCTAACATTATTTTTGCTAACTTCAAAAATGTTAACAGAATGTTCCAGGGTAGGTTAAAAAATAAGCCACATGCAGATTTTTGTATTATTCTACCTGCTTTTCATTTTCTCTATATGTTCTACAATGAACATATATTCCTAATGTAATTTAAAAAACAAATCACTTAAAGCATGGAACAAAGCCTACAAATAGCACATTTGAAAGAAAATCAATACTCTAATAATGGTAATATATCTGATAGACATAAAATGCTCAAACTATTTCACATTTTACAATGACTAGACTAATATTTGAAATGTTGAAAGAGAAATTTGAGATCCTCAAGGTAATAGGTTCATTATAGGAAAAAGAGATATGTTTTGTTCTTTAACATTATTTGCTTGAAACATTTCCTTTCAAAATGTAAAACTTCAGCTATCTCTCCTGAAGTACTTCTGCTGTTTCTTCTGAAGTTTATCTGGTATAATCTTAAAATTTTACTAAAATTTTTTTAATGATTTGATATTTTTAGTTTCCTTCAGAAGTTATTTTGAGAAGCATTGTGATATGGTGTTATTACCAGTAGAAGTAGCAAAATGGATCATTTCCGTAAGAGCAGATGTTCTGCATGATGGCATCTACTTGCATGTACAGCACATAGATACAACTGCAAGGTGCACTTATGACGAAGTGCATGGCTGATGTGTGTCTGGCAGGCAGTATTGCCTCAGTCTGGCTGGGCACAGAATCACGAGCCACTCAAGCAGGAACAAAACTTTATTTTTGAAAAAGCCGCCAATACTCCGTACGCGCCGGCAAGCCAAAAACCGGTCCACCCCCGTGCCTCTACCAGAACGGGGGCGGGGGAGGGGGGGGCGACCTCCCCCAGAATTCCCTCCTACTATCCTTCCCCAACCAATGGGAACTCTCCAGGAGTCCCGTAACATGAGTCCCGTAGCAGGCCAAGGTGAACAGCAGGAGTCCAATTTCCATATGAATGTAAATCTTAACATAATCATATCATCTCAAAGGCTAGCTGGCGTCACCTTACAACCGAAAGTGCCATGCATCATATTATTTGCTTGTGGCTCCTAGCATCGCAGCAGCATGGGTGATTAGTGGACAGTTTTGAACCAGCAAGGAGGACACCTGAGTTCTGTTTTTTGTACTATACCTGGAAAAATCAGGAATTATACCTCAAATGTTAATGATGGTGTCAGTAGCTTTTTGTTGCTATGACCAGAATCCTGACAAGAAACAACTTAGAGAAGGGAAAGTTTATTTTGGACTCAGGGTTTCAGAGAACATTATAGCTGAAGGACTTGAGGAAGGATAACTGCTCACCTTCTGATACCAGGAAGGAGGGAGAGGGAGGAAGAGAGAAAGGAAGAGAGGGAAAGAGGGAGAGAGAGAGGGAGAGGGGGAGGGGGGAAGGAGGAGTGGGGAAGGGATAAGAGGGAGGAAGGAGGAAGAAATCAGGAATAAAATATAAACCCCAAAGATGCACCCCCCAGTGATCAACTTCCTCCATGCCACAACTGCCTATAGTTAAACATCTATTAGTCCATTTAAATTAAACAGATTAATCTACTGATTAGGTTACTGCTGTCATGATTGAATTATTTCACCTCTGATCATTCCTGCATTGTCCATCATGAGCTTTTGGAGGATACCTCACATCAAAACCATAACACTGATTGAACTCTTTCCTACCTGGTACTTGGTGTCATCTAAGTACTTTCTAACCTTTCTAATCACAAGTAATTTAATTATATACCTTATCATTTAATCTTTACATCAGTGCATCAGATGGAGGTTATTACTGATATCCTTAGTTTCCAGATGGAGAACACTCAAGCACAGAGAAATTAAGGAAAATCGCCTGAGGTTGTATGACCAGCTGATAGTAGAACTAAGATTTGAACCCATTTCCAAGTCCTAAAATACCTTATACTACCTCACATGAGACATTGCTCATGGATTTCTTCCCATATCTGTTCTCAGAAACCTAACAGATATATTGTAATTATCTCCATGAAAATTAGAAATCAGATTAAATGACTGTCTGTAAACTGCTTTTTGAAATCAGGTATCATAGACATATGACATATTATTTCAAATTAAATGACAGCACAATCTGGAATTCTCTTATCCTGAGAAGCATTGGAATTCATTCGCATAGAAACAAAAAAGCATTTTTATTCCCATTGTCATTTCACATTATCATCTGAAAATTATTATTTCATACTATAATCTAAGGTTAAATTGGCTGGCAAATGTTCACAATTTTAAAAAATTTGTAGTGAATTTAATTTATATTAATAATGTTTATATGTTTATATGAGTGTATCGTAGGCAGAATTTCTTTTGGGGGGGTGGGTACCAGGGATTTTACCTAGGGGTGCTTTACTACTGAACCATATCCCCAATCCTTTTTATTTTTTATTTTGAGACGGAGTCTCACTAAGTTGCTTAGAGCTTCATTAAGGTGCTGACACTGGCCTTGAACTTGCAATCCTCCTGCCTTGGTCTTCTGAGTTGCTGGAATTATAGGCAAGTGTGATAAGCAGAATACTAAAGGTGCTCCCTTTCCTAAGATTCCTATTTCTGGTTATTCAGTCAAGCTCTAATCTGGGTAATGCTGTGAATGGACTTAATGGATTGATAAGGAACAAGTCAGCTGAACTTAGGGAACTTGTTCAAATTATCTAGGTGGGTCCCCATCACACAAGTTCTTAAAAACAGGACAGGAAGGAAGGAGATTTCAAGCATAAAGGCGATTTGAAACTCCATTACTGCTGTTGTATATATGGCCAAAAACTTGAATGGATGTGAAGCCTAATCTTCACCCAAAGACTTCAGTAAAAATCATGTCTCTACTAGCTCTTTGATTTTGGTCCAGCAAGACCCCTCTTGGACCTATGGAAATGTGAGTTAACACACAGATGTTACTTTAAATCACTAGGTTTGTGGTCACTTGTTTTGGTAGCAATAGAAAAATACAAAAAGGAAGTTGTCAAAGTTCAAAAGCGAACATCTGCTGTTACAACCAACAGAAAACAAAATGTCACTTTAAAAGGAATCCAAGCTCAACAATAATGTAAGGAGGTGAGATACTTGGAGAAGGAAGCTGGACAAGAGACGAATGAAAAAATGGGACTGAGGATTATTATCTGTATTGTGGTTGACTTTAAAATGTTTTTTAGTGCTTTATTTGTGTTTTTACAATGGGAAAGATTTGAATATGCTTGAATGTTAAAAAGTCAGTAGAAAGGGAGAGATTGAAGATGCAGGGGAAAGAAAAAAGGAGATAACTCTAAAAAGATGAAAGCAAATGGGATGCAGAGAACAGGTGACAGGGAAAGAGAGACATAGCTTCCTTTCAAAGGGAATGAAGGAAGGAAGGATGGGGACAAGAAGCTAGAGAAGCTCTTGTCTTATGACCTCCATCTTTGAAGAAGAAGGTGAGGTCAGCTGTTGAGAGTGAGCCGGAGGTGCAAGGACTTAGACCCTTCAGTTTTCCCTGCATCTCTGCCTCCATTTGCTCCTGTCACCTTTGCTCTGAGTTACCTTGGATTCCAGGAACAACAGGTCTGATCCATAAAAATCTTCTGATGTATAGAAGCTGCCCACCAGACAACAGCAACTTTCTTATTGCTGACAAGTCCCCACCTGACCCGTGCTGAGGTAAGAAATGGACCTGACCAGGTCTGATCAAGATCACCTGCTTTGACAGCTGTGCTAAGCCTTCAATTCTGCAAATCCCCAACCCTTACCCTCATTTTTCTTTCTACAAAACCTCAAGTCATTTTCAATCCCTTGATAACAGGGCTAAGAACACAAGACTCTTTTACTTCCTAGCATAGCTACACTGATTAAAGTTCTTTTCATGCTTTTCATCATTAACTTTTTCTGTTTGATTTTGGAGGCCATTAACTTGACCTGATTTGTTGGATTACCAGAGTCAGGCCTCTGGCCTAGGTCTCTGGTAACAGGTAGAGTCACATGTTTAATGGGAGTGGAGAAGGTTTTCCATTGCTCCTGTGATCAATGCAAGAGATCACCGAAGGAGACGTGGAATGATAGCCAAGAGACTTTGAGACCCACTGAGGCTGGAGCTCCTAAGGAATTGTTTGTCCTGGCTGCAGGGCTGGAAGGCTTTCCCCAAGTTAATCAGCCATAGCAACATGACCACAAGGAATGCAGCAGCTGGATTCCCCCAGTGGTGAGGTTTCTTGCCTGGTCAATGCAGTGGTGAGAAAAGGACTGGAAATGTGTGGTTGAGAAGACAGACCACACACTCTACATAATATAAGAAAGGAGACAAAGGCTGCAGAGAACTGATGAATTTGGATAGGAAAAGAGCTGAATTTTCTTTCTGATTCTGGTTGACCATAGAAGTCATATAACTTTATCCCAGAGAGTTTCCATATATTATCAGTTTAAGTCTTATGGGAGAAACAAGTTCAATCCCTAAATAGACGTATGGTTTTAAAGTAAAACGAACCTTATTTTCTCACTAGTGGTTATAGTCTTCATAGTATTTATAACTTCTTCTGTCCCTTCCATAATGCCTTATAATCTAGGCTCTCTAATGATAATAACAGCTATTTAATTTTAAATAACATATGTGTCAGGTGCAATGCAAAATGCTTTACAGGAGCAATGTCATTAAAAAGAACGCATAAGTTTACCCTTTTATTCTAGTGAGGAAGAAACTGAAACTTAAAAAGGTGAGTATTTGTCCAACTAATTAAGCATCATAGTACAGGAACTCAAATACTGAGCCATCTGACTACACAGCACACACTCTTTTTGGTTTTGTTTTTTACAGTACTGAGGATTGAACCCAAGGCCTTGTACATGCTAGGCAAGGGTTCTACCTTTGAGCTACATCTCAGCCTATAGCACATGCTCTCTCCATAAGACTATGTTGTGATTCAATGAGACAGGGCAAAGGGGCAGATCAATACATGACCATTAACTGGATAATGCATCAGTAAGTGATGATAGAGAAATCACAGCAACACAGATTTTTTTTGGTGGGGGGAGAGTACTAGGGATTGAACTCAGAGGCACTCAACCACTGAGCCACATCCCCAGCCCTATTTTTTTGGATTGTCTTTAGATACAGGGTATCATTGAGTTTCTTAGCATCTCACTGTTGCTGAGGTTGGCTTTGAACTCACAATACTCCTACTTCAGCCTCCCAAGCCACTGGGATTACAGGTGTGTGCCGCTGCGCCTGGCTCAAAACATAGATCTATTAAATGCACTTTCTTTCTCCTTCATCGGTCTTTCAGAGAGAATTAGATGTTAAACCCAGAGATTTTATGCCCATGAAAGATGAACAATGATTTCTGAAAAATAATAAATTAGTTATTTTTTTTTATTGAGCACTGGCTTTGCTGGTGGGAAGAAGGGAAAATATAAGAGAGGAAATCTTGATGATCGAAACTTTTCCACAGAGTGAAGTCTAGTGGTAAGAAGGGATTAGGGCAGTTGCCACCTGTTGTAAGATTTGGATGTGGGTATGTAAAGGTAGAAGTAGTTACATGTGAAGCAACTAATGATAAGATATATGATAAAATATAATGCTGAGCCATCCTTTAACATTGAAATAAATTGTTATTAAAACAAAATGATATGTGATTGATTTCAATCTACTCTCAATTGAGTCAGCTTACTCTCAAAGTTTGATCACCCATGGGCAGTTTGTTTCAAATGCAGCCTCTCAGACCCCACCCCAGACATGTGGAATCAGATCTGCTATTGAGCAGGATTCTGGAGTGGCCGGTGGACACCCTGATGTTTCAGAGTACTCCCTAGTTTCTGCCATTCATTTATTAACAAGGATCAGCTAGTCTCAACTTTGTGAGAAATAGTGATATATTAGACATGTAAGAATCTAGTTTTAAGTAATTAAAAAGAATTTTTAAAATCCTATTCCTTTAAAAAAATCTCATAAGTTTATGAGAATTTTATTTCTGTTTTTTCATAAGACAATTGAAGAACAGTGTGTTTTGAGACAGGCGTCTTGCTAGGTTGTCCACGCTGACCTCAATCCTTTGGGTTCAAGTGATCTTTCTGCCTTAGTCTACTGAGTAGGTGGGACAGTAAGCATATGCCACCATACCAGGCCTATTCAAATTCCTTGCAGTTTAAAGTTGTCATAATTTGACAATTATTCATACATAAAGATTACTTTTCTTTCAAGATATTCTTTTTATAGAAATTTATTCTCATGCAATGCCTAGAGAGTAAGATTTAGAACACTTAAATAGATAACAGTCTCTTAAATTCCCAGAAAGCCAGAATGAAAAATCTGGCCCAGAAAGATCCATAGAAAATGGGTATGAATAGTCATTTGAGAGTAACAAAATTCAGTGTGAAGATTTCTAGCTGAGGGCCTTCCAGATGAAGGCAATTGGATTTATAAAAATAAGTGCCAGATCTTAATAGATCTCTCATCTGAACAAGGACACTGGCCTGGGACATTGGTGGAAGCACAGGGGTTAAAAAAATCAGTGATGACTCAAAAATCATGCATTATGAACATACAGTTTGTTGAATATATTAACAAATATTCTTTTTCATATGGGGAACCCCCTAGCTATTAATCTAAATTAAATTTTAGTCAATATCAATGCTGGTCCTTGGCCCATTTATTGATTGGGTTATTTGTTTTTTGGTGGTTAGCTTTTTGAGTTCTTTATATACCCTAGAGATAAGTGCTCTATCTGATTGCTGTGTAAGAGTTAAAGATTTGTTCCCAAGATGTAGGCTCTCTATTCACCTCACAGATTGTTTCTTTTGCTGGAAAGAAACTTTTTAGTTTGAGTCTATTCCATTTATTAATTCTTGCGCCACAGGAGTCTTATTAAGGAAGTTGGGGCCTAATCACACATGGAGATTAAGGGCCTACTTTTTCTTCTATTAGATGCAGGGTCTCTGGTTTTATTCCTAAGTTCTTGATTCATTTTGAGTTGAGTTTTGTGCATGGTGAGAGATAGGGGTTTAATTTCATTTTGTTGCATATGGATTTCCAGTTTTCCTAGCACCATTTGTTAAAGAGGCTACTTTTCTCCAATGCATGTTCTAAACAGCATACTACAGGGACACAGCCACATCAATGTTTATTATAGCAGCACAATTCACAATAGCTAAACTGTGGAACCAACCTAGATGCCCTTCAATAGATGAATGGATTAAAAAATGTTCCTCAGCAATAAAAGATAATAAAATCATGGCATTTGCAGGTAAATGCAAATGAGTTAGAGAAGATAATACTAAGTGAAGTTAGCCAATCCCAAAAAAATCAAATGCCGAATGTTTTCTTTGATATAAGGAGGCTAATTCATAGTGGGATAGGGAGCAGGAGCATGGGAGGAATGGACAAACTCTAGATAGGGCTGAGGGGTTGAAGAGGAAGGGAGGGGGCATGGGTTATTAATGATGGTGGAATGGGACAATCATTATTATCCAAAGTACAGGTATGAAGACATGAATTGGTGTGAATATACTGTGTATATAACCAGAGATATGAAAATTGTGCTGTATATGTATAATAAGAATTGTAATGCATTCTGCTGTCATATATAAATAAAAAATAAATAAAATTTTAAAAATATATCAACTATGTTATTACTCTGCAGTTAATTCTAAAATATTATGCATGTCTATATGTGTTGTTTGGGATTTTTAGATCTTTGGATACTTCTCTGAAGATGATGCTCTTGCTTCCCACATGGATGAAGAAAATTTGGTTTTCCTTGTGTCTAGAAAACAGCGAATTATTATTTCAGGTGATATTTCTTAGTTTACCTTCTAGTATGAGTTGTAATATTTTTTTTTCAATACATAAGTATTGGGAACTACTGTTTCCATTGAATCACCTTTCATTTTATTTTCTTGCTCATTTTTTCATAACTGGGGGTTGGAAGTGACAATTTCATATGAAGTTGTAGGAAGAAACTACACTTGCAGATAAAACTGAAATATCATTGCTCCAACAACATTAAGTATGTGAGGTGAAAAAAATATAAGTATTCTTGAATAGGCTCAGACCTCAAGTTAAACCTCTTTACATTAGCAGCTCAATAATGAGCTCAATAATGCATGCTCTAGTACCAAATGGAATCATGTATCTTTAAAATTAATTCTTGAAATTACGTTTTCAGTTTAGAAGTGCCCCCATACTTTTACTCTCAATTATTTTAGGGAGGTTTGCTGACATGTCCAAAACTGAGTTTGCCCAATCATGGAGAGAGATATTAATCCATTTAGAAAGTTACCAATTGACATGGGGCTTCATAGTTGAACCTGGGATTTGGGGATTTCCAAACCTCTCTGCTTTTGACATTTTGGGTTTTTTACCCTTTATTTCATCCAGGTTGGGAGAAGTTCAGGAAAAGATATACCCTTGAATATACTGTCTTCTAGCATTCCATCACATATTTAAAGATGAACTGGGTAGTCCAGGTTGAGTCTAATGGTCCTTTACCAAAGCTCCTGGATTTACTTCAGTCCTTTGTGAACAAAGCCCACTTATGGCTTTTACCCTTCCTTAGCCCAGCCTCTACCCTGGGAACTATTGCCAAATAAACAGATGAAAAAGGACTATTCTGGCCATCATTGCTCTTGAGCTGAGGAAGGGTCAGAGTGCAGAGGAGAAGTGTTGCACATCCTTAGTAAGAACTTTGAAAGCATTTTTCTAGATGGCAGATGTAGTTCATTTATCCCTTAACCAATCTGTGTTAAGATCCACAAAGGTGCACTGGGTACCTCTTCAAGTGCCGGGGACACAGCAGTGACAGATACAAAGTCCCTGACCTCATAGAGATTACATTCTCATGGGGAGAGACAGACACCAACAGAAAAATCAAAGTAACATATACAGTGTCAGGTGGCAATAAGTGCTGGAGGAGAAAAAAATAATCATATTTTAGAGAAAAATAAAACAGGAATGTAGGAAGAAGAAATTGGGTTAGGGTTGGGAGCCAGAAAGGTGGTTGGGGAAGCCCCCACTGAGAAGTGGATAAAAAAACTTGGAAAAAGAGAGAACAAGGAGCATGTATTTCAGGCAGATATGAAGTGGAATGGTGTGACAAGGCAAGAATAGCGGATAGTGAGGTTGAAGAGGCAAGAGTGGACATTAGGATAGATGTACAGGAATCTGTGGACAATACACCACATTTAGTTGGAGAGCTCTATATATTCAGATCTATTTCTAAGTGAGAGGGAAAACTATAAGAAAGCTGTAAATAGAGAAGAGGCATGATATGAGTTGTTCTTTAAATGCTTTTCTGCCTTCTATGTAGAAAATAGTCTACATTGGGGAAGGAGTAGAAGCAGAGAGAATCATAGGGGCATGGAATAGTGTGTTTTTCAATCTTTTTTTCATTAATGATCCTAAAGGAACCTGTTTATAAAATGATTTCTCTAATATCCTTTTCTCCCCCAGCAACTGTGCGACATGACATTTTTAATACCTTAGATATTAATTACTATGTATATCTGATTATATACTATATGTACACCTGTGCTTTGTACATAGAAATAGTACAATTTATTTACAATCCCCCAATGACCAATTTGCATCCCTGTGGGGGCTTCTCTGTGGATGCATGCATGATGTGGTAACACTGGAGCATGAGATTTGTTCATTTGCCTTTCCTAAGAGTTTAGCAACTATAAAAGCTAAATCATCCAAAAGAGTCCAATATACATGGCTTTATCATTCAGTATGTGGCCATAGAAACCACATACTAGAGTATGTGAAGTTGGTTTGTTTTTTCCCCAAAACGTACACAATTTTTAAAAAGACTTAATAATGGCACTGAAATAGTTTCATTCTTTTATACAAGAAATTCTGAAATAGTATTGAATATCCAGTCTGTAAATTTTCTTCTGTAAATCATGATGGTGACAGAAAAGATTCCAGAGATGTGAAAAATCTCAAAATAGAAGTGATTTCAAAAGATGTTTGGAAAACTCATTCTCTGTGAAATGTGCACACATAAGGGTATATGTATATGGTGTGTGGGTGTGTATCTTACATTTTCTCTGTGAATTCATGCACCACATTTAGTTGGGAAGCTCTATATATTTAGATCTATCTCTAAGGATAATTAAAAAGCTACAGTTGCTGGGGTTTATGGTTTTATTCTATTTTAGTTTTTAAGTAATTTAGGACTTCCTGGCAAAACATTGTTGTCTTTTCTTTCTCTTTTAAGACTGATTTAACAAATGAATTTTAGCGTCTTCAGTGCTGGAAATTGAAATTAATATTATGCTATTGACAGGTAGTAGAAGACGGGATGTGATAAAGTGCATTGTCAAGGTTCCTCAATTGGATTTATTAATAACTGCTTCACAGAAAGGCCTAATAACTATCTTTAACAGCCAGGTAATTTGAAATCTTAGATTTTTCCCTCCATCCCTCTTTTCTCTCTTAGGCTTTGTCTATGTATTATGCAAATGTTTCAGGTAAAACAGAAACCCAAAACTTTAGAGTTATTCCAAAAATAAAGCCAATACTTAGTCATAAGGAGCACTTGGGCAATTTTTGAAGTTTTGATAATTACATTTGACATGGTTACTCAGGGTGTCATATTGAATCATGTGGCATCAACACAATTAAAGGTTGATCAGAAGCATTTCCAAGCCAATCAATTTTGTCATTACCTGACCAAGTAAAGTCCCATCAAAACCTTGGTCATTGAGGAAATAAAATGGCTCAAATTCTGTCTCCTCTGTTTCATTAAACATA